>NC_137615.1:32444730-32589730 GCF_963280865.1 Gymnoscopelus braueri | reverse complement strand
TTTGTTTTTTCCCCCTTTTCTCCCTAATTTAGTCGTTATGCCAATTAATTCCACCCACTGCTTGCCACTGTTGTTGTACCCTACTGGCTCATCTGCTAGTGAGGAGCCCCCACCGGGATGATGTAGAGCCTTCGTCCTACTCCTCCCGTTCAACATTCCCCGCTGACAGGCGCCACCCCAGCCCGAGTACATGCAGTGACAAATATCACCTTCCCCCCCACTGCTCCGGGGTAGAGCGGCCGGATGGCAACCGCAAGGTTCCCAGTTCGATCCAACTGTCCTTGATCGAAGTGTCCTTGAGCAAGACACTGAACCCATAATTGCTCCCGATGAGCAGGTTGGTGCCTTGTATGGTTTCCTCCGCCATCGGTGTGTGAATGGGTGAATGTAATGCACAATCTATGTAAAGTGCTTTGGATAAAAGCGCTATATAAATGCACCATTTACCATTTACAGGTCAATTACGTTGGTATAGATGCTCAGCCAAGCCAGATGCATCACAGTGGATTCTAACCTCTGGCGACAGTTTTCTAAAGTGCTCACAAAGCATACAGATGAAACGATTGATGCTCTGTATAGCCATGTTTGAACACATTTGAGTTTTTACACTATGGATTGAAGATATTTTCTCCCATGTCAATTAAATTGGGGGCTTCCCATTAGTCCTCAATAGTCCGACTAATGTTACGTTAGTATGAGGTTAAGTTTAGGCATAGTTTTTGTGAGGTTAAGGTTAGGTTTAGGCATAGTTTTTGTGAAGTTAAGGTTAGGGTTATGCATAGTTTTTGTGAGGTTAAGGTTAGGTTTAGGCATAGTTTTTGTGAGGTTAAGGTTAGGGTTAGGCATAGTTTTTGTGAGGTTAAGGTTTGGGTTATGGGTAAGGGTTAAGGCTTTGTTATAATGCATGCTGTCCGACCAATGGTACTTCGGAACAGGCTATACCACGGCACCCAACTAATTTTCATTCTTTCTGTTTAGTTGCACGTAGCTGGGAGACTTGTTTCAAGTCTTGTTTCAATGCTTGCAGAACTGGTCCCTCAGAGACTTCCATCTCTCTCTGCAATCCTTGCCTATGGATTGAATAATTACATGTTAGGCAACATGTTGGCCTATATACTACAGGCCATGAGCACTAACATTGTCTGGTTTCTGGCAACTGGAGGGAGATTTAATAACTTGGCCTCCAGCTATGACCCAGGGGGGGAAACTGAAAATCACATGCAATGCCATAGTGAAGAACATGATGGTGACCCAGATGCTGGCAACCAAGATGCCCCATGCGACTGAAGATACCTGGAGAGATTTGGCCTCTGATTTCTAGAACAGGTGGAACTTTCCAAACGGTTTGGGGGCATTGGATGGCAAACATAGTTATACAGGCACAAGTCCGGTAGCTGAAGAAAGAAAGAATGAAAGAAAGAAACCTGTTTAAAAGTGTTTTACTTGCAGTAGTGGATTCAAACTACAGATTACATATTGTCTAGGTGGGAGATTACGTAAGAACCAGTGATAGTGGAATGAAACTAATTTCACCCTCTTCTTTACACCTGTAAACCTGTGATATAGCTGTGACAATAAAACCGATTCTGATTCTGTAAAGTTGGCATTGTGAAAGCGCATGGGACCTGGCACACTGCATGTTACCAGGAACACCCCGCTCCCTGGCTGATTGATTGATTGATTGATTGATTGATGTAGTTTATTTAGAAAGACATGAGAATAGTACATGACAGTACATAACAGTTCATGGAAGTACAAATTCACAATACAAGGTCTACTAAACTGGAAACCCTCATTAAGCATAACGCTTGTTTAAGATGAGAACCCCATGCACACAAATCATGATGAAATATAAGAGGCAGGCAGATATACACACTACTATACAGAATGTCATACAATCAGCTTTCAGGTTACTGGTATGACGAGAGAAAAAAATATATAAATATATACAAAAGAGGAAAATGAAGGAGGGGGGGGGGGGTAGGGGGGGGTAGGTTAAGACTTAGACAGGGGCCATTTTCGAATTGTAGCCTCCTGAAGGTGTATCTTTAGGGCAGTTTTGAAAGTGAGTAGGGTTTTACACTCCTTTACTCCTTTTGGTAGGGCATTCCACATTTTTGCTGAATAGCATGAGAACGAGTTCATACCCTTAGTTGAGCCAAATCTGGGTTGAACATGATCAGTGGAGCTGCCTCTGGTGTTATGATCATGGACTTCATTAACATTTTGGAAGTATTTTGACAAATACAGGGGGATCCCAATGTTGTGGTGTATCTTGAAGACCAGGCCCATAGCAAGTTGCTGTACTCTGTCCTCAACCCTAAGCCATCCAATCCTAGCAAAATGAGCAGGGGTTAGATGGGTTCTGTGATTGAGGCCAAGAAGTAGCCTTACAAGTTTGTTTTGGGATGTTTGGAGCCTTGTTTTTAAGGCCTTGGAGGTGTTGTGATACCATGAAGTGCATGCATAATCATAATGACCTTGAATGAGGGCCCCTGCAAGAATCTTCAGAGTATTCTTACTGACTAGGCGATCAATCCTCCACAAATAGCGTGTTGTTCGGTTGACATTTTTGATCACTTTTTCGGCGTTTTTGTTACCAGAGAGGTTTGCCTCCAAGATGGAGCCCAGGTAGGTAATTTCATCCTTTCTTTTGATGACATCATCACCCACTTTGATCGTGAAACTCTCTGCCTTGCTCTGGTGACCTCGGAGAGATACTTTATTGTAGGTTTATGTTGCATGCTGCCGTTCCTCTCAGACCATACCTGATGAGGTCATTATCCAGGTAAGGATATGTATCCTTGCAGCCAGAGGGAGAGCGTAGTACACCAGGATAATGCTTATCCACACCTCATTGACAGTGTAGTGTTGACTGCCTGCATACACCACACCTACTTCTCACCGCACAAGCCTTCCATCTCTCTCTGGAATCCTTGCCTATATGGATTGAATAATTACATGTTAGGCTACATGCTGACCTATATATATGTCACAGGGTGAATGGAGAACCAGGTAGATTGAAGACAGAGCGCTCGTTTTTAGGCACGGTGCGAGGCGGGGCTTTTCGAGACCGGGTTTATTAGCGAGGCTCGCGAGAAGGAGGACGCGGCGCTGCGAGGCGGGGGTTTATTAGGGGAACGCTGAACACGCGTTCACACGCTTGTCCATGACGGAGGCGCGCCGACTCAGTAGAGCTTGAGGCCGAGGAAGCGCGCCCTCGCGCCTCCAGGCGCGAGTGCCCGCGCTGACCGGCCGATGCTCTACTAGTCGACTCAGCGCCGTTTGAGTTGTAAACCGATAGGGACAGAATAGTTCTTTTCATGGATCACTGTGTGTGTGTGTGTGTGTGTGTGTGTGTGTGTGTGTGTGTGTGTGTGTGTGTGTGTGTGTGTGTGTGTGTGTGTGTGTGTGTGTGTGTGTGTGTGTGTGTGTGTGTGTGTGTGTGTGTGTGTCAGGGAGAAACTAAAACAAAAGTAAAAAAAAAAAAAAAGTATCTTAACAGTCTTGCTTTCAATAAACCAAATTGAAAGCCGTGTGTGTGTGTGTGTGTGTGTGTATGGTCGCGGCCATATATGTTGTGCACAAGCCTGGCTCGTGGCTCCCTCTAGTGTTGCTTCTACAGAATTGCTGGGTGGGTGGTAAAAACAAGCGCGCCTTCTTCAATCTACCTGGTTCTCCATTCACCCTGTAACATATATACTACAGGCCATGAGCACTAACATTGTTTGCTTTCTGGCAACTGGAGAGAGCTTTAATAACTTGGCCTCCAGCTATGACCTGGGAGGGAAAACTGTTGCTGACAGTGTGAAAATCACATGCATTGCATGTAACCAGGAACACCCCGCTCCCTGGCTCTGGTGACCTGCAGGAGAGATACTTTATTGTAGGGGAGGCTGCCGTTCCTCACCGCACCTGATGAGGTCATTATCCAGGTAAGGAATTGCGAGAAGAAAAATGTGTAAATTATAGACTGTCAATGTGCTTTCAGTATCCTTGCAGCCGGATGGAGAGTGTTGTACACCAGGATCATGCTTATCCACACCTCATGACTGCCTGCATACACCACACCTACTTCCTGACCCCACAAGCCTGCCAGGGCTCTACAGAGAGAGAGAGAGAGAGAGAGAGAGAGAGAGAGAGAGAGAGAGAGAGAGAGAGAGAGTGTGTGAGGAGACAGGGCAACAAGACCTCTGCAAAAAAGGGCACCCGACGGTGATGTGAGGAACCTGTACTGCAACTTTTTCAATAGGCTCTATGCACAGCAGCCACATTGAAAAGAAGTTGGGCCCCTTCCTTACTTCCTTCACAGGTGTTACCAATGATACTAATGAAGGCTCTGTTCCGGGGATGGGCAACTGGCGGCCCGCGGGCCGCATGCAGCCCTCACCGTCACTCAATGCGGCCCCAGGCCAATAAAAAATAAAATAAAATAAAATGTCTTCGAAATGGTGAACTATTAATAATAATAATAAATAATAAACTTTATTTGTATAGCACCTTTCATGACATGAAATGCAGCTCAAAGTGCTTTACAGAGCAAGAATACAATTACAGTTAGAACCAATTTAACAATAAAGCAAACAAAAATAAAATAAAATAAAATAAAAGCTAAAGCATAAAACAACATTAAAATAGGCAATACAGTGAGGAATTAAAAATCAACCAAAGAATCAGCTAAAAGCAAGAGTGAAGAAATAGGTCTTGAGCTGTGCTTTAAAGCTATCGACAGAGGCTGCCTGTCTTAGGTGTAATGGGAGTTTATTCCACACTGTCGGTCCGTAAAAGCAGAATGCTGCTTCACCGTATTTTTTATATGTCATTGTAGGCACCTCGAGCAGGTCAGCACTTGAAGACCTGAGGGCCCGGTTTGGAACATATCTCTCTAGTCTAGGCAGTCAGAGAGGTAGGAAGGTGCCAGACCATTTAGAGCTTTATAAACTATTAAAATAATTTTAAAATCAATCCTAAAAACAACCAGGAGCCAGTGTAGTGAAGCTAGAACTGGAGTGATATGTTCTCTCATCCTAGTTTTAGTTAAAATTCTGGCTGCTGCATTTTGAACAAGTTGTAATCTGTCAGTTGTTTTCTTTGGCAGGCCAGAGTAGAGTGCGTTGCAGTAATCAAGCCGAGAGAAAACAAAAGCGTGGATCAACGTTTTTGCATCGTCTAACGACAGATAGTCTCTAATTCGCGCAATATTTCTAAGATGAAAGAAAGCAATCTTGGTGACATGATTAATGTGTGTATTAAAATTCAATTCAGAATCGATAATAATAATATTGTCTTCAGCTGCTCCAAACATGCAACTTTCCATGATCCATTTTAATTACAACAGTCCACCAGTAAAGCGCTCTCTCGTTTATTTTAATAGAAGCCTTATTAATTATAATTCTGGTGTTCATTTTGTATATTTTTAAGCCAAGGTTACAGCAATACTCTGAAAGGCATACTCAGGAATGTGAAGTTTTGTTTAGTAGTACAACTGTATTTAAGTTGATAGAAGCATTACTAAATGCTAAATAAAAACAAAGTTACAACGAATAATAATCGTTAATATCCCTTATTTATCACATATGTGACTATTATGGTCTTTTAAAGTAATGGGGTACTACTGGCGAGAGTGCCGGTAACCAATACGGCCCCCCAGAGTGAGTGTGGAAATTTTGTGGCCCTCACCATCTACAAAGTTGCCCACCCCTGCTCTGTTCCATTCTGACTGGTCAAATGGTCAAATGGTGCTGATATTGTGCATGTTGGCTCAGCGGAAACTAAAATTGGGGTCCAGGTTCCTTAAGGGGTTTCCAAATAGCCCCTTACGGGTGTGTAAACTCTTGTACAATCTCAGAGTTATGGTGGTCGTGTAAATTGAAAAATCCGTGCTACTCTAAATGGAACAGAGCCTTCATTAGTATCATTGGTAACACCTGTGAAAGAAGTGATAATATGGCTGCTGTGCATAGAGCCTGTAGGGAGGGAAGAGTGGCTTGACAGGCTGTCAACAGGGGAAGATGTGGAGGGGACGGTGGACAGTAGACAGCACACAGAAGGAATTTAAGGGACAGCTCCTTTGAGCAGAGGCTATAATGCATTTTGACTTTGATGCAATACCTCTTGACAGCCATCAGTGGTCCTACCTGACCACGGGATGTACATTCTGCAATAGAAGAGCAGGTACAACCATAGATATAGAAACCTAGATACCTCATTGGCCTCTGCAGTTCGTTGGAGCAATTGGTATCGCGGCCGCCATTTTAGCGTAGGCAAACTGAGACTCAAAGTGACTACTGGCCAATCACAGCGCTCACAGAGCGTTGACTACTGGCCAATCACAGTGCGTCTTTTCCGGGACTTGTCAGTGCAATGGTTCTCAACCAGTGGTCCGGGGACCACCATTGGTCCTTGAGGGGGTTCCAGGTGGTCCCCAGCTAAATGATGGAGAGTTGATAACCAAATGGACCCTTATAGATCTTTAAATCTTGACTATAACATTTCACACTCTCAAGAGTCAAATTGTTAAACATCTGCATTACTTACTATACCGGTACACAATTGGAGAACGTAAAGAATTGTTATTTTGACAGCATCTTATCGAACGATAACAACATATTCTAAGTTTTGGGTGTGAGAGGATAAAGCTCATCAAACGGTTTTCCATGGCTCAAATGCCGAATAAATAATGGACCTTGATAGGAAAAAGGTTGTAACCCACTGAGCATTTTTCGGGCTATTAGACGTCTAAAATACGTCTAAGGGCTAGGCTAAAACGGGGTTATAATTGGTCTAACAGTGAAAGTTTTTTAGCGGTCTAGGCTTAGCCTAGACGTTGATTAGCTGTTTTTTAAGCGTCTATTTATAGACCGTCTATATTATAGACGTTGAAATGACGTCTATAATATAGACGTCTATATATAGACGCTTAAAAAACAGCTAATCAACGTCTAGGCTAAGCCTAGACCGCTAAAAAACTTTCACTGTTAGACCAATTATAACCCAGTTTTAGACGGAGGTCTAATAGACGACTATGGCTCAGTGGGAAACCACTGTTCTAATGCATTTATGTCCATTGAAGCAGACGGTCTCTCCACAATTAAAATCATCACAACTCCCTGAATTTTCAACCTATTTTCAAGCGGTTAAGTTTGTCACAAATGCGAGACATGGAGTTCCAGTAAGCCTAGGCCTATATTTGGTTACATCTAAATTGCATATTTTCATACCAAAATACTTTCAAGTAACAGTAATAGTCACAAAATATTTTTGTCTCCATTCACTGACAGACTACATGAAATATGCTGGCCACATTGCAGAATTGCCTTTATCCAACATCCTTAATGTTAGCCATTCAGGTCAGAACAGAGCTATATCAACTTTGAAAGACCATGTCTCTAGGAACCTGTTTAAACTGCAGTAAAAGATGATTTATTATTGCACAAATCCAGAGTGTGGAGTTTGCCAAGTTCCAACTAACTACCTGCTGCCTTTTAAAGGGTTAAGAGATGGGTTACAAAAAGACCTGCCCCCACCTGGCTCTGATTGGCCTATACCGAACGCCCCCTTCTGTGACACACGCGGAAGCTTCAGGGAAGCTAGCCTACGCTAAAATGGCGCCAGAGATACCAATGCCTCAGAGCCGAAGGAGGCGTCTACCTTTATATGTCTATGGGTACAACAACCACACACACACACACACACACACACACACACACACACACACACACACACACACACACACACACTGCAGCATTGCAAGCATAAACACAAGCACACAGCATTTTCTTATTTTATGCTGACTTGGCTGATTGATAACAGCGATTGTGTTGATCTCCATTACAATCTGGAGCACAATTCCTAGTTCCCATGATTACTGTTTTTTTTTTTAATCATGTCAATACTTTATCAAATATAAATAAATGTGTACAGGCTTGTCTGAGAAGAAGGATTGTGATATTTACTGTAACTGTGTCAGAGAGTGGACCTGGCATCAGCGCAGATACTAATCTAGGATCATTCAGGACATAATGTACCAAGCGGACGTGATGCACCTGGCATTTTGACATGGACTCTTGGCTACCAGCTAGGAAACAGAACAGAAACGGCTCTGATGGAGAGCAGGCCCCCAAGTCACCGAACAGAGGAACAAATCTAATTTAAATGAGACACATAACATGGCAGTGGGTCACTGAGATGACTGAATACATTGATAAGATTTGATCTTAACAATGTGGACAACCTGATGCCATATGGCTATGTGAAACAAGATCACCAGCAGATTAGCTGTGATTTACCACTGAGAGTGCATGCTGTGTGTCTCACATGTTCTACGAAAGGAGGAGAGAGATAAATGGGCCTAGGGGGAAAACAGATAAATCGGTAAGCTAATGTGATGGATACTTCTTTCGCGGTTTCGGTAGAACCCCAATTGCTTTGTTGCCAGTAAGGCCACTGTAGGTGCACAGGAGATTGGCTTTCTGTGCTTTATTGGTACTGCAGAGGAGATTAGATAAAGTCATTATGCAAGTGTGGGGGCTGAGTGATTTTATGTTGTCTTCATAACTTTAATCATATGCTTTAAATCCTTATCTAGCTTAGTTGATTAATCTTATTTAAACATTATGTTCTTGTTTCTGAACCCTTAGTAGAGGACGTGCATATAGCAAGGTGTCACTGTATCTGTTGTCGTTATGAGTAAAGTTCCTAGCTCTCAGCAGACTACATGTCGTAAACTGTTCTAAAATTGGTGATAATCAGAATAGGCATGCACGGCACGCAGTATGACATAATTATGAGGGTAGGTAAGTAAGCAACCTCTGCCGTCAGAACAAGGTCAGCATTTCACGGAAACAAAAGTAGTGCTGAGTGCTGACAGCTCTGTCTCTTAGGAGCCACTGGGTACCATGTGTGGTTAGCAGGATGCTGGGTTGGGACCATAGACTGTAAAAAAGGATGGACAAAGCCACACCATTGGTTTCTACAGACCGTAAATGAAGCCGATTGTTCATGAATTTCAAATCCGCCATCTTTCTATATCACGTCATATCGCGTCATATCCTGCACAATGACCAATATTGGTCGGGTAGCTTGTCAATCAAGAGCGGGGGCGGGGAATGAATGCTATTGGCTGTGTAGCTTGTCAATCAAATCATCCCGCCCCTCCTTGAGCATAACCTACTTTATCGTCAATTTTAAAATAAATGGGACCATAATTTACCAAAACGCATATTATGATGATTGAAAGAAGACTTTAAACTAGCGACTGGAAGCATATAGTATTTATGACTTATTAAGGTAAGAAAATCAAGTCTAAAGTTCGTAAAGTAGTAAGACAAAAAACAGTTACATTGATGGAGGCGCGCTGTCTCTAGTGGACTTGAGCAACGAGAGGCACCGCCGAGTGAGTCGCCGTGCCAAAGCAGCATTGATTGATTAATTGAATAATTCGTCTGATAGACAAATGTTTTTATTTAATAATTTTTTTTTTAAAGCTGGTGGGGATGGGGTCAAGAGTGCAAGTACAAGATTTTAAACCAGTTACCACTTTTCGAATAATTTCTGTTTCTACCGGAGCAAACAATGAGTCCACTGAGAATTTGTTCATTCAAGATGGTCGTCATCTTATCCCTGAAATATGCCGAAAATTCATTGCATTTGGTCTGCGAGAAAGAATTACTAGGACTTATCAGGATAGGGATTTATCAGGCTGTCAATTGTGGAAAAAAATATTTTTGGGTTGGCATGATTTTTCTGAATAATTCATCTCCCATTCACCCAGAGGCCTTTATATCGGCAGCTGTTTCAGGGAGAGCAGGGCCATTACAATCTGACTTTCAGGGTGAGAATGAGCATTCATTACGCTTTCACACAAAACCACGGACTCCGGTGCAATAAAGCCCTTACTGCCTTGATTAGTTCCTCCTATGTGCCCTGCAGAAAACAACCATCGCTGAATCATTTATGCTTCAGACGATATAGATTCACCAGAGGTTCAGCTTGGCCCTGCATGCTGTGCATTCTTCAATTAGAATTCAATGTTCATACACAGTAAAAATCCTCAGTGTTAATTGTCCTACTTGTGAAAATGGACACAAAATGGACCTTTATACAGGTTGATTTGGTTACATTTGTACACTGTTTAAATTAAATGAACAGTCAGGATTTTGCAGAGCACTGGTTGAGTGACCCATGTCACATCTGTACCCAATTACCTGCTAACAACAGCAACAGTAACATCATTCCAGCTGCTTCCATCTATTCAGACACCACAAATTAGCCCCATGCTAGCACATTGATTGCAGAGTGCACCTGTTGCCTTCTTGACAGGAATCAAAAACACGCAGGGGGGTTTGTTTAAGCACAAACTACAATATAAGGTGCATTAAGTACAGTATCAGGCAACCACCTGCCCTATGGTGTAAATTAACTAAGGACTTTTACTCAATACTGTACTTAAGTACGCTTTTCAGTTACGCTTAGTTGACTTGAGTATTTCATTTTTATTATTTTTCTTTTTTGATACTTTGATGTTTCTACTCCACTACATATCAGGCAAATATTGTACTTACGTACTCCACTACAATTATTTGACAGCTTTAGTTACAACTTACTTTGCAGACAAAACTAGCTGATCAATTATGATGTATTATAGGTTAAGCTACCCTGGAGCAACAAAGTAATTAAGCTTTTTTTTTTTCTTTCTTCCACTACTTGACCTGTCTTTGGGTTTCAGTTGTATGTGCAAACTACAGGTAAGAGAAATCCATATACTGATAGTATAATGATAGTATCTATAGAGAAAACATCACATGGATGCACCTGGGACGTATCGGTATCATCAGTGTTGTAGCCTGGGGTCATCGGGTGTTTCGGGTCTCGCAACAACATACACCCTCGCCCAGGTGACCCAGCCAGGGTTGATCAAGCCCCGACTTACGTCCCAGTAGCTACCCACGGTCAGCAGGGAAAGACAGGGCCACTAAGTCCGCTTCTCCGGAACTACTCTGCCGGGACTGGGGGAGGCTCTGGCACTTGGAGGGACTAGGCTCTGTGGGTGGCCTCCTGGCCGGGCTCCTCCTTCGTCTCACCAGGTCCAGGACCTGAGCGCTGCACCAGGCTCCCCCCGATCCAAACATTTCCTTCTGGCCGTGGTGGTACTGCAGGCTCCACTTGCGGCTTGCTTGAATGGCCCTCCTAAAGGCCTCACCGTGGATTTGTTGGACTTCTTCCTCACGGAAGACACAGGCCGGGGCGCCAACCCATACTGCTCCCGGGATGCCGTATACATTCCGGCTGTCACTCGGGTCTCCGGTGGTCACCAAACTATTCCTGGTTGTCACGTAGTCTAATTCTTATGAGCCACTAGTAGAGTCACTAACTATAAAGAAAACATCACATGAATGCACCCCATGCATAGCCTACTAGTATCACATTTAGCATTTAGGCTTAAAAGGACAAAAGGACAGTGTGGTCATGGACAGAGAGAGAACAGACGGAAGTTAATATCAGTATTTAGGTTACTGTAATGTAAATATAAGTCAAATGCTTAGTGTTGACCACACAGCAGGCTCATATCAGACTACTTTACAAATGCCTGTGATTGTGTTCCATATTTTGAGATGAAAGATTACAATTTTGTATTTAGTGTGACACATCATCACTTGGGAGAATTTGAATATAGGAAACAATTAATTCGCATTGATTCATTGATGTTTAAAGTTGTTATCGTGAGTTATATTAACAAACAAAAAAATTTAGGGATTACAAACTATGTATGGTGGACAGCAGGCTGACTGTTATACCTTCAGAATTACCTCTTTGTTTGTATGCCTAGTGTGTTCTCACCAATATGGTTGCCCATGCTAGGAAATGCATCTTGCTTCGCGCTCCACTTCAGTTTAGTTTGACACATTATTTTCCACTTGTATGGTGTGTGTGTGTGTGTGTGTGCGTGCGTGCGTGCGTGCGTGCGTGTGTGTGTGTGTGTGTGTGTGTGCGTGTGCGTGTGCGCGTGTGCGTGTGCGTGTGTGCTGCTGTGAAACAATAAAAGAGAGAAGGTGACAAGATATGAAAACAACATGGTATATGGCCTGCAAGGTCTATTAGGTGTCTGAAGAAACAAGCTAAGGCACAGGGGACAGTCTCAAATTGGGTGCCATTAATAAAGAGAGACCAGCTGAAATACTTCTATAGTGCCAACACAGACCAGGCTTGGGGCAGAATATAATTACAAAAGTGGGTTGATATGACAGATCAATTGTAGATTCATGTCAAGGAGAAAAAACTCTAGCGCAGATGAAAAGAGCGGATCTAGTTCCACCATTCCGTTTGTGTTTACAGGACCATGGCAGCACAGAATGGCATGAAACTTTTCGGAAATGAGGGCAGTGATCCCTAGATTACCTGGTTACATTTCGGGTCATGGTAAAAGTCATAGCTGACCTTGGATCAAATCTAACCTGAGCTATATGTCATCATCTACCTCCCACCTTTCACTGTCCTATTGAAAGCAGAACCCCCAAAACATTTAAGTCTTTTTGCACTTTTTGCAATAAAATTACTGCAAAACATAATAATTGAATCGATTAGTATTCAGTCAGGAACACTCACGTCAAAGTAGATTTAACCATTTATTGCAACAAATGGAATACAGCTAAACTTAATACAGTTAAAATGTAGAAAAGCGTGACTACTTTGGTATTAATGACCAGCAGAGCGGTGATTGGAGAGTAGGAAAGCTAGTCTGATTGTAAACAATCAGCAGAGACTGACAGCTGATTACAGCTGAGGCGTGTATGACTCCTGTGCCCTGCATGAACTAATGTGATGCTTCATTTTCCATGCCGTCTTGCAGGAGCAGCACCGGTTAACCACATTAACCCTTAATGTGGTTATATATTGTGAATTATATATTCATTAATATTGTTTTTTTCCAAAAATAGTTTTTACACTATTCGATGTACGACAATGTATATACATTTAAGGGGTTAATAGACAGGTCAACTAGCCGCACATATCCCCAGCATTGACACTGCAAAGATCTGCTCAGAGGTATATATATGGGTCTGTAGTCACTCTGTCCTCTCAAAGCCTAAATGCTGCCAGGTTGTAAACTAAAGTGAACTTCTTAGTGGATCGTGCTTCAGTATATGGCACTGGTTCCCACCCTTTTCTGGACCAATCATCAGGGCCCACTTGGAAATCTCAAAAGGTGTCCGCGGCCCACCCATCTGACCACTTAACATGCGTGCATTTTCAGAGCATGTTTAATTTGATGATCAATCAGTCGATTGTGTTCCGGCTTGGATCAATTAAACTAAACATAGTGTACTTTAAGTTCCTATTTATTATCGATATTACGATATTAATTTCCAGGTTCTAAAGTACTTGCAATATCCTCACGGCCCACCAGGGGCTAGCCCACAGGTTGCCTCTATCCTACAGGTTGGGAGTCGCTGGTATAGAGGGTGTACATTGTGCAAGCAATCCCTCTTACACTGTATAGCCCTGGGCATGTTAATGCTGTCCATGCATGTTTCTTCAGTAATTAGTACAATGACCTAGACTAGATGTGGTCTCATAATGATTACTATTATGCAGAGTAGCCCTATGATTGACACCGTTTACAGCCTTTGTCTACATTCCTTTTCACCAATTATGGCTGTTGGTAAATATAATTACAATTCATTTGCCAATGGTGGAAACGACATTGGCATATTAATTGTTGTTCATCCATAGGAGGAGTGAATTACTGATGTAAAGGCTGTTTTTATACAGTATGTCTAGCATTAATAATGCATTGTTAGAACATTACTAATAATGTAATACTGTACCTTGTTGGAACATTAGAAATACATTGTTAGAACATTAGTAATACATTATTGTTACATTATTATACTGTACCTTGTTGGAACATTTTTGTTTCACAATAATTCTCTACCCTTATGACTCTTTTCTTGAAACTGCAAAACATTGAGAGCTTGTACTAAAGATATGTTCAGCTTTTACGCCTATAAACTTGTGACGTGACAATGAAGTTGTTGGAACATCTGGAACTTTTGTAATACTTTGTTGGAACATTAGAAATACCTTATTGGAACATTAATAATACCTAGTTGGTCTTAGTCAAAAAAAAAAAAGAAGCTTCAAGCTTCATGCTTGTCAGGGATTATCCTGTTTGGTTCAAATAACACCATCCCCATCAAGCAAACTTATCAACAGGTCATAGAACATACTGGTAAAGGACATAGTCATACCTAATCAGCATTCATCTCCTGCCTGGAAGCACAGCTGAAAGGCTTCAGGGAAGAAGGGTTTGTTTGTCATTTTGAATTGGGCGTGGTTTCCTTTTCATTAGCGGGTGAGTTCAAGGGTTAATGTTGTATTTCAATGACACTCATTACGAGTGCAGATAGAAGCCCTGATGAAAATCCTTTTCATTATACAGTCCCCCACAATTGATGTGTGGGACGGATGATTAGAGCAGGGCACACGGGCGATAATAGAAAAGGACAGTGATGTCAGCGTATAGGGAGCTTTGAATTGGAAGCTGTCAAACACAGAGGCATCTCAAAGTACCAGACAGCGTTACCAAGCACCAATCAGTGGAGAGAAAGGGGACAGGGATGATAGTAATTGGCTTCTCTGAACACAGCAAAGGAAAGGAATGGAAAAAAAAATCTATTCTATAATTTTTATTGAAATAATTAATAGTTTCTCACCAGTGCTGGAGAGACCTATCTATTAACTGCACAGCGTACTGAACTGAATGAAAGCACTAAATCCCTCTCTTAAGGGGTGGGGGGGGGGGGATAATTGAGCCATTTGTTATCTTAGTGAGACCCAAACAAAATATACAGTGCCATTAGGATAACCTTCCCCCTCTCCCTCTCCTTCACCCTCTCCCCAAACATCTGTCTCTCTGTATACCTGTCTCTCTCTCTCTTTTTCTCTCTCTCTCTCGCTGATCGAGCTCTGGTCTGTTGTCACACACAAACTCCCTCCCCCCTAACTCTCTCCCTCCCTTCTGTATGGCATACTGTATGTCCATATGTCTAGAGTCTAGACATGTGGTAGTCCCACTAAGATAGAGAATTACATTTATTTCTACGTATAGTGACTCTTTGGGGGCATAATCCACCTGAAGTTGTGTGTGTGTTGTGTTGTCAGCGCTGAAAGCGCAAAAAAATTGTCATGTCAGTCTATGTGCCTAACGTAAGAAGTTGCAATCGTTTAATTCTTGCAATTCCTACACTATACTGTTATAATGCCAGTATTGTTTTCTGTTTGTCATGTGCATGTTGAATGGGTATTACAGTAATACCCAGAGAGAGGTCGATCTCAGCTGGCTGTAGTATAACTTGGTTACAAAAAGGTTGTGCACCCCTGTTCTAGACAAACTCACAGACAGACAACTTGAACTGTATAGATGTCATTATAATATGATGACATGTCAAGTCATCATCAGCCACAGGGAATTGTGTCCCTTAGCTCTGGCTTCGACAGGCGCTTGTGTAGTGTGGAGGGCTTATTAGGCTATCTTCCCTACAGTGCAGGATTTCAGATTTAATGAAAGTCTGGCACCATCAACAAGATAAACATGATCACTGTTCTCACTGAACAGCTTTTGTCTTTTTCATGGCCTGCTTTTCCTCTCCTGAGCTTTACACTTCATCATATGCCGGTGTCACACAGCGAAAATAGCGTTCTGCAAGCTCACAATGCATCACAACTTGACTGCTGCTACGTCTCATGAGTCAAGGTGGTATGGGTGCTGTCAAGTGTTCATCTCTGCTGGAACTTTCTCTTGGCCAAGGTGATGAATGAACACAGAACACCTGACTGTATTATATATTACAGCGCTTTTACCTTAGCGCTAGGTATACTCTTGGTTGCTTGTTTATGCAGGAAATGCACTTAAGACTTCTGGTGATTAGTAGTTTTGTTCCCTACCTATGTTGAATGCACTTATTGTGCTTTGGATAAAAGCGTCTGCTAAATGACTGTAATACAACATATTTTTACAGAGGATGAAAAAACATAACAAAAACTAAAAACATTCCATTTCATAAGCTGGGGCCTTTCAGATACATTTTCATACATATTTATTTCTAACATACCCAGCTAACATTTATATGAATGTTTATGTTTACTGTTCAATATTGACTAGTGCAGAGCCATTTTGAATTGAACATACTGTATTGCCGGCCACTTCGTTTTTTTCTTATTTCACAGTGAAATGTGTATTGTGTATTTTATTTACAAGTGCAATGCCCGTTCATGTTAGTTCAGAGTGTGGCCAGTTCTGGGGAACCACTGAGCATGTTCATGGGTCTTCCTTGGCTCATCAGCAATACATCTGCCAAGTATGAAGTTGATTGGATGAGTGGTTCTTGAGATATGCAGACAAAGAGATTTCATGAGTTTGTGTGATAAAATAAATTCTTCAAAAGCCAAAGGTGTAAGCTCTCAAGTACTTTTGGAATTTAGTTTCTATCTGCTACAGTGGATGAGAAATATCAATTTTGGGGGGTTATTTTATTTTATAAAAATATTTTTTTATTTTAGGCGTTTCTTCAACCAGACTCAGGTCTAAATGGATTAAGGGAAAAGCAAGTTTACACTATTTCTATTTATTTATGAATTTTGCACAGCCTATATGCTGACTATATGCAATGCTTTGAAACTGAGAATTGACTTTGTTTTCGTAAATGCCCTACTTCGTCATACAAGAGTATTGCACAAAAGTAGTGAATATAGCTATTTTCACCATATATATATTTTTTTAGAATAATACAAAATGAACTGTTTTGGACATACATTGGACATACAAAACTAACATTTTGGGAAAGTGGAAAAAATGGGCTTCCTCATGCATATGCCAATGGTCAAAGCCTGTGTGCAAGTTCAGATCAATTGCTCAACCCACTGAGAAGAACCATGGGGAACAGTGGGACTGACTGACAGGCAGACAGACGGACATAGATTTCCTTATTTATAAGTATGTCGGATACGGAAATGTAATGTGGAGAAAATAAGAGGAATTGATGGAGGAGGAACCAGACACAGAAAATGTTTAAAGCATATTGCCACGGCTTAATAAGCTAGAATGAGTCACTGTTTTGGGCCACACTATAAATTCTATCATTCTACTTACTAAGGACTTAGAAACAACATATCCATCCAGGGCATATGCACACATACAGTACTGATGTACATGAATGCCACTGCCCTTTTTCAAGGAGTCCAAGAGTGTACCTGCCGTTACTTGGCAACCAGCATTTGGGAGTCCCTGAAGAAACGGAAGGCATCGGTGGGAGACTTATCTGTTGAGGAAATGCATCAATGTAGATTCTTGTACCCCTCACTTCTTTAGAAATGGACAAAATGCCTCCATGGAGCCCAAACCTGCCGGTTAGGGCATACATCAAGCACCTATATGTTCCTCTTCACTATACTCGAGAGCGATTGACTCGAGAACGAAGTCGGGAATGATGCAAGTTGGAAATGCATGCCTCAACCAGTTATGCAATAGGCCTACTCGTTGTCAGAGTACCCATTGTACCGTCTGTCTGTCTGTGTCCCTTTTATGCCCATATATGGAAAAATCTGTATCTGTGTGTCTTTTTCCCTTTTATGCCCATATCTGGAGTTCTGTGTCAGAAATAAAACTGCCTATGTTACATCATGCCGGACTCAAGGGCGGACTTTGGACTTTGAGGTGTGTGTGTGTGTGTGTGTGTGTGTGTGTGTGTGTGTGTGTGTGTGTGTGTGTGTGCGTGCGTGTGTGCGTGCGTGCGTGCGTGCGTGCGTGCGTGCGTGCGTGCGTGCGTGCGTGCGTGCGTGCGTGCGTGCGTGCGTGCGTATGCGCGTGTCGATGTAGATATTGCACTTTCCTGTACCCTAATAAGGCATGTCAAGTTGACATCCCCTGAGAAATTCCATCTGGGCTGTCAAAAACAAATTATCACCACTTACAATTATCACCAATTACAATTCTGTTCCAGCAATCTGTAGCGTTTCATGTAATTTGGTTGCTTCTGAAAGAAGAAGAGATCATTACACAGTAAATGTAACTTACTGTGGAAAAACGTGAGAGATAAGATGTTATTAAAACACTGATGGTCGAATCGAGTCATGCAGTTATGTGTCCATTATAAACACATATTGACTTGTTTCAACAGGCAAAGGCATATCAGTGAAAGATGAAAAACTAGAAAAAGTGCTCCTCGGAGCACAGGTCTCGTCAGATAGGTTAGTGTGGGCCAGCAATGTTCGGAATTCGCCAATCAGGCTGGAGTGTGAAAAATCGTATTGAACTGAATGGACTGATCCGTCTTGATCACTTGACTAAAGAGATAATATATATGTACTGCGTAATGTTTGGACAGCATTTGTAGGAGTAATATAAAAAGTAGTAGGCCTAGTATGTGTTTTGCAAAAATCGACCTCCTGGTGGTGCTATAATAGGGCAATGTTGAAAGGGTACTGTAGCATTTGTTCCTCAACGTAGTGCGAATATGCGTGAAATGTTTTACCGCAATCTGAAGTTCATGATTTGCATGAATTTAGATGTTAATTTTAACCAATCAGGATGGAATATGAAAGATCAAACAGATCCGTCTTGATCACATGGCTATAGAGATCATGTGTACCAATTTGCCTAAAATTTGGATAAAATCTGAAGGAGTAATATCCAAAAATGTGGTTTACATAAGTCGGCCTCCTGGTGGCGCTATAAAAGGCAGATGTGAAAAATGCAGGGCAACGGTTTTTCCTTGGCCCCTAGGGAGTGCGCATACAAAGTTTTACACAGATCAGTTATAGGTAAAAACACGAATCGGCCTGTTATAGCGCCACCATGAGGCTGATTTGAAAAAAAATTCATGGACATTGCATGCTGTGTTCATGATTTGAGGCATTTTGTTCAAAACGGAGCACTCCTGCAAACTTTGGAAGCCATTCTTAGCCAATCAGGATGGAATATGAAAAATCTGAAAGACGTCCTTTGTTTAATGACTATAAAGATATTGTGTACCGATTTGCGTGATAGGGCCCTATCTTCTGCCTGCCGCAAAACGGTGCAAAAGGGCAATGCAATTGTCATTGCTATCTTCTGACCTACACAGATGTCATTTTTATGCCTTGTGCCCCCGTTGTCTAGATAGCAAATGATCTTGCGCCTATGGTGTTGTTCTTTAAATGAAGTATGGTCAGGCGCATAAGGGCTCACTGCTATCTAACACACAGAATTTGCGTTCTGCACTAAGACCAGCTTCAAGGTAGTCCTATCTCTCTGCCGGCGCAGTGACAGCACGGTTATTTCCTTATTATTTAGACATCACATTATTGAGATTAAGATGTGCCTAGGTGGGTTCATAAACATAACAATCAAAATCCATGCAATTTCAAGACCCTGTATTGGAGTGACTGGAGTATTTGGTGAGGAGAAAAAAAGTGGTAATTAAAAGTGGTTAATTCTAACACTGTTTACAGTAATGCATCTATATAGTTGGCATTGCTGTGCACATGTGCACATGTCTAGAGTGAATGTGCTTGTGTTTCTTCCGTAATGGGACTGGTAATGTCATAGCCTGAGGTTGCATTTAACCCTGCCACGATAAACAACCTAGTGTATCTGCATGTAATTGGATCTCAGTGGATGTGAATGAATATTTGTATTAGCTCTGCGGTAGTGTCATGTATTTTATGATCTTCTGTCAGTAACTCACTTATTCTCACACTGGATGTTGCGGGTCACTGAAAGGCACGATGAACAAATGTACACGGCAAATTCTGGAGTGATAATCTAACTCTGAGAGAGTAAAAATGGACAGTGTATATTCTATAAGACTGATCCAAGAGCATTACGTTTGGCTTCTGTGTTGGTGTCTTTCTCACCAGAGTCAAAACAACAGGCCATAGCAGATAGGCCATATTACATTTCTTGTTCAACCTTTGACAACTGAAAAATGGCACTCAGTAACAGCTGGAACCAGGACTGGAATTTCATCATTTTAGGGGCATGGCCACTTGGCCTTTGGTGTTGGCAATTTTCTGAGGGCACAAAGGCCAAATGCCAGGGCAGTAAGGCCATCAAATAAAACAGTCCACGGAAATAAGGAATTGAACTTAAGAGTTAACCCATTAAGACCCGATTCTACAAACTTTGGAGCGCTATACCCAGGTCTCTCTGCTTCCATTCTCTCTGGCGTTGTGTATGTGTATACTGTAGCCCAGCTGGAGCTAGGTCCACCCACCGTCCGGCTGGGTTATGGGACCACGGCTGCGACCTGCAACCGTGACAACAGAGCCCATAGCTTGTGGCAAAAATGCAAATAAATTCCAGAAAATGTATATATTCTTGAGAATTGGGACAAAACCTTTAATTTATTTACATTTTTTTCAATTATGCTGGGATTTCTTTTAAAGAGTGTTAACAAAGTGTTGACAGAATCATAAAAACACGGGACGTGATGTTGATACTGTCCATTGTGCCAATAGATGGTGTGCACTCACATGAGATTTGCCTTGATGTTACGAGAGTGGCATGGGAGGTGTCTTTCTTAGACTGGGGTAAGATGTCAATTTTGGGACACATTCTCAGTAGTGTGCCTTTGAATCAGGGGGTGTTTCGGCCTTCAAACACTATACACCCTCATCAAAGGTGGCCAGCTACAGGGTGATCAAGCCTTAGCTTGTGTCCCATGCCCAATCATTAAGATTTGCCTAGTTGTTAAGTGGCAGACATCCCAAGGGACTGTGCAAGGCAGGGGCGTCCTCTTCCCTGAGCCAACCCTACAGCTGACCGCATACCTCATATGCCCTCCTGAAGTTGGAGGGGTTTGAATTGGGTTCTCAGGTGGGGGGGGGGGGGTCATGTTCTTAGAGCCCAGCAAGGGTCCTTCCGTTTGATCCATAGCCACTGGCTGCCTCTTTCAGCTTCTTCAGAAACTGCTCTGATGGTCTGCCGCAGAGCCTGTCCATGGATTCCAAGTTCCTTCAGCAATCTGATGGTGGAAGAAGCCACAAATCCTCTGCATCCCACTTCAACTGGACAGACTTTTGCGTTCCAGCCACGCTGAATTGCGTCTGCTGCCAGCTCTATGTAGCGCAGTTTCTTGCGCTCATAGGCCTCCTCAACAGAGGACTCCCACGGGACTGTGAGTTCTATGATATACACAGACTTTTGTGAAGGGGACCAGAGTACCATGTCTGGCCTAAGATTGGTGGAAGCGATCTCAGGTGGAAAGATTAGCTGCTGGCCAATATCGACCAGCATCTTCCAGTCCCGGGCCATGGCTAGGTGTCCAGTTTCTGGCTTCGTAGGAGGATGCTTGGGCTTTTTCTGTCCCTCCCGGATGAATGTTGTCGTTTTGATGGGATTGCTTGTTCTTGGGGATAAGGAGTTGGTTGCACTCCTCTTGATTTCAAGTGCTGCAGCCAGGCTCTTGAGGACCTGATTGTGCCTCCAGGTGTAGCGGCCTTGTGTGAGACTGGTCTTGCAACCCGACATGATATGTCTGAGAGTCGCTGGAGCTGGGCAGAGGGGGCAGGTTGGGTCCTCGCCATACCACTGGTGTAGGTTTTTTGGTGACGGAAGCACATCATATACAGCTCTTATGATGAAGCTGATATTGCTGGCTTCCATTTGCCATGCCGTTAACAAAGTGTTGACTATTAAACCATGTAATGGGCCAACCTCCCACAGTTTTTTTATTTAAATAAAACTCCATAAGACAGTGTATATTCTATAAGACTGACGGAGTTGACAAAATGTTATATATTTTTTTCATTCAACAGCACAGTCATGTGAGTATACTTAATGCTGATACAATTACACATTTTAAACCATAATTTTCATTTAATTTGGATGTATAAGGACTTACGGAGTTGACATGTTATGGTTGAGACACATCTGATAGAAATATTATTTAATGCATTTATCAAAAAGAAATTAACAAGGAAGTGAGACAGAGGACCTTAGGATTTAGCTAAGCCTGTTTATGCGTGATTAAATTACGTTTTTGTAGAAATCTAACAGAGTTGACAAAGATCAACTTTAAAGGGCCAACATTTTTACAGAAAATATTTTTTTAAACAAAGATGATAATAATAATACATTCTTACACCTATGTTATCAATATACATGGTTAGTTTTTAGTTTTTGTTTAATTTGCTTTTAACAAAAAAAAATGTGTTTGAAGATGTGAATCCGTGTCTGAGACAAGGGTGTATAAAACTCAACAAATATGTGCAGATTCTGTAACCTGAACTCTATGTTTGTTCTGTTCTCATATCCTGCGACAATTCTCTGCCACAGTTCTCATGCTAGACCTCACAATGTGGCTGTAAATACACCTTAGGAATTGGATCAGAGAGCTTGAAATGAATCAATATTTTCAAAGCCGCCTTTCTTCAGTTCAGCTTTGTAAAGGATCACACTTGCTTGAACTTATTCCATTCTTCAAGGTAGATATCAGGGAACACGCAGGGAATAGTGATGTATGTTAGGGTATCCTTTCCAACCACAATTTATTGCATTGTCAAAAACATTTTGTTTCATACAAAGAACAGAAAAACAATGTATCTTTGAAAATGCACACAACAATTTTTTGACCAACGGCTCATGGGTTTTGTCTTTGTATCTGTTATAGACGTCATTACTTCATCTTGATCTTTGTCCCTGTTTACCGTATTAACGTATAAATGCCAAGCGTTTGTGGAATTATTTCAACCACACTCTCTTGGTCTTGCCTGCAGTAATCAAAGGCTTTGTTGAAAAGAAGAAATGGCCATTTCCTTTTCTTCTGTGACTGGATTTGTAATACATAATTACATGCACTTACAAGTCAACAACCTCTCCTTCCTTCCCTTGCCAGCTATTTTCCCCCTGCCTTTTTTCCTTTGCCTCTTTGTTCATTGCTCAATGATGCTTCCTCTCTCCTGTCTGCCTTCCAACTTTTAAGTATTTAGTATGGATTACTGATGGGATCAGTGCTCTATCCAAAGTCCTTGAGCCTATATATCCTGTGCACTGCAGGATTTCAGTCAACAGGCCCTCACTATGGTTAATTCATGAGCACCAAAACCAAATCCTGTTGCTCTCTCTTCTCTGAAGTTTTTTTTTTTTTTTCAAGGAGATCAGGCCAGCAGGGGTGAGACAGAAACGTCTTACCTTTCTGTGTCACCGCTGCTGCCTTTCAGGGTAGAAAAATCCTGTCATATAAGTCAACCACATAGAAATAAAATCTGGATGTCCTTCTCTGGATGTATCACAAGCTAGAGGGCTCAGCCTGTGATCATATGACTACAGATATAATATATAACTTTTGTTTACTTTAACCTTGAAGATAAATCCTGAACAAAATGACAAATCCTACTACTGTGATTTTTAACGTTGTGTAATTTGGTTAACCCATTAAGACCTGGAACGCATCTGTGTAATTTTTTGATTTGAGCTAAAAAGCATTATTTTACACTTTGGCTATTCAAAAGTAGCAGATATACAAGCTCATAGCGCGGCACCGAGTGCCCCGCTATGAGCTTGTAGATCTGCTATTTTTGAAAAAGCAAGAAAATTAGTGCGAATTAATACATTATTATTATTATTATTATTATTATTATTATATTTTTAACTCAAATCTTTGCTTCTGGGGGTCCCTGGAACAAAATATTTTGAGATGGGGGTCCGCGGCCAAATACATATCATTTTGGGGGTCCTTGACATGAAAAAGTTTGAGAACCACTGATATAGACACATACGTTTTTCAGAAAACTGTTAGGATTTAGAAGACATTAGTAAGAATCGGCCTCACAACCAAAACCTGTGGCAAATGAGTAGATGTAACATTTTTGTTTCATTACACATCTAAAGATGGTCTGTAAAGTGCCATTGTGTGTGCAGGGGTGCTCTCCAGGGTGCTGAAACTGGTGGGTGCAGGGAAGTTGGGACTGTCGATGGCAGTGGTTTTCAACCTCTTTCATATCAAGGACCATTATTTAGTTGGCATTAGAGCTACGGACCACCATTTGATGCCATTTAGTCTCTCAGACCCAAAACGTTGTATATTTTGTTATTGTTGGATAAGATTATCTCCACAATTCCATCAATGCTGTATTGATGTGGTAGACAGAGAGATAACAAAGTTACGATTCTTCTATATTCTCTAATTGTATAAACTTCTTAATTAAGTGATGCAGATGTTTAACAATAATTTAACTGTTGAAACCAAATGGACCTTACGGGTCCATTTGGTTTCATTTTACAATCTCATCAGTTACAGATCTATAAGGGTCCATTTGGTTCCCCAACTATCCATCTTTTAGCTGGGGACCACCTGGAACCCCCTCAAGGACCACTGATGGTCCCCGGACCACTGGTTGAAAACCACTGGTCTATGGTACTGGCCGCAGCTCACACAGACCACCAAAGGTAATGTGTAACCGATGACTAAATCTGAATCATTTGTCTGCACCTGTGTTCAACTCATAACTGCCTTTTCAGTTCATGGTTGCTGAATGTTGGACCTTTCACATGTGATTTTCTGACTTCTGTATTCATGAGTGCTGTTAGTTTAATTGAGTTGTTGTTTTATACACAGTTTTAATTATTTTTCTCTCTCTCTCTCTCTCTCTCATATACTGAAGGCATCTTCTTGCAAGAAGCTTTGTGCTCACAGGCAATGCTTTTTGGTTTTCAGCTGTGTCTAAGTAGCCTAAGTGCCGTCCGTTCACAACTCTCTTTCACGGCCTCCTCCATGTGCAGGATTAATTAGTTCTTGGTGTACTGAGCTCCTAGCAGCCATATAATTATGGTGCACAGGCACGGACGATTGGAAATGAGTCACAGACGATTGGAAATGAGTCCATTCCTCAGAATTCTATAAGGCATGTTATTTTTTGTGAAACTGTGAAATATGCCAATGTATTCTAGAAGAGTTTGCCGGGCTTCCATTGAATTTGTTCTTAATGACTTACATGGTTAGATAAATGTTAAATACACACAGACACACGCACACACGCGCGCGCACACACACGCACACGCACACGCACACGCATACACACACATATGTATGTATGTATATATATATACACGCGGCCCTCACACCTACGTCACACTGCCGATCTAACTTACTGACACATAAATGCCCATATATGGAGATCTCTGTAGCTGTCAGCCATGTCCCTTTTATGCCCATATATGGAGATCTCTGTATCTGTCAGTCCTGGTCCCTTCTACGACCATATATGGAGATCCCTGATGTCATCAGTGTATGCCCACATAGTATGGGCATGCCCCCTTTTGTGCCCATATATGGAGCTGACTGATTTGTTTGCTGATGCCATGACGGCACATTGAGGTTAGACAACACACTCCATATTTGGGCGTAGCTGCATTGGGAACTCCTTATATGGTTATGGCCGAGTCTTGATGACATGTCAGAGGTCTGCCCGCCCACCACCGGCCGGCCCGCCGGCCAGTCCTCCCTTACGCCAATTTTAATGTAGGATATATTTGGCCCAGAGGTAATAGCTCTCCAAGGTCAAAATGACCTTGGGGAGCTATTACCTCTGGGCCAAATGAGGGAAAAAGAGGGGTAATATTTTCATACCTGGTTTTTGAAATTGAGGTCTAATTTTGGGTGCAGGCTGTTCTAGTGGAATGGGAATTTATTTTGGAATAGACTTTGTGTTATTTGAACCACTAGTAGATGCTGACTCACAGCCGTGTTCATTATGACCAACAGCAGAGTGTCTGAACAAACAGACTGCCGAGTGGTTTTAATAGCATATTCATTCACTGCTCCACGCCATAGTCTGTCTGGATGCTGCTATCCGATGGAACCACGTCTCCTATACTTCACAGCCTCATTAATCTAAACCTGCTAGCTGTATGGTATGGTGTTGTTGCTTTTGTCTCCGAGATAAATAAACTGAGTGCTCTGGATCTCTCTGGGTCAATAATGTATACTGTGAACCTCTTTTATTTGACTATATAACATTTTTATCTATTCAACTATATTCAAGTTGAATAGATTACGGAGCTTTGTCTTCGTTTCGTTGATGTCAAAATGGCACACAGAGAGCCACGTCTCTGTGTGCCATTTTGACAGTGTTTGAGACAGCAGCTAAATGTCACAAGTGCAGCTCAGCACGTGACTTGTAGAGGAAAACCCAATTAATTCTGATGTATTCATTTTATTTGAACTACCACAGTGAGACCCAATTTGAGAGAGTGTAGTAGAGTGTTTAGTGAGGGCCTTTCATTTACTCAAGCTGAAGTAATTTACTGACAATCTGTTTGACCCTCTTAGGCTTCCATTATAAAATTAATATTTGAAGAAAATATAAAACATATGAGGAAAACAATGCATGGAGTTTCTTCGAAATGCATAGAGGTACTTCCTATACTACTGGCACCATGCACAAGATAATTTGGTATTGATCCGTCCAGCGGTTTGCGGGATTAGATGGACAAACACAAACACAAACACAGACAGAGGTTGTGCAAGCAACACGATGTCAACCCAGTTAATCATCCTTTCATGTAATCTCGACAATGTCAGGCCCATGGCTCTCCACACAAGCCAGCCAAGATGTCTTCATCTTCTCATGATAAACTGTTTTGTCTGGCACCTCTCCTTTATAATTACTTGGTGATGAAACATTGTGGAGAGGATGTGGCAGCGCTATTATCCTGCAATTTCCCTTTGGTTGTTTCTGTCATTTTCTATGACACTACTGTGTGTGTGTGTGTTTCACAAAGCTGAAGAGGAAGCAATCGTTCCAGTTCACAAAAGCCTCTCCATCTCATCTTTATGAAACTGTCGTCATAAATAGTACATGCCAAGTGGGAGGATTTTTCAAGATAGCTGCATAAATACAAATAGAAAAGTACATACATAATAATGTCCCCCGCCATGCTTTTATCTTTTGAAAACGGCCTATGTTAATACAAGACATTTTGTACATCCAACATGTTAAATGATATATAGTATATGTCTGTATGCATGGATGCTGCTTTTACCATTTGAGTATTTTGATCTGCATGTTTGCAAAGAGAATAAAAGTGTGAGAAAATAGCCCTGGGCTCTCATTATATGGTAATTAAACTCTAACTCTAATGGTGAACTGTGCCAGAAGCTGAATATTTCCCTAAACCAGACACCCAATCGTTATTCCCTGGGCAAGATTTAATTTCATTTGTGACGACTTGTTCTGCCTGAGGAGCTCAGTAAAGCTCCAGTTACCGTTGACCTTCTTTGTCCTTTGGTAAGTTTTATTTGTTCTTATCTATGCTTTGAGTTTCTCTGCTATTCCTTGAAGGGGGTAAGAGTTGCTCTGTGATCTGTTACTTTCGTAACATTCCTCTTTTATAAAAAGGCAGTAAGAGCTTATCTTTTCTTGGGTCAAACCTGAAGGCAAGCATATCTATCAGACACTTGGTCATTGTCTCCGCCAGGCCGAAGGCATGGCGAGAGAGTATGTTTTACCCTCCGTCCGTCCGTGTGTGTCCGTGTGTTACCATCAAATCTCCCGCACCGTTGGCCCGGTCGCTGTGAAACTGTGCACACACACTCCCTGGATCCAATTCAGAACCTCTGCCTCAAATTTTTCACATGGGCCTGTTATAGCGCCACCAGGAGGCCGATTTGTGCAAAACCCATTTTTTTACATTACTCCTACAGTTTTTAACCAAACGTCATGCAAATCGGTACACAGTATCTCTATAGTCATGTGATCAACCCTGATCTGTCCGATTTCCCATATTCCATCCTCATTGGTTAAGGTTGCCATCCAAAGCTTGCGATTTCCGTGAAATTTCACACACACATTCCCACTAGTCTGAGGAAGAAATGCCACCCTTTTCACATTGGCCTGTTATAGCGCCACCAGTAGGTCTAATTTAGCAAAACACATTTTTGGAACAAAATGCCTCAAATCATGAATGCTGTGTCTGATTGTCGTGAAAGACCTAAGAATAAATGGCGGCCTAATTTTAGCGCCACCAGGAGGCCACAATAACGTACCTGACCTGGCTGTGGAATAATCTATGATTATGACGGTGGGGTGTTAATGACATGTACCTACTTATGTGGACTTCTAGCTCCATCCAGTGGTGAATGACCGTTTGTTCAGCTAATTGTAGGAGAAGTGACGCACTTCCGGTCTAACGTGAATAATAATAATACTTTCATTAGATTTAGGTAGATTAGCGGCTTAATCCGCACGTAGAAAGTATTGTCCTAGTAGTGGGGTAATTTATGTATTTACTATCTACTTTTCTGTGGGGTATTTAGTTATTTGTTATGCCTGCCAGCGTGACCAAAAGTACTGCGCATGCGTCAACTTCTATAGGACCGGGGTTTCAGAATAGAAGCTTCAGTAACAAAGCAGAGCCGCGGTGGACAGTTGGTATGTAATCTGAGAGCTAATTTTACACGACTTAACGTATTTTCTCACATATATATTATACCTTGTGAAGATGTATTTCATGTCGGTAATAATTGTTATGTTCTATGTTTTTATCTCCAGGTTTATAACCTAACTACCGTTGTAACAACCAGTATAGTGTTTAGATAAGAGTGTGATTGTTTGCGTGTGAATGAAACAGAAATAAAACACCAGAAAAGACACTTGTTTTGAGTTGTATCCACTGACCACGGCGCTACTACCTTTCCAAAGGGAAATCTACGATTATACAGGGTGTGATTGATTAGATATTTGGACAGTTATAAACCACTCGTCGTCTCCGGAGGAGAACGAAAGTGTGGAACAGACGGACGAGGGGAAAGAGGACGCGACGGTCGGACCACTTTCACTCGACGCTGCACGGCGGAGAAGCTGTTAAAGGGAAGTACAATTGTGTTCCTATTGACTACCAGTAGTAAAGAAGGCTGTGAGGGCCAAAAGAAGAGAAAAGCTGTAAGCTAAAAGAAGTAAAAGTGACTGTTTCTGTGGAAGGATCGCTGTGCACTGATGCTAGCCGTGCTAAAGCTAACCAACAGCTGTTGCTTGCTGAAAGAACAGCTGCTGAGCCACTGTTGCTAACAGGATGCTATGCTACAAGCTACATGCTATCATTCTATTGTCTCTTGTTGATGCTACGATACACTGCTACGTGCTAGAGAGGATTGTCTCTTGGATGTTTGCTAGAAGGCTATGCTGAGGATGCTATGCTACACTGCTGCATACTAAGGGAGCCCTATCATTCTATTGTCTCTTGTTGATGCTACGATACACTGCTACGTGCTAGAGAGGATTGTCTCTTGGATGTTTTGCTAGAAGGCTATGCTGAGGATGCTATGCTACACTGCTACATACTAAGGGAGCCCTATCGTGCTATTTTCTCTTGTTGAGATACAACAACACACTGCTGTATGCTAAGGAGGCTGCAGTAGCGCTCGATTGTCTATTGGATGCTTTGCTAGAAGGCTATGCTGAGGATGCTATGCTACAAAGCTACATGCTATCATTCTATTGTCTCGTGTTGATGCAACAACACACTGCTGTATGCTAAGGAGGCTGCAGTAGCTCTCTATTGACTGATGCTATTGACTTTGCTGCTATTTAACTCTTTGCTTCGGGCTGCTAGCTAGTAAACCGTAATCAAGCTATTCCGGGTCCCTATATCTGCGCTGAAAGCTAGTAAAGGGGAGCCATAAGACGGAAAGCAATATGGAGACAATTGAGGAGTTAAAGAAGAAGCTAACTGGTGCATTGGCCTACTGTGAGGAAATAGCAGACCGGATAGATGATGCAATTGATCGTAAGCCAGCCGGGGAACTGGAGAGAGACAGAAGAGCACTCCTGAGTGAGGATGATAGAGTCTTTACGTACCTGAATCAGTATGTGAGGGCCTTAAAAGAGGACGATGAGACTAGAAATGCAACAGCGATTGTTGACACCAAGGCGAAGAGGAAAGCCTGTAACGAAAGATCCTTGGACACGGATCGGAGGGTCCGGGAAAAGCTATGGTCCCGCTTTGCAGGACGGCATATGGACGACCTAAGGGGGGAGTTCGAGGATGCTTTGGGGAAAGTCAAGCTACTTAGCTTGCAGTCAGCATCCAGGGAGGATCGAGAGAGAGAGAGAGATAGACTAAATAGGAGACTAGATGACTATGCTCTAGGAGTAAATGAATGGAAGTACATTGTCCCTGAGCTCAACGTAGCCGAGATTCAGGGAAGGTACAAGATCCAGAAGGAACAAATAGAGGTGCTACTGGTAGACTGGGCCAGGGAAGTTAATGAAGGAAAGAACCATGGCCAAGAGGTCATTGGGAAAGAGGAATCGTTAGTGGTGGTAGACGAGGATCACGACGACCCGTTAAAGCATACCACAACCCCAGCCAGCCCGCAAGTGCTCAGCTTTAAGGACCGACCTGCCAGATCCAGTGTCAGTGCCCGTGCCCTCCCTAGCCGCGGATATATGGGGCCACCCGCTCCGACCTCCACACCAGTAAGAGAGGGTGGGTCTCCGCGCTTGTCATTTCCAACCACAGGCATACCACCACAGCAGAGTGGCCGCACTGGCGCCACTGATGCATCGCAGGTAGTTTCTGAATCCCACGGCGTGTCAGGCATGGCATATGGAGGAGATGGCAGCGCCCAGTACAGGCCTAAAGTAAAGCTGAGGGCCATGAGTCTGCCTAAGTTCTCCGGGGACCGAAGAAGCTATTGGTACTGGCGGGACAATTGGGAGAAAGTCCAGGAGTTGGCAGAACCCTCTGGATTAGAGGTGTGCAAAAAGGCTCACCTACTTGACAGCCTGGATGGGGCACTGAAGACAGAGCTTCGATTAGATACATGCAGAACGTCAATTGATATCTTTCGACTCCTGGATAACCGGTTTGGGAACAAGGGAATAACTGCTCAGATGATCCTGGGGGAACTAGAGGAAATGCCTGCGGTAAAGAACCACCAGCCTAGGAAGGCCATAACCTTAATCCAGACAGTGGAGAGGGCACTGGTGGACCTAGAAGACCTGGGAATGGTGGATAACATGAAGAATCCATTGATGATCAACAAGATAGTAGGGAAGCTTCCCGGGGATATCAAAGAGAGATGGATCACCCTGGAGCAGGATGCCATGAATGGTGTCAACGCAGGGGATCATTTCGATAGTCTCTTGGAGTTTCTGAAAAAGCAGGAGGCGGTCCTCGAAAGGCTAGCAGAGCTGGATCTTGGAACCACCTATACTAATGAGAGGACATCCCAACGAGAGAAGCCGAGAGAGAGACGGCAGGAAAAGCAGTCATTCACCAAGACAGCAGTGAGTGAGATTAAGAGGGAGTTCCGGCGAGAAGCGTGCACTATGTGTGGAGATGAGAAACATGGAGGGCAACTCTACTTCTGCCCAGCCTTCCGGAGGGCTAACCCGTCAGCAAGGAAAGCCCATGTGAGAAAAGTAAATGCGTGTTACAGGTGCCTGGGCGTTCACGGAGCTGACGGAGCATGTGTACAGGATGCACAGAAGTTCCTCTGCCGAAAGGAAGAGTGTGTAGGGAACGACGCTCCTGCAAGCCATCATGTCTACCTCTGCCTAGCAAGGAGAGGGGCATCAACCAGAAGGGAAACCCGAGTTGAAAAGAAGGGAGGGCCTCGTGGCCTGACAGAGGAACAGGAAGCCTTCAGAGCCGAGTTGGATCCGAAAATGATGGAGAAGTTCAAGAAAGCCTTCACTAACAAAGTAACCTCAAAGGTATGCTCCAGGAACAGTCTGGTGGAGAAAAGTGGCTTAAAGGAGCTACCAGTCCTCATGATGCTTGTGGATGTCACAACAAGAGGAGGAGACTATATCGGAGCCCTGATTGACCTCGCCTCTGACACAAACTATATCACGCACCGAGCCGCTAAAAGACTCGGACTGACTGGAGAACCAATCACGCTGGTGGTTTATGGAGTTGGGAAGATGGAGGCAAGGGTCGACACGAGGAGATATCTCGTGGCAATCAAAGTATGGACCCCAAGAGGAACCTTAAAATCCCACGAGATGATCTGCTACGGCTTAGATGACATCGCCAAAGTGGATCGAGTGGTTGAATCAAAAGAACTGGAGCAGTTCTTCCCAGGGGTCAGGCCAGGAGAATTGGCCCGTCCCGAGAAGATTGAACTTCTCATCAGCACTCACGAAGGCCGACTAGCACCGCAGAGACTGCATAGAATCGGTGATCTAGTGCTGTGGGATGGTCCACTGGGCAAGACCGTGAGCGGTGTACATCCGGACCTCTTTGAAGAGGTGGAGGTGACAACACGCTATTCATTAACACACTTTGCTCGTTCCATGAGGACGGCAGCCATTAAGGTGGAGGAACACCTTTTAAACGTCCTGAAGCCTGTGGACAATGTGAAGGAACACCCTTTGAACGTCCCAAAGCCTGTGGACAATGTGAAGGAACACCCTTTAAATGTCCCAAAGCCTGTGGACAATGTGAGAAAGGCAAATACCGCTACAAGTACTACCGATGCCCTAAGCTGGTGGAAGATGGACAGCATTGGAGCAGCATGTAACCCTGCATGCGGAGGCTGTCTTTGCGGGAAGTGCTCTCCGGGAGGAAAGGAGATGACGCTGGTTGAAGAAAGGGAGATGGAGCGTATCAAAGCAGGCTTGACCTTCAAGGAGAGGGATGAGCACAGTGGAGAGCCCCACTGGGATGCAAAGTACCCCTGGAAGGAGGATCCGGCATCACTCCCCAACAACCGCAAAGTAGTGGAAGCAACGTTCCTAAGAACAGAGAAGCGCCTCGGAAAAGATCCCAAGTGGAAAGAAGCCTACACCAGGCAGATCCACGAAATGATTGAAAGAGGAGCAGCGGTGAAGTTGACAAAGTCCATGATGGAAGAGTGGCCTGGAGCAGTGTGGTGGGTGAGTCATCTGACAGCCCCCAATCCCCATTCAGTTACCACACCAGTGCGTATCGTCTGGGACAGCAGCCAAGAATACAGGGGAGTGAGCCTGAACAACATCCTGATAAAGGGTCCAGACGTGCTAAACCCCATCCGGGCAGTATTACTCAGATTCCGGGAGGGAGAGTTTGCTGCTATCGGCGACATCAAAAAGATGTACAATTCAGTGTGGCTGGAAGAGCAAGAAGTCCATCTTCACCGATTCCTGTGGAGAGACTCACCACAGGACAAGATTGAAGACTATGCCATTGTACGGGTGAACATGGGAGATAAGCCGGCCGGATGCATAGCGCAAGTGGCTATGAGGGAGACTGCTAATCTTCCTCAGTTCTCCCACCTTGCGGATGAAAGAAGTGTCATTCAGGAGAACAGCTACGTGGATGACATCTTTGCATCACACAATGACCCAAGCAGGCTTGAAGAGATCCTGAAGGGGGTCAAAACTATACTGACAACAGGAGGCTTCCACCTAAAGCCCTGGATCCGGTCTGGGCAAAGTGGGAGGATTGATGCTTCAGAATCCAAGCCTGAGACACTGATCCTGCCTAACCAGCTCAAAGAAGAAGACAACAAGGCATTGGGAGTTGGTTACCTCGTCCGTGACGACAAGCTCTTTGTCATGGTATCCATCAACTTCTCTAGGAGAAAGGGGAAGATGAGGACTGGAGAAGACCTGAGCGAAGAGGAAGTTGTGGAGATGACGCCAAACCCATTGTCACGTCGGGTGCTACTAAGCCAAGTTGCTGGACTGTACGACCCTCTAGGTCTCGCAACCCCAATGAAGCAAAAGGGAGTGATTCTTGTGAGGAGAGCCTTCCAGGAGGCCGGCAACCTGACAAAAGACACCTGGGATGAACCACTATCTGATGACCTCCGTGGAAAAGCAGTGGAGCTATTCAAGGAGTATACAAGACTGAGCAGCATCACGTTTCACAGGAGCATCACGCCCTCCGGCTGGAGGGGAAAGCCATGGGGTATCACGTTTTCGGATGGAAGCAGTGAGTCCTATGGAGCTGTCCTGTACCTAAGGTGGAGGACATCTGATGGTGTAGTCACCCGACTGGTAGAGTCAAAGGCGAAACTAGCCCCTCTTGACCAGAAGGGCGACGCGGTCAAGGCCGAGATCTGTGGAGCTGTGTTCGCCTCTCGTCTAAAGGGCTACGTGCTGAAGCATGGAAGATTGGAAGTGGAGAGATGGTTCCATTTTGTGGATAGCCAGACGGTGCTAGGGGCCATCCAAAGAGAAAGCTACGGGTTCCAGACGTTCTTTGCTAATCGAGTCGGGGAGATCCAGAAGGCTGGCCCCGTGGAAGACTGGTGGTGGATACCTGGAACACTAAACGTCGCTGACTTAGTGACAAGGAGCGGCTGCACCCCTGAACTGCTCAAAGAGAGCTCTGTATGGCAAAATGGTCCTGACTTCCTGGCCGATCCTGAAGAAGAATGGCCCATGAAATCCGCCTCCGAAGTAGTGGCTGCTGCTAGAGACGTCGTGAGCAAGCTCCAAAGAAAGTCCTTCTCAGCTGTAACTACAAGAGCACAGGCCAAGCTGATGGCTCCCCCTGTAAGTCATGAGAAGAAAAAGACAGAAGATGGAGTGCCACAAAAATCTTCAGACACAACAGCCTTTCCCTCGGAGGAGAGCAAAGTCCCCCAAAAGCTCTGGGGCGCTGCGCTTGTGGACCAAGTCGACCCAAGAAAATACAGCACGCTGATCAAACTCTGCAATGTGATCGGCTTCGTCAGAAGGGCTGTGAAGTTCTGGTTGCAGCGGAAGAAGAAAACCTGCACACCAGTAAAGTGGGAGGCCTTGACAGTGACTGAACGTCAAGCCGCTTTCGAAGAACTAAGCCTGGCAGCTCAAAAAGGAGTGAAGTTTCCTGAAACTACTCTGAACAGGCTTGTAGTCCGTGAGGAGAAAACTTCTAAACTGTTACTGTGCCACGGCCGAGTCCAGACCATGACTGAAGGACGGACCGGCGTGCCCTTAATTCCCTACGGGGAGTGGGTTAGCATTCTTCTGGCAGAAGAAGCCCACCGGGCCAACCATGAGGGAGTAGCTGGAACCCTCTTACGAATGAGGAAGAAGGCTTGGATTGTGCAAGGACCAAGAGTTGCTCGGAAAGTGATCGACTCCTGCATTCACTGCCGGAAGAACAGGGCAAAGATGTGCCAGCAAGTTATGAGCGACCTCCCGCCGGAGCGCACAACGCCAGCTGCACCATTTGAATACACAACGTTGGATCTCTTCGGCCCTTACACCATCAGAGATGCAGTGAAGAAGAGGACTAGCAAGAAAGCCTGGGGCATTGTCTACTGCTGCATGGCATCAAGAGCGGTGCATGCCGACATCGTAGAAGACCTATCAACAGAAGGTTTCCTGAAAGCATTTCAACGCTTCACTGCCCTGAGGGGCCATCCTAAGAAGCTCTGGTCTGACCAGGGGACCAATTTTGTTGGAGCTAAGCCAGTACTGGAAGAACTTTACAAGTTCCTGGCAAGTGTCGACAAAGAGAAAGTCCAAAAGAGAGCTGCCGAGAGTGGGACAGATTGGACTTGGGTATTCCACCCAGCTGACTCGCCACACCGGAATGGCGCAGCAGAAGCCGCTGTTCATGTGATGAAAAGAGCAATGAGCAGCGTGGGAGAAGAAGGAAACATGACAGCACTAGAGTTCCAAACCCTTCTGTACCTGGCCGCCAACCTGGCAAATGAGAGGCCTATCGGCGCTTTGACCCAGCTGCAAGACGGGAGCGTTGAGGTCATCTCCCCCAACTCCCTCCTGCTGGGGCGTGCGGGACCCAGTGGCGACCCCGGAGGGTTCGAATCCACTGTCTACCCATTCGTCCGTCTGAGAGCGATCCAGATCGAGGTGGACAAGTTCTGGAAGCGGTGGAGCCAGCTGGCGGGTCCAGGACTCTTCATCCGGAAGAAGTGGCACACCCCTGCCAGGGACGTCGCCGTCGGAGATCTGGTATGGCTCGCTGACCAGAACGCACTCAGGGGCCGTTTCAGACTGGGTCGGGTCGTGGAGGCGTTTCCTGATGAGAAAGGTGTCGTCCGAGACGTGAAGGTGAGGACCTGCCACAGCCTTCCTGCCTGCACCAGCCCTTCCAAGAGTGACCAGCTCGTCGCAAGTTGCCCATCCACCATCCTCCACCGGGACGTTAGGAGGCTGGTGGTTCTTCTACCAGTGGAAGAGCAGTAAAAGAAGAAAAGATTCCCCACCGCCATCCTCCCTGGAGGTTGGCGGTGTGTTTCGGTAAGGCCAGTTCCATGCCGGTGCAACTTGGTACAGCTGTGACTGGACATGGCCGGGATCTAAGCCCACCTCTGAGTGGGCTTGGACCCTTGTCTGTATGTTTAGTTGGCAGTTGTGCTTTGTTGCATCTGTAAGGGCTGCGCTTAAAGGATTGTATGCAGCATCAAGGACCACGAGAGGGAACCTACCATTTCGTAACGTATTTTACACCTTTTACAGACAATGTTTTGCGTATTTTGCGCTTTTTACAGACAATGTTTTGCGCCTTTTTACGAACAATGTTGACGGCCTAGTGCCCATTTTTTCTTGCCGAAAGACCTTTCAAACGCAAAGACTTTAAGTGGGTAGTGGGTGGTGGTCCTCTTGGGTCTTAAAGCCAGAGGACCAAGTGGGAGGTGTGGAATAATCTATGATTATGACGGTGGGGTGTTAATGACATGTACCTACTTATGTGGACTTCTAGCTCCATCCAGTGGTGAATGACCGTTTGTTCAGCTAATTGTAGGAGAAGTGACGCACTTCCGGTCTAACGTGAATAATAATAATACTTTCATTAGATTTAGGTAGATTAGCGGCTTAATCCGCACGTAGAAAGTATTGTCCTAGTAGTGGGGTAATTTATGTATTTACTATCTACTTTTCTGTGGGGTATTTAGTTATTTGTTATGCCTGCCAGCGTGACCAAAAGTACTGCGCATGCGTCAACTTCTATAGGACCGGGGTTTCAGAATAGAAGCTTCAGTAACAAAGCAGAGCCGCGGTGGACAGTTGGTATGTAATCTGAGAGCTAATTTTACACGACTTAACGTATTTTCTCACATATATATTATACCTTGTGAAGATGTATTTCATGTCGGTAATAATTGTTATGTTCTATGTTTTTATCTCCAGGTTTATAACCTAACTACCGTTGTAACAACCAGTATAGTGTTTAGATAAGAGTGTGATTGTTTGCGTGTGAATGAAACAGAAATAAAACACCAGAAAAGACACTTGTTTTGAGTTGTATCCACTGACCACGGCGCTACTACCTTTCCAAAGGGAAATCTACGATTATACAGGGTGTGATTGATTAGATATTTGGACACTGGCGGAGACCTGTGCTCCGAGGAGCACTTTTTCTAGTTTAATATCTTTTCCCCAGTTGGGGAAGTCAGATATTTTTTTTAAAGCCATCTAGATGTGTCTGGAGAGGGGGTTGTTTGCTCTATTCACTATACAGGGAGCTTGATCATTAAGCACGTAGAAATCCTTCACTTGCAATCTAATAATGGTGACAGTAATGCTATCACCATCAATTAAACACAATTCATCTTAGAAATTATGTTTTCATTACCATGACTATGAATCTGACATATAAAACCGTATATGGGCAGACAAATTAAGTTTGCTTAATGTTCCTACTCGGTTCATCTTCAAACCTGCCCTGGTAATTTGTATTCCATTAAAGGGCAGACTGTCATTACCAACTATGATTTTGACTATGATGTTCGGTTCCCTTGGCACCACTGTATGCCATCTCTATGGGCATGTGTCAGCTTTGTAATTACCTGGCTGACTGTACACATAAATGCCAGCCACAAAGGGAGTCTGTAAAGGCAGGCCATTAAAAATGTAACACTGCTGCTCATTAATAGCTTCCATTGAATACCACAGACTTGACCTGTAGCACTCCTCTTTCCCTGTGGAACGACCGATAAGAAACACTTTATAGAGGCATCTCCCCAGCTATGCCAGGGAGATGCATTTATAAATACTTCATAAACACTCCCTGGAATATCATCCAGTTCTGCGTTCGTGTTTGATGTATTGTAGATGCATGTGTGTGTAAAATAGTGAGATGTACTGTACCAATTGATCTTAGAAAAGCCAGTCTTCAACTCTAGTTTTATTGATCACTGCTTGAAAGATTGAAATCCAAGCCTGAGAGAAAGTACTTTGCAATAAATAATTAACTGCAACCAAACATAGCTAGCCTGGCATTGCTTGCCCCATCATTGAAATTCATTACGCAAATAGGAGGGTGAAATGCAAAGGGGAAAGTGACTGCGGCTGTAGCCGTCTGACTTAGATCAATCCTGAGTGGCGAGCAGTGACACTAATGGCAGTGGAACATACACCGTAAATCTTCAGTATTAATTTATCCATTTGTAACCCTGAGTGTACGAATGGAACCAAATGGAACCTTGCAGGTCCATTTGGTTACATTTATCCACTCTTAAGTTAACACCGATGATTTTACAGTGTCGAAAAACTAGATGTTGCTCTCAGAGAAATGCCACAGGCTGTGTTAGTAAACGAGACCCCGGTGTCACTGTAGACAAAAGACACAATGCTGATTGATGTCTCTTAATGGCTGCCAGTGAATCAACTAAATTAGCCACAGGTGTGGCACATTCCCCACATGTACTGTATGTATCTGGCTGCACCACTGCACCTCATGGCCCGACCCCAGCAAGTCATAACAAACCACCCCACTGTCGCCGTGACTCACGTACAGTATAAGAATAGGGCTAAACTTTTACCTTGACCGTTGTCTTGTTTGGGGTTGTTACCTTGTTTCAATAGTGAATAGGAATGACATATATTGCCTAATAAATTCGTCAACATCTAAATCACGTGGGTAACATCAGATACAATACAAATATGAACATTTAGGGTGGAATACCTCTTTAACATTTTTGTTATATATACATTATATAACACAATGTCAATATGACACAATGTCAATCTACTCAAGGGAGATTTAAATACAAAACTTGGACCCTACCAAATGGGAACTCATGTTCAAAATCACTAAGGACTGACACTTTTGCAGATCGGCCTTAACTTCGTCAATGCTATGATTTAAAATATACATAAAAGTAGAAATATTCACAACAAATATTCACATTATAAAATATTTCCATTTTTAAGATCCAGGAAAGGCACTACGGTGTATCATTGTAAGCAACAGCATTTACAGTAGCATTGATGATAGGTTGGCTGTAATGGTGTTACGGATAAGTTGGGCACCGTTGAGACCCTCTCCCTCATAAGGGACTGCATTTGGTTGTGTCGGGTTATTGTCTGCGACTTTCCACTCTGGCAAGAAATGCTCTTTCTGTATTTCACAAACATTATGTAAAATGCAACAAGCGGTAACAATATCCGGCATAAACCTTGGCTGAAGGGCAGTCCTCTTGAGTAAACAATGCCATCGTCCTTTCAGACGTCCAATGGCATTCTCAACCACCATTCTGGCTGAACTAAGGGTGTGGGTGAAGAGACTTTGATCTGCAGAGAGTTGACGATGCTCACTGAATCCTGGCATTAACCACTGCTTCAGAGGGTATGCAGCATCACCAATAATGTGTACAGGGATCTCCACTCCATCAACAATCTTTGATTTCTGTAAGGAACGAGAAGAGCAGTAATATAGGGTTTTAATTTGAAGTCATACGTGGCAAGAGTAGAGCAAAATCCCACTCAAGTCGATCACTTTAGAGGAGATTTCTGTGAGTTCATGTTACAAACAGAGGTTTACATACAGGTACAGGTGTAGCCCAAGTGTCAAGAAATAAGCAGCTTGTATGAGTATTCACAATGAGTTACTTTACTACTTTGTTCAAAGGTTATAGCTAATATACTGTAGTTACCTCTCTTGGGAAAAGATAGCCCCCTTGATGCCTCTCTGCATTAAGGAAAATGTCTGAACTTTCTAGAACAGTAGTGTCATGGGCACTGCCGGGCCAGCCTACATAGACGTCTGTAAAACTGAAACAGATAACAAAGATATTTGCATTGTTTTTCATTAATGTCACCGTAATGAAAAGACTAATTCAACACAAAAAAGTTAAATATAGTAATAAATAAATAAAAGTAGGTCATACAAGTTTGTAGTCCATTTGTAACTAACTGAGATCCATTTCAAATGTGTACAAATGTGACCAAACAGACGCTTATAAGTCCATTTGGTCACATTTGAACACTGTTTATTATCATTATTATTGACTAGGGCTAGGCTATGCATTGCAATTTTTAATTAAAAAAAAGTGTGACACTAGGCCTGTCACAATTATTACATAACCGCCTAATCGCAATTATTTTCGCGTAATCGTTTCAATGTTCCATGTTCCAACATTTTCCAAAAATAGCAGACATAGCAGATCTACAAGCTTACAACACGTGACGTGTTGTAAGCTTGTAGATCTGCTATTTCCGCTATTTTAAAAAATATATAAGTATGAACTAATTAATAAAACATTTGTTTTGTCAATTCTGCCCAGTGCAATTTGTGATTATGAAGCCTAAAAACCAAACATACATTTTAATTGTATTTATATGTTCAATGCCAAAAACACAATTAAATCGTTAATCGCAATTATTTGTGTGACAATTAATCGTCAACTTAAATTTGTAATCGTGACAGCCCTGACACTTACCATAATTTGTGATCAACTACAACCTGCAGGATAATTGAATGCCAGCCCGTCCTGTTCAGGTAGTCTGTAGAGGGTCTGTCTCTGGGGCTGGACCAGGGGTTTATCGGGATGTGTGTGCCTGCTATGGCTCCAGCGCATTGAGGGTAATCCCGTTCCAGCTGGAACCCTCTGATTGTCTCATCAAGGCGCTGTCCGCGCGGCAGGGAGATGAAACGCCGGCGCAGGGTCAACAACGCCCTGGTGACCTGTCGCACCAGTGTGCACACCGTCGACACCCCGACTCCGAACAAGCACGCCACCGTGCGGTACTCTCCGGGGGTGGCGAACCACCACAGCACCACGGCCAGCCTGCGGCCAGTGTGTTGCCAGATTGTGTGAGAGAAACAAGAAATCGGCTCTGTGAAAACAAGCCCAAAAGAAGCGACTACATAGGCCACATGAGCATAAATCTATATTCATAAGCTATTTGAAAATAGCCGATCTACAAGCTCACAGCGCGTCATGATGTGTGCGTTTGTGTGCTTGTAAATCTGCTATTTTAAAAAGAAATCTTGGGAGAAAAAGTGAAAAACAAATCTGGTACGGGGCTCCCCTGGCACAAAACATTTTCAGATGGGGGTTTTATAGGGATAAATACATCCTAATTTGGAGGTCCTTGACATGAAGATTTTGATAACCACTGGTTCAATTAAAAAAATGGAAACAAGCCCAAATAAGCAACTACACTTTAGAAACAAGCCCCCCCCCCAAAAAAAACACTAACATTTACAAGCAAATTTACAGAAAAACAAGCCCAAAGTCGCTTAGAATAAGCGGACATGGCAACACTGACCTGCGGCGAGGCTCAATGGGCGCCCGCGTGGTGGTCTGTTTGGACAGGGACGGCGAGATGAGCCCGAGCATATAGTCGAACGTTGCCCGCGACATGCGGAAGTGCGCCCTCCACTGGTCGTCGTCGAAGCGTTCCACGATGGACCAGAACTCTCTACTGTTGGATGTCGGTTGTCGTCGGATCTAGGGATGGGCCGATATGAAAATTACACATCACGATTATTGTGGCAAAATGAATTGCGATTAACGATAATCAAAATAATGCTTAAAACTTAAAATGGCACTTTTGTTAACCCCCAGCATCCCTATTCTAGGGGGTACTTTCGCCCAAAAATAGCAGATCTACAAGCTCACAACGCGTTGTGAGAGTAGATCTGAATTAGAGCTTGTATTAGAGCTTGTAGATCTGAATTGATTTGTTTATGCACAAGCATCACTTTTCCACCGGGAAAGTTGTTGGAAATCACTCAACGGTCCTGCGTTGTGTACCTCCTGTTTCTAAATTGCTCATAATGCAGGAGGCAGCAGGACGTTATTGAAAACGAGCGCTTCCAAACTCTGACACACAAATTATCACCTGCATGGAATGTATCGACAGAAAGTAGCTCATAACATGTCTATGGTGGATTGTCATGAAACAAAAACTATAGAAAGAGGATAAACCAAGTCTACGGACTTCCGATGACTTGTATCTTATGTGTGGATGCACCCATAGCCTCTATCCACAAGTTTCCTAGGGCATTATGGGCATCACTTCCTGTCGATTTGATCCCTGATACCTGATCAAATCGACAGGAAGTGATGCCCATAATGCCCAAGGAAACTTGTGGATAGAGTGTACCAGGTGTGCTCTTTACGGGTCCATTTTATTGCAGCTCAACAAAAGCTAATTCATCCTAGTGTGTGACGGAAGACAATTTCACTCTAAATGTAAATCTCTGCGATACGCTTATTGTGAGCGTTTTTGTATCACGATAAACGATAATAACGATTATCGTCCCATTCCTAGTTGGGCCCACATCAGTGTTGCCATGTCTGCTTATTACAAGCGACTTTGGGCTTGTTTTTCTGTGAAGTTGCTTGTAAATATTGGTGGTTGGGGTTTTTAGGGCTTGTTTCTAAAGTGTAGTTGCGTACCGGTATTTAAGCTTGTTTCCCAATGTTGTTTATAAACCAGTGGTTCTCAAACATTTTCATATCAAGGACCCCCCTTCATATCATATTCATTGGACCCCCCAATATTCAAAGATACATTGTTTCCTCCCCAAGATTTCTTTGATGAAAATAGCCATAGCCTAGGGGTCTTCAACAGGGGGTCCGGGACCCCTAGGGGGTACTCAAGAGTTACTACAGGGGGGCCGCCAAATCTTTGTGTGATATGACTTTTTCACCACTTGAAGCTAGCATCCCTTTTCTGAGGAGAACTTTAACCAAAAATACCAGATCTACAAGCTCACAACACCTCGCAGTGAGCTATTTTTGGCAAAGAGGTATAGGTGTAGAGGGGAAAAAGAGCAGGCTGAGTAAAAAAATAAGTTTAATCAGAAACACAATTTTATACATTATAGTGGGGGTCTCTGCTTCATCTCCCTCTCAGCTAGGGGGTCCTCCTTGGCCTGAAGAACGTTGAAGACCCCTGGCCAAGTCGCTTCTTTTGGGATTGTTTTCATAGAACTAGTTGCTTATTTCTCTCTCAGAATCTGGCAACACTGACCCACATGCTCTTCCTGGTGGTCGTGCCGAGGCTCACTAGCGCCGCCACGGAGGACAGCAGGAAGGCTCTCCTCCTGCGGCGGTACCGACGGCGACTTCTGGCCAGCTCCGCCGTGAAACGCGCTCTCCTGGCCCGCAGAGAGGCCTGGACGTGCTTGCAGAGCGTCGTTAGGTGCGTGACGCTTGCGTCGGATGGCCGGCTGAAGAGGAGAAACGCTATTACATCGAGGAAGACTGGGCTGAACAACACGTCGTCCGCCATGTTGAATCCTCCTCCCCGTGTAAACAAATAAACAAACTTTAGAAAGTAGTGTTGCCAGGTTGTGTGAGAGAAGCAAGCAACCAGGCATATGAAAACATGCCCAAAAGAAGCGAATATGTGCTACATGAGCCCTTTAAACCTATTTGAAAATAGCAGATCTACAAGCTGTGCGCTTGTAGATCGGCTCCCTGGCATAAAATATTTTCAGATGGGGGTCCGCAGACAAATACATTAAGCAACTAGGCTACACTTTAGAAACAAGCCCAAAAAACGCAACCCGCCGCAACTACCAATATTTACAGGCGACTTTACAGAAAAACAAGCCCAACATCGCTTATAATAAGCAGACCTGGCAACACGACTTTGAAACGTCCACTTTTAATGACGTCAGAATTCTTCCTCGCCCTCAGCAATGACGTTACGGAAGGAAGCCACATTTGTGATTTTTTATAGTGGTAAAAAAAAACGTATACATTAATCAGAGATAACAAAGCCAAAAAAAAATCATTTCATTTCAAGTTAGGGAATAAGATGGATAAGGATAAAGCTGGGCCATAGCAGCCTATTTTCTCCATGAACCAGAGAGAGAGAGAGAGAGAGAGAGAGATGCACGCTTCAATAAACCATTCAAATAAGATTTGTCAACCCTGGGTTTTGTGACTGTGTGAATGTGGTATAATAAGTGTCAGCCATTAAACCCGAACAATACTTTTGTGATGATAATACACTACTACTACAAGAAGAGAGAGACCGATTAGGTTTAATTTATGTCCATCCACAAAATTAGACCATATTCTACCAGGATTTACACCTACCTAACTGTATTTTTGTTTTAAATCCAAGTGAAATGTCAGAGCAGGTTCCAGAACATTTGACGGTTATTTACTGATATCTAGTGGTTGAATCAGGAAGTTTTCCAGCCACATCCAGCTGTTTCTACTCTCTTGAGGGATGTTATAGACAAGTTATGCTTTGTTGTCTGTTCTGTTTTCCAACAGAAAGGCCACTGTTACTTTCCATCTTTCTATACATTTTAGCAGAGTCCTATGTGTTGTCTCCCTGAACTGTAATTTGTGTTACATCAAACTATAGTTGCATAAAACATGGAATTAATGTTAAGAGGGAGCTGCTGCTTTAATAATTTTTGTGTTATTAAAGGGATAGTTGACCCCAAAATGACTTTTTTCCTAGCGATTAGTCACCCCATGGAGACTTGAGTTCATGGATATTTTTTGTTTTTGTCGCATTCCTAAGCCAATAATTTGATGACCGAGAGCGGTTCCAGTAGGAGACACAAAGAGTCTCCTTTTGTGTCTCCTACCGGAACCGCTGCCCACTGGTCATCAAATTATTGGCTTAGGAATGTGACAAAAACAAAAAATATCCATGAACTCAAGTCTCCATGGGTGACTAATCGATAGGAAAAAAGATTGTGTGGGGGTGAACTATCCCTTTAACATGTGCAGTTAGATATTGTGGGAAGTTTTTGGTGAAGAGCGCTGCATCACCTAACGTCATAATCAAAGTAATCTATGTATTATTTATGCAGGTGCTTCACCTATATGTGTAGGGGATGGCTCCGAGCTCTGCATGGACCCTGCTGGCATTTCCTCCTCTGAGACTTGGCTGATCTCTCTGGATGACTCACAGTACACTGTTGCAGAGGTCAAACTCAACCTCTGTTCTTCCCCAACAGGGGTGTTGCTTTACACCAGAAGGTGCTGGATAACCATAATGATTGCTCTCCCTCTCCCCTCCCCCCTCTTCTTTTCTTTTCTCTTTCTGAAAATAACAAAAACGATGGAGCTAGCACAAAAACAAATTTCACCCACTTCTTTAAACCTGTGATGTGACAATAAGGTTCATTCTGATTCTGATGATTGACTAATTACTTGCTCGACCCAGGACTATGAATGGACTGTTAAATGGTAAGTGGTGCATTAATATAGCGCGCCTTTATTCACATTCACACACCAACGGCAGAGGAAACCATGCAAGGCACCAACCAGTTCACGGGTAACAGGAATATACCCATGTACCTGTCCGACTACTTCAATAACGTGAAAGACACACACAGGCACAACACCAGAGAGAGCTCCACTGATCTCAGCTCCACTGATCTCATCAAAAAGTGTAACTCCTTAATCTCCTTCAAAACCGCCATAAAAGAGCACCTGTCTGCAATTTGTAACTAGTCCTAGAAAAGTCCTCTAAGCTTAAGACCCCCCCCCTGTACATATACGTTCATTGCTACTAGTGTTGATTATGTCTTGTTTATTATTGTATGTTTTTAAATGTCTTGATGAATTGAATACACTGGACCGCAATGAAAACAAGCGCCTAGGGCTTGTTTCCATTGTTATCTTTTTAACAATCATTGTAAAATCGTATCTCTGTTATTAAAGTATTCAATCAATCAATCAAAAACCAGTTGCAGTTAGGTTTCAGTGTCTTGCTCTTCAGTGCTAACACAGTGGGAGCCTGGGATCAAACCTCCTGAGTCAGGTAGAGGAGGTAGAGCTTTGCACAATTAGGCCTACTGCATTTTTTTCCCTTTCACTAGTCCCTCTCCTTTAAACATGTGAAATATCAACTTGTTTGAATACTTGAATTTGTTTCTAAATATATATTCTTTGGTTTATTCTTTCCATTTTAGAATAATCAACAGAATCAAGAGGGGTTTATTTGTCACTCACTAAGCACCAAAATGTTGATGTGGCATATTCAGCATGATTGTGCTAACAACAATGAAATACAACAATATAATAATAGAGATTAATACTGGGTTGCAATGAAATAAAAAATAACAAAAATGAGAAGATGAACTATGGTTACAAAGTACATGTAAGACACACACTAACTCTATAAACAGCAGCAGCGTTTAATAACAATGATTGATTGATTGATTGAATACTTTATTAGTCAAACTTTTAAACAGCACGGAGGTACAGTAAAACATTTAGGCTAAATGGATAACACAAAAAAGTCCTGGGGACTTGTTTCCATTGTGGTCCTATGATTTGTTCCTTCTTCATTTCTGCATATATCATAATTACAGTTTTCTGTACATGCTAGACATGGCCACCAGTACACACACGTACTCTTTCACTGCTTACTTACAGTTGAGTGAGTCAAATAAAGTCTTTAAATATTTTAATCTAGAACAGGGGTCTCCAATAGGGGGTCTGTGACCCCTAGGGGGTCTGATCACACAAATCTTTGTGTGATAGGGAACATTGTAGCCGAAAATCATATGGGTCTTTAGTAACAGAGACCAGGCTTTCCTCCGAGGTGGAAAGACTGGTGATGCGAGGTTAGACTGGCGCTATCGGATTGCCTCTAGGGGGCAGTGTGAGCACACAGAGAACGTCAACGGTGTGACCCGGATGATATACCTCACATCTTTATATCCCACAATTTCTTTTTCCGTCTTCCTCTTTCCCCTCGGCAGCAATGTCTAAGAGAGGTATGAAAAACATACTCAAAAAATCCTTCTTCATCTACTTGTTTAACCCCGGCATCCGAGTTTCAAACCATTTCTATATTTGACAAGACATGTTAGAAAACATTTCTGTGTGCATATTGTTGAGTTTGCTAAAATGATAATGTATATAAATGATCATGTTGGACGCTAGTTGTGGAGGAAGCCATGTTGGCTAGTTTGGATAGCAAAGTCCGGTGGTAGCCGCTAAATATTCACTTTTTGCTTCATAATAACCGAAGTCATTGTAATATGCAAACAACAGCAATGTTTTAACATCTATTGAATTATGTGAGGATCAAATGTAGAGTATGTATACGATTACAGGCTGATTTCGCCGCTGGGCTAGCTAGACAGGGCTTGTTTCTGTGAATCGTGGTTGTGAGCCGTAGTGGCTGACATTAAATTGACAGTGCGTGTAGATCATTTTACAGCTATTTGTATGAAAACGTACTTAGAGATTTGAATTGACGGTGTTTTATGTACTAGTTTGCTGACAGATAGATGGGCTAACGCGTGCAGGTCTGCGTAATTATTGGAACTGACAAAAGTTTTGGTGTACATAACTTAATGTTACATACCGGTATACCATTTCAGAAAACCATAGCATTAATATTATACAGTGGGCGTCTGACTAGCATTAATATTATAAAGTAGTGGGTGTCTGACTAATTACAAAGGGAGTGACGTGATTTATTTATTTTCACAGGACACTTTCAAGCATAATCTCACATACAGTAGTTTTTGGACAGTATAGTGTGTGGAGGTTATGTTGGTGTCAGTTCAATAGATCAGATCATTTGCACTTTTTGGCCTAGTTTGGTACCAATCACTTATTGCTGAAGGGTTACTAGGCCAGTGGTTCTCAAACTTAAATTTCAATGTCTCCCCTTAACTCTTGACTGTATGATTGGAACCAAATGGGTCCATTTGGTTCCATTGTAAGGGTCAATTTAGACCCTCCTAAAGGAACCCCAAGAGTCTCTGGAATCCACTTTGAGAACCACTGATCCAGGCAATTTATGTGATGTAATTTAAATTAATAGTTACACCCCTTCAACATGCACTTGCTTTGTTTGATCAGTGGCTGAGTGAGTTTCTTAAAGGAAGAGTGAAACATCACTTGACGAGCGATGGCAGTCGATACCATGACTTAACTTATCTAAGCCTTTGATGTGCCACTGAGAAGATACTTGGGGTTTAGATGGCACTGGCAGGAGGTGCTCATCAGTGGAAAATGAAGGCATCTGTGGTATTTTAATCATGGCTGAATTGGTAGTCGTTAACAATGCTTTACAATATGCATGTTTTTTGCTGGATAAATTCAGAAATTAAAGAGGCTCAGACTGAAAGGGCAAGAGCACGATTCCGATTAATCAAAATTGTGAATTATATTCAATGCACTCCGCCGTGCATAAAAAACAGGATGCTTGATTTCAAAGATAATCTCATGCAGTTTATTATTGCATGATTGACAGTGAATATAACTACTTCAGAATATCTGGAAGACACTTAATATGTAATGTGATAGAAATGATTAATTATTCCCCTTCAAAAAAGCACTTGCTTTGTCTGGTCAGTGACTGGGTGAGTTGTCGATGAAGGGAAGAGTGAGACATGACTGTGGGTGAGATGGCAGTGAGTAGCCATGATTGACCAATCTCAATCAGTGATGAGAGACAATGATAAAATCTAATGATGGAAGCGAAGTTGCTGGAGTTTAGATGGCAGGAGGTGCCGATCAGTAGAAAAAACATACCGTTTGGTTCAATTGTTTAGAAATTAAAGAGGCTCAGACTTAAAGGGCAAGAGCACGATTCCGATTAATCAAAATTGTGAATTATATTCAATGCACTCCGCCGTGCATAAAAAACAGGATGCTTGATTTCAAAGATAATCTCATGCAGTTTATTATTGCATGATTGACAGTCTTTCAAAGTTATACCCAGGTGTACAGTTGTGTCAGCCCAATAGATCAGTACATAATGAAGCTTAGCTAACCATGGTTTACTATTACTGAACAGCTATTTCCCAATTATATTATTGCTTTGAGTATAATATTGATCCATTTCCGTTCTCCCCTCTTCTGTGTGCTGCAGGACGTGGTGGGTCTTCTGGAGCCAAATTCCGCATCTCACTGGGTCTCCCAGTGGGAGCGGTAATCAACTGCGCCGACAACACAGGTTCGCTTTGCACACATTTACATTTACAACATCACTGTGGGTGAGATGGCAGTGAGTAGCCATGATTGACCAATCTCAAAACACTGGTTTCTTTGTACAGTGTTAAATGGAAGCTATAAAATGTATTTTAATGGAAACCATTCCTAGCAGTTATTTGTTAATGTAGTTGTCTACAACTTTTATATAATTTTGCTTTTAATTGTCATGTTAGACATAAGTTTACACTGAATATAGTGAAACCTCATCTTGAATAAAGCCACTCCAATATTTTTAGAAGACACTCAAATGAATTGTTATTCCCCTTCAAAAAAGCACTTGCCTTGTCTGGTCAATGGCTGGGTGAGTTGTCGTAGAAGGGAAGAGTGAAACATAACTGTGGGTGAGATGGCAGTGAGTAGCCATGACTGACTAATCTCAATCAGTGATGTGACAAATGACAATTATAAAATGCTATATGGAGAAATGGTAGCTAGAGTTGAGATGGCAGTAGGGCTGTGCTCATAAGTGAAAAATGCCATTTGGCTCCCTAAAAGTTAAGTAATTGTGCTTTTTATATTTGGCAGTCCAGCATTGATCATCATCAGTGTGCCACTAATGTTTTATGTATGCACATCATACTTGAATTGGGAATTTCAGAAAATCGTCAGAATCAACATGTTAATTTGACTATTGCCTCTGAGATTTCATGCCGTCCTCTCTTTCTCCTCTCCCTCCAACCTTTTTCCGTTATTTGTCCCTCCAGGTGGTAAGAACCTGTACATCATCTCCGTGAAGGGCATCAAGGGTCGTCTGAACCGTCTGCCTGCTGCAGGAGTCGGTGACATGGTCATGGCCACAGTCAAGAAAGGCAAGCCAGAGCTCAGGAAGAAGGGTGAGTCCAAGAACTGTCTGCAACTGGTCATACTGTGGCTGCCACTCAACTTCGTATTTATCGAGCATTTGCCCATTCGTTTAAGAGTAAGACTGAGTGTAGTACCTAAAATAATCGCTATGTTTGTATGAGCCAGAATGCAAGGAGTAAACAAAGTAAAGACAAAACATGCATCCCATGAGCTTTGATTCTTAACTTGTGACGGTTAACTATATTTTGAAGCTTCATCTTGAATATAACTACTTCAGAATATCTGGAAGACACTTAATATGTAATGTGATAGAAATGATTAATTATTCCCCTTCAAAAAAGCACTTGCTTTGTCTGGTCAGTGACTGGGTGAGTTGTCGATGAAGGGAAGAGTGAGACATGACTGTGGGTGAGATGGCAGTGAGTAGCCATGATTGACCAATCTCAATCAGTGATGAGACAATGATAAAATCTAATGATGGAAGCAAAGTTGCTGAAGTTTAGATGGCAGGAGGTGCCGATCAGTAGAAAAACATACCGTTTGGTTCAATTGGTTAACATTTTAGCATTGTTCTTTTGGGTTGTCTGTCTGTGCATCAGTGAACCGTTCCCCTCTGTTACGACTGAGTGTAGCACCAAGACTAAACATGCATCCCATGAGCATTGATTCTTAACTTAACTTGCTTTCTTTCTGGTGTGTGTGTGCAGTGCATCCTGCGGTGGTGATACGGCAGCGGAAGTCGTATCGGCGAAAGGATGGCATGTTTCTCTACTTTGAAGACAATGCAGGCGTCATAGTGAACAATAAAGGAGAAATGAAAGGTGGGTTAGTTTGCGCTCTGCTTGTTTCTTATTTATTCTCAGACATTAGCCTGCATTAAGTTACATTTATTCTTGTTTGGAAAAGAAAGGAAAACTCAAAACGTTTGGTGTGTATATAATTTAATTAATCAAGCCAGACTATCTGGAAGACTCTTACTTTTAATTGTCATGTTAGACATGAGTATATACTGAATATAGTGAAGCCTCATCTTGATTAAAGCCGCTCCAATATATCTAGAAGACACTAAAAAATAGTTGTTATTCCCCTTCAAAAAAGCACTTGCTTTGTCTGGTCAGTGGCTGGGTGAGTTGTCGATGAAGGGAAGAGTAAGACATCACTGTGGGTGAGATGGCAGTGAGTAGCCATGATTGACCAATCTCAATCAGTGATGTGACAATGATAAAATCTAATATGTAAGCAAGAGTGGTGGAGTTTAGATGGCAGGAGGTGTTGATCAGTGGAAAAACGCTCACATGATTCACATTTTGGAGTAGTGTTCTTTTGCTTTGTCCTTAGCAACAAACAAACCTTTTCCACCCAGCTATTTAAAATGGTAGTCTCCTAATGTGTCATTCAGTCCTTCTGGCCCAAAACACAAGGGATAATACACAGGGTCCCCACGGTCATGAAATTCCTGGAAATATTTTGAAATAAAAATTTAAAAAATCCAGTACTGGAAAAGGTTTGAAATTGATCAAAGGTCCTGGAATTTATCAAGGGTCCTGGAAAAATATTTGGCTATGCATTGTTTTTGGCTATTGATTTTTTTTAATACAAAACATTTTCATAAACATGTATAACATTACACAAAATATGTAACATAAGTAGTTTTTCGCCGAACGGGCTGTGTAACACCCCATCCGCACTGCCAGCGATGCGACGTGACGTGAAGCGAGCGGGCGATGAAATCTCATTAAAATACATGTTTTTTAATGAGACCGTCCTGACCTACCGCGAGCGACAACGAACCGTGCAACGACGTCGTCCACCCCTCCTATTTTCGCTCGCAGGGTCACTATGCCCTAATTTTGCACGAAATGTTGAATGAAATTGTACTATTTTATATTCTATGCTTTATTTTTGCTACACTGCCTATCTTTGGGCATTGTACATAGGAGTAAGAGACACATTATTGCGCTGAATGATTGTTTTATAGGCCTGGAAATTGGGCTAAATATTCTGGAAAAGTTTTGGAAAAGTTTTGGAAATTCATTGCTAAAAATGTGTGGGGACCCTGAATACAGAACATGATTATTCCCAGTGCTGATCAGTGTGTCTGAGCTTTGTATGTTAGGCATCTTATTTGAAATGATTTGGTTGTCAATTGCCATGTTTCTCTTATGTCCATACCCTGTACACATTTTGTCCAGATTTCTTTTTTGCATCAGCAGTATTGTATCAGTGAGAGGCTACTGTTCCTCTGCATAGGGTCCACAACGTTTTAGTTTCCACTCACAGATGGAATCGGAATCAGCTTTATTGTCACATCACAGGTGTAAAACCATGGGTGATAAAGGTTTTTGTGGAGAATGCAAAGAAAGTTGTAGCTTATTCGTTCGCCATGCCCCATACTTTGAAATGTTTTTTTAAGGACGTTTACAACAAATCAACCATCAGTTGTTTTAATACTAATGGTCTTTTTTATTTCTGTTTTCTCCCATCTCAGGTTCAGCTATCACAGGCCCAGTGGCCAAGGAGTGTGCGGACCTGTGGCCCAGGATCGCTTCCAATGCTGGCAGCATTGCCTAGTCTGGACCTGCGTTTGTTTGTTTTCAAATAAAAAAACTGTTGTAAAGCCAGCCAATTATGTCTTACAGTGTTTTTTTTTTATGGCCACTACCAGGCTTTCTTATGATTCGGTGTGTATCTCCTCAGATGTGCCACTACATCAGTACATTTGTCTTGACGAACATCAGTGGTTCCCAACAATGTTAGTCAGAACCCCTTGTACTGCTGATTTTCCGAGGTTACTTTCACCTGGTGTCCTTGCAGCCTGGTACCCCTGTCCTGAGGACTGCAGTTGTGAGCTACTAGGAAGATCAGGGGTGCGTTCGGAAATACAGCACTGAGCGCACTGGCAACACAAACTAATAGGCGAGTGCTTTCCGGTGTGCAATTTCCGAACGCACCCCAAGATGCTAAGAAAATGTAATTAAAATAGTGTACATTAACTACCCTAACTAAACGCTGCCCCTCGCTGGTATCAACAGCAGACTGGTTTAGCCAACCGATCTGCTCCATTAACAAGATGATAAATAGTGGGGGGCTGTGGATTTGTCATTTTGTTTCCATTTCAAATTCATGCGACAGTTTTGATTTCACTATCAATTTGAAGGTAGAACCATTTTGGTTGCACTCAGATAAGCCTCTAGGGGTGTCAGCAGTTGCCCCCGTAACCTCTATCAGAATAAGGTAACTAGCTTTTGATTGGATTATCCAATATGTATAGATTCAGGATCAGGAGTAACATTTGGTACTTAAAGCATATTACCCATAGATAAGATTGTATATACCAGTATTGGTGTATATCCACAAAAATGTTTGATGCCTGCCTGTCTGAAGGCTACTTGGAGGGCAAATACCATACCTCTGGGAAAATACAGGATGGCCTACTGCTGATTTTCCATGGGGTTGCTTTCACCTGGTGTCCTTGCAGCATCATGGAACAAATGGTGTGTTAGAAACTAGAACAGATGGACGTGTGCACACGGGATGTCTTGTATATTATATTTGATGTGTATCAGAGAGAAGAGGTCTAACCTTTCAAAATGTGGGTAATTCACATTTTTCACACAAAGGGTTATTTACATATTACATCAGTACATGTCGCTGTTCTAAAATTAAATTGCATACAGTTGCACTACTCTCATCAGTAGGTAAACTACAAAATGCTACTACAACATTACCATGCTGGGAATTATTTAAGGAATAGTTCACCCAAAAAATTACTTAATTTCTATCAATTACACACCCCATGAAGCATTGAATTCATGGAGATTCTTTTGTTTTTGTCACATTCCTGAGCCAATAATTTGATGAAAATAAAGATGCTAATGTATCCGGTAGTGTAATGTATCCGACTCTGTCTCCTACCGGAGAGACCGCCCGTTGTCAAATTATTGGCGTAGGAATGCGATAAAAACAAAGAAATCTCCATGAATTCAAGGCTTCATGGGTTGTGTAATAGATTTTTGGGGTGAACTACTCCTCCTCCTTTAAGCTGCTAGTTCAGCTACTTTGTAACTGCTTCTCCCCAACGCCTAACATTACATTAATAAAACAAAAACGTATGCAGTTCAACGCTGTGACATCATGTACATAAAGTTGACTGCTCTAGTTATGTAAAGTGTGCAAGTCACCTTTTCTGCTTACACAGTGTTCACGTGGTCACGTGGGTCATCGCTGGCCCTCGCTCTACCTCACACACGGAGACCAGCGGGGCGACGGAAAAGATCCTAGCCACCATCTGCCCCGACACTTGGCACCCGTTCCTCTTCCTCACCCCGACCAACATATCCACACCATCTCGCCCATCCATTCATTCATCCTTTTTATCGCCATCCCACCCTTCCCAACCTGACTCGTCTTCCCACCATGACTCAGACTGAGGGGGGATTGTAGTGGCAGGCTGGCAGCACATTTGTTTATGTAATGTTATTGTTTTCGGTATTTATGCTTTACTGTGAGGACAGTGAGAAGAGACTGGGAGTTCAGTTCAGCCTATCTAGTAGTACACAACCCACCTAACTTTGTTTAACTCGATGTCCCTCTCCCCGAACTCCCATCATGGTATCAGATCCAGTCTGGGACTGAACTCCCTCCCTTCCCTCCCCCCCATCTCCTCATCCCTGTAGGGGGGCTGGGTGCCGGGGCTGGGGCCAGACGTCAGGCTGGGCTTGGTACTCTGCTCGCAGGTGGCCTGGGGGTGTGTGTGCCAGCTTCCATCGCGGTACGTACAGTAGCACACGGTCTGCTCATCAATGTCCACGTGCTCCCCAGCTGAGATCACCTGGTTCCCGGCAAAACAGTTTGGACCTGGAGAAGACGGGTAGAGGGAGACTAAATGACACATAGGGCTGCTGCAATATTGTTTATCAAGACTTTTGTTTGGCCACACAGAATGGGCTTATGCTTATTCATTGTTCGTGTGGACGCCACTTAAGTGGCCCTCAACCAGGCAAACGGGAACATTAAGACTGCCCTGATAATGAGAAACAAAGACACTGCATGTCTTTGTAATGTAGTATGCTTTACTCATATAACTTATAATCCATTGTTTCACTCAGGTATTTAGGTAGCGTTTATTCTTTAGTTTGGCATATTCTTTACTCAGCAGTATAAATAAATGAAGAGTTCCTCTGAAAAGAATCCTAGAGCTTTACTTCGTAGAAGTGACAGTGTTCAGTTTGGCAGACATGGAAAACTGAGGGAACAGAGCGGCTCAGCACAGTGCCGTGTCCAACCATCTGTGTGCTGTTTTATCCCTCTGTCTGTCTGTCTGGCAGAGAAATCATAATGACTGCTAGCAGAGCACATTGTGGATTACAGGGGACAATGATAGACACAAGACTGGTAGACAACAGAATGGAAAGTGAAGCGCTGCATGTGGATGGATTGCCTAGGAGTTTAAACAGCATGCGGGTCCCTTTATTATAGCTGCCGGTTTTTGTTTATGCAATCTGTTCATTTGATGGTGGCTAGCCTATTTTTGCATACTTTACAGAACTCTGTCGCTTTGTTAGTCACTCTAGCCTTATACCTTTGTACTTGAAAGGCCCTACAGTGTAAAGGCAGTGAGTAGAAAGAAACTACTACAAAAGTTCAGCAGAGTAAATACTACCCATACAAAAAAGAAAATTGAAATATTTAAGTGGGAAAAAGTAATGTAAGAATGAGCATAACGTCTTCACAATGCTGGATTGGTATGAAAGGACATGGTAAATGCCCAGTGCCTTTGTACGTATTATGGCATGAAGAGTGTTGAGTGTTTGAAGCCACAGGGTGTGTTAGATGACATAACAGTAATGGTTGTGGCCGCTGCAGGGTGAATACCACTCACACTGGGATCCTGCTAATTATAGAACCAACGTGACACAGGGGGACACAGGGATGTAGAATATACTGTAGTGTGTGTGTGTGTGTGTGTGTGTGTGTGTGTGTGTGTGTGTGTGTGTGTGTGTGTGTGTGTGTGTGTGAGTGTGTGACGTGAGGCAAGATGTAACAAGATGTTGCCGATGTGACATACCAGCTCCCTGTAGACACATTGGTGATCTGTTAGTCGTGGGTCACTGGACACTGAAGAACAACAATAACCTTCGGCTATAAGTGTGTGTGTGTGTGTGTGTGTGTGTGTGTGCGTGCGTGTGCGTGTGCATGTGTGTGTTTGAAGGAATTAGTGAGGACAGAGCAGGAATGGAGGACAAAGTGAGTGAATGACTGACAGAATGGGACAGACATGTGTCCTACCTGTCTTGCAGACCGGGCAGCAGTGGTTGGGTTCATAAGTAGGGTTGACACAGTGGGGTGCGGGGCAGTCTGAGATGGTACAGTACACCTCTCTGTTCGACTCACAACGACACCTCTCACACCGTGATAACTGGAACAAACACACGCACGCACGCACACAGAAACACACACACACACACACACACACACACACACACACACACACACACACACACACACACACACACACACACACACACACACACACACAGTCACACAGGGCTGATCTGTTGCAAACTTTGTTATACATGACAGGACCTGCTGTGAATGTGCATTGAATGCCCCATACATAATATAGACTATAGTGTGTTGATATGATGACTCACTATTCATTGATTTCTAATGGCCTATTAAAAAACACTTTGTCAGTACTGTGGCAGTCAGCCACTTTACTAGCAGAATAGACTGCTTACATGCAAAATAGACTAGACCTACTATCTGTCTGTCTTCTAGTAATTTGTGGCAGCTCACTTTAGCACCTGAAAATCTATTGTCCACTGGCTGTGTCCGCCAGGCCCGAAGGCATGGCCGAGACTATGTTTTGCACCCTGTCCGTCCGTGTATGTGTGTGTGTGTCCGTCTGTGAACAGCTAATCTCCGGCACTGTTGGCTTGATCGCAGCGAAACTGTGCACACACACTCCCTGGATGCCAGAGCAGAACCTCTGCCTCAAATTTTTCACATTGGCCTGCTCATGTTGAATACACTTATTGTAAGTCGCTTTGGATAAAAGCGTCTGCTAAATGACTGTAATGTTATAACGCCACCAAGAGGCCGATATTTGCAAAACATTTTTTGACAGTAGGCTACTCCTACTGTAGATTAGATTGACATCTAAAGTTTGCAAGAGTGGCCAGTGCAAATCATGAACGCAGCGTCCGATTGCTGTGAAACTTTGCACGCACATTTGCACTACGTTGAGGAACAAATTCCACCCTTTTCACATTGCCCTATTATAGCGCCACCAGGAGGCAAATTTTTGCTAAACATTTTTTTAATATTACTGCTACACATTTTGTCCAAACATCATACAAATTGGTACACGTTATCTCTATAGTCAAATGATCAAGACAGATCTGTCCGATTTTTCATATTCCATCCTGATTGGCAAATGCCGAACATTGCTGGCCCACAATAACCTACCTGACCTGGCGGGAGACCTGTGCTCCGAGGAGCACCTTTTCTAGTTATTATGATGATATTGACTTAACTAAGCAAATGAATAATGACAACAACTGTCCTCTGATGGAAAGAACTGCTGTTTGAGATTCTAGACACAAATAAACATTTGTGCAAATCTTTGAATATATATATTTTAAAGCGAACAATTGTAACTCAAATCTTTGCTTCTGGGGGTCCCTGGAACAAAGTATTTTTGAGATGGGGGTCTGCGGCCAAATACATATCATTTTGGGGGTCCTTGACATGAAACAGTTTGAGAACCACTATAAGGTCTTTACATTCTCACCCTGAATTCCTCGAGGAGCCGGTACGTCCTGCCGCCGTAGACGCACACCTTGGCCACCGCCTCGCACACCGGGCAGCACGCCTTGTACCTGATGCGGGTGCACCGCGGGTGGACGCGCGGACACTTGGGTCGGACGCACACGGGTCCGTCCTCGGTGCACGTGCAGGGGCATCCCGAGGGGCTCGGGTAGTACACCTCCCCGATGCCGTAGACGAAGCCGTGGTCGTCGATGCACCACTTCCCCCGGTAGTCGCCGAACTCGTACTCCTGCAGGTCCGTCTTGGAGTTGGAGGAGGAGGAGGAGGAGTACTCCGCCTCGACCCGGACCTCCAGACCGCGCAGGAGGAGCAGCAGCGAGATGGAGAGGCAGCTCATCGTTAATAATAATTGTTATTATTATTATAATAATACCGTAGTTAAAATAATAATAATTTAAAAAAATAAAATAATAATAATTAAAAAATAATAATAATAATAATAAAAAGAAATAAAAGGTTCGTCACAAAAAATATATACCGTAGTTATGATAGTAAAAACTTCATGTTAACTTGTGTGGCATATCGTTCACGAGGTTCCCAACAACACTGACCATCTGTCCGTTTGTTTGTTGTGACGCACGCTGTGCGCTCTGGTGCGCTTTTTAAGCCCGGTTTACACGTCGTGGTACGACGGCATTGCGCGCCCAAAATAGCGGATCTACAAACTCACAAAGCTGCTATTTTTGGCGTGCTACAGCCTGTAGCCTACAGGCGACACGTTGTATGACCGAGTATAAATTAATTTATTGTCATAAGTAGTAGGCTATTGTGTCAGTATGGTCATCAGTATCATGGTCAGTGCATGTCATCGCGGGGGGCTTCAGTGGTGCGCTCCCCCACTTCCAAAATTAGCACTACAACACTGTTTGTGGGTAATGACAAACATCTAAAAGCCTTTGGACAGAGACTACAAGGAGTGGAGCAGTCCACATGTCCCATAGCCTTTTTGAACGGAACTCAATTCAAAGGGCTTTATTGGCATGAGAAAACATACGTTTACATTGCCAAAGCAGAAAGCACAATACAACAATACAGCAATACAATCAAAACAAAAAATATGTACATTTGAAAGTCAGAATCTTCAATAGATCAATTTCTATGTACTACCAAGATCACTGGGTGCAGGTATAGTGCAGGAATATACACAATGATTAGTCTTTAGGGTGGTTGTGTTCCGTTTGATATCCTTCTCCTATCACAGCAACTCACGAATCTTGCTGCTGTGTTTGCACATTGTTGTACTTCGCCCAGCAGATATGGGAGTTTTTTGTCATTGGTCATGTTTTCAAAATCTCCGTGTGTGGTTGTAATCTGTGGGAAGTATGTGTCTCTGATGTCTTGATACAATGGACAGACGATTAGGAAGTGTAGCTCGGTTTCCACTTCATTATGTGTGCAGTGGGTGCATAGTCTGTCTTCTCTCGGGATACAGGTCTGCCTGTGACGACCTTTCTCGATCGCAAGACTGTGCTCACTGAGTCTGTACCTAGTTAAGATTTTTCTTTATTATGGGTCGGTCACGGTGCTCAGGTATTCTGCCACTGCGTATTCTCTGTTTAGGGCCAGATAGCATTCTAGTTTACTCTGCTTTTGTGTTGCTTCTTTCCAATGTGTCAGGTAGTTTTCCTTTTGCTGTTTTATAATTTGGTTTAGTCCAATGAGTTTTCTATCTCGTGGCTCTGTTTGTGTTTGTGGCCGAAGTTCCAGCTAGCTGGCTGAGGGGGCATCTCTCTAGAGTTTCGCTGTGTGTGAGTGCCTTATGTCCCAGTCATCCCCACCCTAGCTTCGATCTCCAGGCTTTTATTATTGCTAAGAAAAAAAAACATCCCGGTCTGTGCCACTTGAATCTCCTGGCTTCAGACACACACACACACACACACACACACACACACACACACACACACACACACACACACACACACACACACACACACACACACACACACACACACACACACACACACACACACACACACACACACACACACACACACACACACACACACACATACATACACACACAGGTTACAGAAGCTGTCACTGATCATCAACTTCATGTTCAAATGTGTTGTAGTCTACAGGTAAACACATGATCTACACGCTGTAGGCTAGTTCATATGTCACACTAAACAAAAATGGTGCTAAATAATGCTAAAAGTGGTTCTTTGAATCGTGATTATGTTCTACTAGACTCAGGTTCTGGCCGCTACGCTACCCTCACACCTACGTGGCACCGCATATGTATAAAATCTTCATGAATTCAAGGCTTCATGGAGTGTGAGTGTATAAAATAAGTATTTCTTGGGTGAACTATTCTGTGTCTTGTTCAGGGACACTTTGCTGAGGACTGGGATCGACCTTGGGATTTATGGCTTGTCAGGCAGGCTCTCTAACCAAACCATTCAGCTATGGCCACATCATCAACAGAGATTCTAAGGCAGTTCTACGCTGTAACAGTAAAGGGGAAACCAGCAAAATGAGGAATAATATAATAAAAGACGGTCTTGCTAATAAAGCGTCATGTCTCTAATTTTTTACAATGTATTTGGTATTACCTTTATATTATGGCGAAAAAAGATAGTAGATCCATAAGAGCCAGATAGTTCAGATGCCGAAATTCCTGTGCCGATCGAGGTTCGATCCCATGACCTTCTGGTCTGAAGTCAAGAGCTTTTCCAACTGAGCTATGGGTGGAGCAGACGCATGACATGCAGAAAGTGATATGTTCAACTCCCACCCTCGCCAGGGTCAAAAACTTCAAATTTGAAATCCGAACGTTTATGTAGATGAACGGGTCAAAAATGGAGAAAGTGCAAACACAAGGTTGAAGTTCATCCATTACGGTCATGACAGATCCAGACTGCACCAGCGGTTTGTTTACATTCGACCGCATGGCTCATTTGCATAAGATGTTACCATATTGATTTTATCCCACTGTTGGGTTATGTTTTATATATTTTGTTTAAGACTTACAGTAGGCTGCCTTGCCCCACTGGAATACAGTGACTGATTGATTGATTGATTGATTGAAATTAGGCAAAAGAATGTAAAACAACACAGTTACATTTATAATACTTTTGTCTAAAAGGTCCGACCAAAAAAGTCCTTGCGGACTTGTTTCTGTTGGGGTCCTTGAATTAATTTCATAGACATATATAGTAGAAGTAGAGTATGAATTAATGAAAGTAGAGTATGAATTAATAATACTAGACCATACCCGGTGAAGGGCGCAGGCGAAAGTAGTTGCAAACTTGAAGAGCGTGTAGACGTTGCTTGTTTCTCGCACATGATTTGGCAACGCGCAAAACAAAAGCGAAACCTAACTGCAGCATGCAAACCGAAAGCGAAACCTAACTGACAGACCACGACCCACGACCCAAGACAGACAGAGGTTACTCGGATTATAGGAAGATATATACTGGACCATACGTAAAATGAAGAATACCTTGTGATAGCAAAAGTTGCAGACGGGGCGGAGCTGATGGTGGGCGGAGTTAAACCTTCAACCCCTCCCATTGTGGGCAGGGTCGAACTAGCTACTGTTTTAAGTGCCCAAGGCACCCCGATCCTGGGTATGGGGCTGGTGGAGGGGACCCCCCTCCGCAGAGACCTGGTGGTACTTTGAAAAAATGAACCAGGGGACCAATGAACCAGGGGACCAACCCCCTTTGGGGGTCCCTCTCTACCCAGCCCAAGGCACCCCGATCCTGGGTACGGGGCTGGGTGGAGGGGACCCCCCTCCGCAGGGACCTGGTGGTACTTTGCACTTAAAATATTTTTTGTATTTTTCAAAATGAACCAGGGGACCAACCCCCTTTGGGGGTCACTCTTAACCCAGCCCAAGGCACCCCGATCCTGGGTACGGGGCTGGGTGGAGGGGACCCCCCTCCGCAGAGACCTGGTGGTACTTTGCACTTAGAATCATTTTTGTATTTTTACAAAATGAACCCCTCTATACCCAGCCCAAGGCACCCCGATCCTGGGTACGGGGCTGGGTGGAGGGTACCCCCCTCCGCAGTGACCTGGTGGTACTTTGCACTTAGAAGAATTTTTGGATTTTTCAAAAAGAACCAGGGGACCCCTCTCTACCCAGCCCAAGGCACCCCGATCCTGGGTACGGGGCTGGGTGGAGGGGACCCCCCCTCCGCAGGGACCTGGTGGTACTTTGCACTATTTGGAATTTTTGGATTTTTCAAAAAGAATCATATATTAATATTATAGAGACACAAATATATTATATTATATATTATATATTATTGCGAACACATATTATTAACATTCTGTTAAAACAAACAAATTATCCATAATTCACTAAATAATCACCATTAAGCCTCTTCAAACTTATTTAATAAAACGTTCTGTTAAAACAAACTAATTATCCATAATTCACTAAATAATCACCATGAAGTCTCTTCAAACTTATTTAATAAAATGTTCTGTTTGTATTAATGGGGGAGGGGGGGGGTACCATGAAACAGTTTCGGGGGGAACTTAAAACAGTAGCTAGTTCGACCCTGCCCACAATGGGAGGGGTTGAAGGTTTAACTCCGCCCACCATCAGCTCCGCCCCGTCTGCAACGCTGCAGTCAGGGGTACTTGGGACCCCCAGCGTGGTCAAGAGCCCCCCCTGGGAAAAAATCTCCTGTTATCGAACGGTCTGAGGTTGGCAGGTATGCAAGAGAGTGAGGTTCCATTAACTACCATAAAGAACATAAAGTAAAGCAGGCTAAAATGATTATGTCAACCATAGAGTTAAAAAATAAGGATGTCAACAGGGGCAGGGACATTAGCTGGTATTATTATTATTATTATTATTATTATTTTTATATAAATGCATTTGACTACAAAAGGCAAAAAGTCACGTGACGATCAAGTATTTTGGTCTCATGTTGTTGCCGCGACACCTGCTGGCTGAAAAAAGTCAATGCAGGGCTTTGGCACTGACAACATAATTATTCATAGCATATTTTTATTGTGTGTATATATATTATGTAGATAAATTACTGATAGCATTCTTTCTATGTTGATGGGGAAATGTAAGGTTTGTGCGTGATGAATCTAAAACTTGCCGTACATTTATAGGAAGGGGGGAAACAATAATTGACAATTATGAATTATGAATTCCACTTAATAAACTTACAATATCACTGGTATTCACCGTTCACTTTAGGCTACGGGGTTGGGGAAAGCCATCTAAAACTTAAAATGCAATCAAAAATCCATAATTCAAGTTGCACAAAGACGTGCCTTTTCAACAGACGTCTCTACCCACTGGGCGCACAATACAACAACGCCCAAACGCCGTGCATACGACGTCCGTACGACGTCCGAGTCAGACGTGTGTCGACGTCGTTTCAACGTATTTTTTGCAAAACAGCTGCTGACTGAGGTCTGACTCGGACGTCGTATGCACGGCGTATGCACGGCGTATGGGCGTTGTATTGTGTGTGCCCAGTGGGTAAAGAGATATCTGTTGAGAAGACATGTCTTTTACAACTAATGTGTTTTTTTATACTTATTATATTATATTATATTATATTATATTATATTATATTATATTATATTATATTATATTATATTATATTATATTATATTATTATAAATGATATCACCTCATACAAATGTTAATGTATTATTAATTAACGGGAACAGTTAGGGGTTGGGTGTCTTGCTCAGGGACACCTTTAAATTACAATAACCCTGTGTGTCTGCTTTAATTGGCTGATAAAGCTAATACTAATTAATTAGTAAAACTTTAGCTGGGAAGAGTTCTTTCAGTCATAACCCCCCACCTTTAAATATCAGGTAACAGGGGAAGGACGCAGTCCCCCCCGATGGACCTCCATGTACATTGATGGCATGGGACTTGAACCTGCGAACTGTCTGTAGCAGAGGCAACCAATCAAGCACACCACACCACTGTGCCAACACCTTTGGGCCCTCAGCAGGTGTCTTCTAGTGGTTTTAACTTGCTTTTTTGTATTTTGGCCTTGAAAATGTCAAAGTTCTACAACATTATAATATGGGACAACTGGGATTTTAACATGGAACCCCTGTGTTGAGAGTCTGATCACTGTCCCATTACACCATCTCTCACTGTCTCTCCGCAGAAGTCAGTTAGTAAAGTTGAAATACTCCAGCATTTAAAGCTTCATTATGTAACTTTCCTGCTCGACCCTGCTTTTGCCTTTGAACGCTCTTGAGTTGTTCTTTTGTAGTTTAGCTAGTACAGAGGTTCCAAGTTCAAATCCCAGTCTTTCATTACATACAAAAGAGCGCTTCAACAGTACGAAGAGACATATGATGGGAGTGGCTGAGAGATGGTGTAGTGGTCTAAAGATCAGACTCTCAGCATGGAGATGCCATGTTCAAATCCTAGTCCTTCTATGGTTCATTGCTTTTCACCTTTACTAACTGACTGAAGGCTGACATATAAAAGGACACTTCAACAGTACTAAGAAACATCTGCTTAGAGCCAGTGAGAGATGGGATAGTGATCAGACTCTCAGCACAGAGGCTCCGTGTTCAAATCCCAGTCGTCCCATATTTCAATGTTGTAGTACTTTGACATTTTCAAGGCCAAAATACAAAAAAGCAAGTCAAAAGCACTAGTAGACACCTGCTATGGGCCCAAAGGTGCGTTGGCGCAGTGGTGTGGTGCGCTTGATCTATTGCCTCTGCTACAGACAGTTCGCAGGTTCAAGTCCCATGCCATCAATGTACACAGAGGACCATCGTGGGGACTGCGTCCCTCCCCTGTTTCCTGATAGTTAAAGGTGGGGGGTTATGTCTGAAAGAACTCTTCCCAGCTAGCGTGTTACTAATTAATTAGTATTAGCTTCATCAGCTAATTAAAGCAGACACACAGGGTTATTGAAATTTAAAGGTGTCCCTGAGCAAGACACCCAACCCCCAACTGCTCCTGTCAATTAATAATACGTTAACACTTTTATGAGGTCATATCATTTATAATAATATAATATAATATAATATAATAAGTATAAAAAACTAATTTGCATTTCAACATTCACTAGTAAAGACCACGCCATCAAACCAAACATCGTTTAACGTTCTTTATTTAGAAAAGGAGATGGACCTGTCAGGAAAAGGGATTGGTTATGCATGGATTAGATGATGAAGGGAAGGAGGGGAGGGAAGGAGGGTAGGGAGGAAGGGAGGTAGGAGTGAAGATGAAGGGGGCGATGATGTGTGGACAGGGAGGTGATGATGAAAGGGGTGAGGATGGGGGAGTGATGACGAGGGGCACAAATTATTAAGTGAGGAGGGTAAGTGAAGGATGTAAGGTGTGAGGATGGTGTATGGATGACTAGGATGAGGTGAGCTGAAGGGAGTGAGGAAGGGGAGGAGTGAGGATGATGGTGGCGCATGGGAGATAAGGGGCTCCAGGGGGGTGGAGACCCTGAGTATTTGGCTTGGAGTCTGAAGAGATAGGCGTCCGTCTTGGCAGTAATCTGTGGACACACCATCACTCGAGACCCCCGTCTGGAACCTGAAGACTAGGACAGATCGGAGAGTACAGAAGAAGGGAGGGGAGGGAGGGAGGGGTGCGAAGAACAATGCACGAGTGGCGTGCGGACCTGGCAGGTTTAAATACTCTACGCCTATGGTAGAAGGAGTGGAGTTCAGGGCGGAGAGCGATTCGTTTTTTTTTGCTTTTAGAAGTGTGACTGAGTGGCCCTGTAGTTGAAGAGACAGGTTTTTAAATGTATAAGAAATCTTTAGAAAATGCATATCTACAAGCATATTCTACAACATATTATATGAAGTATATATGGGGCTGAAGTGGTTAATGTACTTGAACTAGAAGTAAATGTATTGAAAATACTCCATTAAAGAAAAATTGCTAAACATTTTAAGTACAGTATTTTAGTTGTACTTAGTTACTTTCCACCACTGCCTGGTGATGCAAGATAATCTTAAAAACGGAACTATGTTGCATTGAGAAATGCATTCATGACATGCATATCACACTAAGTATTAATACCAATCTTGAGATACGTGAAGACAGATAATTCATCTTTATTTGGGTAGAGAATACATCTTGACGGTACAAAAAGAAAGATGCAAAAAACGTAGAGGCATTATTACTAAAAACAGTCCGATTCAAGTATGAAAACAGTCGGTTTTTAAATGCATAAGTTACCGAGGTTAGGTTTCAATAAGGGCACAATGGCCACTTCTAGAGGTGATGCCAATAATAGTCTAAGGGGTGGTGGAGGTAAGTAGTCTGAGCTTTTCTAAAAAATAGCCAATATGCATCTTTTTTATAGTGTAATTTTTAATTAAATAATGTCTTGTAGCAACTTTCATTCTACTGCAACAAGCAAATGGAATGGAATGCACTTTTAAAAGGTATTTTTCGCAAACATATTCCTGTCTGGGATAAGGGACAGCATGTTATGTGCTATGGTCAACAAATGTTAAGGGTCATGCACACCAAGCACTAAAACTATATAAAAACAAGTATACGAGCAGCCACACCGATATTGTTATATTTGTGGTATGGTCTCTGCCATCCAAAATAATATGATTTTCCATATATATATATATATATATAGTGCTTGCCTGGTGTGGACGGCCCATTATTGATAGCAATACTTGGTTGGCCTTCAGACAGGTGCCTGAGAACTAATTGGATTTGACTATGGCGATAGGTGTGATGTAATATACTGAACCATTCTACAGCCAAACATGTCACAAGATATGGGTCTCAGATGACATATGCTTAAACCCATTAAGACCTGGAACGCATCTGTGTCACTTCTTTAATTTGAGCTAAAAAGCATTATTTTACACTTTGGCTATTAAAAAAAATGCAGATATACAAGCTCAGAGCGCGGCACCGAGTGCCGCGCTACAAGCTTGTAGATCTGCTATTTTTAAAAAATCTTGAAAATGTGTGCAAATCTTTGAATAAATATATATTTAAAGCGAACATTTTTAACCCAAATCTTTGCTTCTGGGACCCCCTGGAACAAAATACGGCCAAATACGTATCATTTTGGGGAGCCTTGACATGAAAAAGATTGAGCACCACTGATATAGAAACATACGTTTTTTTTTAGAATACTGTTGGGATTCAGAAGCCATTTGTAGAATCGTCTTCAGGTCTTAATGGGTTAATGTGTGTATCGTGACATGTTCCCTACACTTTTCAAGCTTTGTGAACTAGCAGTCAAACACACACATTCTTATAGCTGTAGGAACCAAGTAGAAACCCTGACCACAGGATGTGTTGTCCCTGAACTGACAGACATGTTCCAAACAACACAGCCTTTTTAGCAGTGCATGTTTAATAGGAGAGCTGATATATTATTAACCTACCAGACTATTGGATTACCTATACAAAATAAAAAATAAAGTAACAAAACTGTAGAGGTGACATAAGTAGTATCATAAAAAGCACACAGAGATAACTACAGGGTTATGAGGTTTTAGAATGGGTGAGGTGTTCAAGGTCTTTCCGTGCCAGGCTGGCTGTATAGTGACATACACATTACTCCAAGGCCATTAAGAATTAAAAGGTCAGTTTCACAGACTCAACTGGCATGGCAAACATGCATGGCAATTTCCATTTTAAGTGGGAAAGAGATAATGTGAAAGTGTGTTTAACCCATTAAAACCAGGAAAGCATCTGTGTCATTTTTCTAGTCAAAAACAGCAGTTCTACAAACTCGCACATCTGCTATTTTGTGAACATTTATTTTGAAAAATCTTGAGAGAACTACTCATTTAGAAGGTCTTAATGGGTTAATGTGGAGGCCTGTTTTAAAATTCAATTCAAATGTAGCAGGATGGTGACCTGGGTCTGTAGTTTTTAGGCTCATCCCCAACTGTCTGCATTGCCTCAGACTGAAGATCTTCACTTTGTGGATGTACAAGACAAGTCATAGTACTTTCTGAGGTTTGTCTGCGTTGCCATGAATTCGGCTTATAACCTGGCGTCCTTAGCCCAGTAAGACCTGGAACGCATCTGTGTCACTTTAGATTACTTGGGCTATTCAAAAATAGCAGATATACAAGCTCATAGCGCGGCACCGAGTGCCACGCTATGAGCTTGTAGATCTGCTATTTTTGAAAAATATTGAAAACATTATTTTTTTTTAAATAAACTGCTAGGATTTAGAAAACATTTTTAAGAATCGCCTCGGGTCTTAATGGGTTAGTCGAGTGATCAGGAAGCAAGCTTGGATAGTGGGGGGACTCTGCGAAGGCCAAGCGGCCGGAGCAGCTGAAGCCCTGGGTCGGCTCGAGGCTCGAGCACCGACAAAGCACCGGCGATGCCCAAGCGGAGACGGCGGTGGCGAGGAGGATGAGCCGGAGGGCCGTAAACAGCGGTCGGCGGCCAGGAGGGGACCAGTCTGCTGCCGACGGAGAAGAACCCACTGGGACCGAGCGGGCATCTCTCCCAAGAGACGGAGAAAAAGTGAGGTTGGACAGAGCTGCTGAGTTCCTGAAAGAAGCCAGGGAGACCAACAAGAATAACACAGGTGACGAGGATGGCATTAGAGATCATCAACTGTGCCAACGCCGATGGCATCGCTGCTCTTCATCAGGCTTGTATAGATGGCAGTATGGAGATGGTGTCGTTTCTTTTGGGGCAAGGTGCCAACGTGAACCAGGTGGACAGTGAGTGATGGACGCCACTGCACGCTGCAGCCCTCCTGCGGAAACCTGGACATTTACAGATTTCCATTCGCAGCAGGGTGCATCTCTCTCTCTCCGGACGAGCACTGAATCCCTCCTTCAGGAATATACACTTAGACTGCGATGGTTGGACGCCCGTTGCATACCGGCTGAACTGTGCAACATGGAAGCCCGCATAACCTGTTAGATAGAGAGCCTACACGGGCTGAATGTATGTTCATTTTTACGTATCTACGACGTAAATGACCCGCTCGACAGGTTGAGCCACAGGACCAGGCATAATGCACATCTGTAAAAACTTTAGGAAAACTGATCAGAGACCTCTGGTCAAGTCATAGGACCACACAAGCAGAGTCAAAAGGTCAGCATTCACATTATGGAATACTGTACTTCACGCCCCGGTTCTGTGTTAAAGTGTAAATGTATCAGACTAATGGAAAGGGGGGGGGGGGGGGGTCAACTGACTTTAAAATTGCCCTCCCAGCACTGGGACTTGTATGAGAAGTCCAATTTGTCAACATGGGGCAACCACAGGCAACACTTTATGGGTCCCAAGACTAATGTTTAGAATTTATCACAGTGAAGGGCTCGACAATGACATCATAGAGAATACTGAAGGAGGAGTGGCTTATTGATGTCCTCAGAGGGGGTGAAAGACATTGGTCTGGCCTCAGCATACGTTTGGTACCCTGCTATCACAGTGTGTGCATGTCACTGTCCACTTCTTCCTTCTCTGTCCCAAGACTGTATCTAGCAGACATTTCATGAGCAATTGCCTAAAGTAAATGTACCCTCAAACCAGGTCGAATGATCGTCTTTGGTGACTTTTTTTTAATAAACCAACTGATAGCATCAAAATCAGGCAAGCTCGCATAATTTTAAAACAAAAAAACTAGAATTAACTTAATTACTGAAACAGGGAACCGATTTAACCTCCAAATGTTTCCTCCAATAGTTTTGTGTGGACCAACTGTTGAATTTGACATTGAATGTGACTTGAATTTCATTCAAATCCCCATAACCTGATTCAATCATATTTCAAATACAGAATGTTGACAACAGAATGCAATTTCGCCTCAATCCCCACCCCAAAAAAAAAACAAAAACAAAAAAAGAAACTGCTACTTCTCCTTCCCACATTCGCTACAGACATAGCTATCATAGAAGTCCTGTCTTTAAAAAAAAAAGCTTGCTGCACTGCTGCTCCACCCTTCAGTGGAATAGTTTGGAAAACAAAACAAAAAAAAACCTGCAGTACAGAATACAGATGCAGGATAGTGACAACAGTGTGAGTTTTGGGGCTTGAGTGGGGGACTTCTATAATAGCTATCACTATACAGCTCTACCTGACTTGGGGTTTAAAAATGGCCAGCTACTATATTATGCCAGTGGTTCTCAAAGTGGGGTTCAAGGACCCCCAGGGGGTCCTTGAGGAGTTAAGAGGTCTGTAACACCGAGTGTACAAATGGAACCACAAATGGACCCATTTTCCATTTGCACACTCTCAAGAGTTAAATGAGGACTTTACAGTCTAGATTGGGGTCCCAGAGATGGACGTCGTGTTGAACTGGGGGTCCTTGAAATAAAAAAAAACGTTTGAGAAACACTGTTTATTATGCCATAGGCTGTGCTGGCTGGCTGGGTGGCGGGGGAGGTGGCGGGGGAGGCGGCGGTGGCGGTTGCGCCGGAGGCGGTGGGGCTGGTTCTTCTGGTGCAGGGGCAGGGGGAGGTGGAGGGGGGGCCGCGGGCGGGCTAGGACTCACCACCACCGAGCTGGGCTCCTTGGCCACCGGGGGGTCCGGGAGAGGGACCGGAGGAGGAGGAGGAGGAGGTACGGATACGGAGGTGTTGCTGTTGTCGGAGGAGGAGGAGGAGGAGGAGGAAGGGGTCCCCGTGCTGCTGCTGCTGTTGTCGTTGCTGGGGGCGTCGCCCATAGTGGTGGTCTCCCTGCTGGGGGGGTTGCTGGGGGGCGGGGCCGGTTTGTCAGAGGGGGAGGAGGAAGAATGGGGGGGTTCGGACGGAGGGCCAGTGGGTGGTGGTGGCGGCGGTTGTTGTTGTTGTGGTGGTGGTGGTGGTGGAGGTGGTGGAGGAGCAGCAGCCTGGGGTGTGGTGGAGGGCTCTGCAGGCACTGCCTCATCTGTGAGAGGACAGAAATGGAAGGAGGAAGAAGAAGTAGTAGAGAGGAGGAAGGAGACACAGGGTGTGTCAGTTTCTTTCAACATCACTGGATTTCAAGCGTACTGATTACCATGGTGATTATAGTCGGGAGTTTTTTCACTAGATTTTATTTGGTTCCCATTCAAATGTAATTAGTGTTTTAATCCTGAAACATTGTTTAACCCATTAAGACCTGAGGCCGCTTCTAAAACATTTCTAAATCCTAACAGTTTTTCGGGAAATCTTTAAAAAAAAATCATTTTCACGATTTTTCAAAAATAGCAGATCTACAAGCTCATAGCGCGGCACTCGGTGCCGCGCTATGAGCTTGTATATCTGCTATTTTTGAATAGCCAAAGAAATCTAAAATGACACAGATGCGTTCCCGGTCTTAATGGGTTAAAAAAAAGGATGCCTTTGTTTCTCCTTGATAGCTACTGCTAGTCGACTGCTCGACTCTAGATGGGGATGGGACGTGAACAGCACCATCTAGTGGCTTAAGGAGTTACCTCCCGCAGAACAATCTGAAAACACCATTCGCCATTCTATACTTTTTACTTTTTTCAGTTATATATATAATTTTCATATTTCAGACAGTTATTTGTTTATAAATATATTTCATTGCTGGTTAACATTTTTGTTTACCTTGCCAATTACATATAAATATGTCATTTGTTTATTTACAATACATATACACAGTATGTACTGTATGCATGCACGTGTTTGTGCATATATATCCACCTGTCTCCATTGGTGTTGGCATGTCCTCCTCTTTGCTCCCTGAGGTTGAGTTGGCTGCAGCACTAGCGTTAGCGATGCTCTGTTCTAGGCTGCTGCTGCTGTTAGCAGCAGCCTTGTTCGCAACCTCCTGATGTTGCTGCTGCTGCTGCTGCTGCTGCTGCTGCTGCTGCTGTTGCTGCTGCTGCTGCTGCTGTTCCTGAGCCTGCTGGGCAGCTTTCTCAGCCTGTTCGGCCGCCTCGCGCTCCCTCTCCTCCGCCCGGCGCCTGGCTGCCTCCTCTGCAGCAGCCATCTCTGCAGCCAGCTTCTCCATGTCCACCTCCACCTTCTGGCTGCAAAGCTGGACACGGATTAGATTGGATAGGATTAGAGTAGATCTCACTTTTTGTCGTCCCAGTGGAGAAATGCAACAGTAGCCTAGATCAGTGGTTCTCAAACTTTTTCATGTCAAGGACCCCCAACTTGACACTTGTTAGCCCGCGGACCCCCATTTGAAAAGATATGCCAGGGACCCGCATAAGAGAAGGTTTTTACAGCTCTAGCAGTGATTCGAAAACCATTTTAATTTCAAGGACCCCAAGTTGGACAGGCATTAGGCTACGGACCCCCATTTAATGGCATTTCTATCTCTGGGACCCCAATGTTAATTTAACTCTGAGAGTGTACAAATGGAACCATTTGGTTCCATTTGTACACTCTCACTGTTACAGACCCATAAGGTGTCCATTTGGTTCCCAACTGCCCATAATTTAGCTGGGGACCCCCTGGAACTCCCTCAAGGACCCATGGGGGTCCCTGGACCCCACTTTTGGCCTAAACAATACAAACTAAATAACTAATGCATGCATCAAACCAAAATAACAATCTCACAGGAAACGCATCCTCCTTTAGCTGTGCCTGTGTTCAACTGACATCTCAATTTAGAACGTACAATAGGGAGTAAATTGTACCCGTTTGAGTTCAGTGTTGAAGGAGTCTGTGGTCTCCAGGAAACGTCTCTTCTTGTCCTGGTGACGATCTTCAATCTGCAGCAACTCTGCCTCTAGCTTCCTCTGAAATATCAGGCACAAGTGAGAAACGGCGTTTCTTCAAACTAGAGGCAAGGGAGTTAAAAAGGTTAAATGCGCTATTGGTAGGGGTGTGCCGATATATCGTCCCGCGATATATCGCGATACGTTTTCGTGACGATATGTATCGTTTTGGAGAAAAAAAAATCGTAAAAAAAAAAATTTTTTTTTTTTTTTTTTTACAATAATAATAATCAGGCATGCAAACAGAGGTGAAAACGGTGACAACATGTTGTTTTTTTTCGGGTCAGGTGTCACAATATTGCCCTATTTGGATTCAAAACGGCTATTGTAGCTGAAAAGCTACAAGTTTGCGTCTGAATAATGCAAAAACTGAATATTTGTTTGCATTTTTTCTCCCCCATATATTTTCATAATAAAAAAGTGCGTATCGTATCGTATCGAAATCGTATCGAAGTTGTGAGCCAAATATCGTATCGTATCGTTTGGTGAAATTAGTGTATCGGCACACCCCTAGCTATTGGGCCACATCTTTCCACTAGGTTCACCTGGTCAGTCTATGTCATGCAAAGGGCAGGTCTTCCTGATATACTACTACAACAAGGTGGGTATTATGCTCTAAGTAGGCGTTATAAGGGTGTGTGTGTGTGTGTATGCCTGTCTGCTGGGGACCTACCTGGTGAACCATGAGTGACTGGACCTGTCTCTTGAGAACCTGCATGCGAGCAGTGGTGACCACAGAGCGCACGTCTGGAACCACAATCTCACTCAGGATGTCGCTGATGAGTCGGTGGTTCCTCTGGAAACGAGCCGCAGCCGTGTGCTTCACCGAGAAACCATCATCATAGTCTGTACAGGGGAGGGGAAGGGAAAGGGAAATAAAGAGAGGACATGGGGTGGTTGGCTCAATTATGAAGATTTGTTTTTGTCAGACTTGATAAGAGTTTTTTTTTATCCAACTTACTAATACTGATTAAGCAATACAAGGTCTTACGGCCATTCCACACCAAGCACAATAACTGTAACTATAAAGAAAATGATGTGAGCATCAGCATGTTGTCATTATAGTGTGACTCCACTTAAGTAAAAAAAAAAGATACATTTACAGTCATAGTTTCCGTGCTTTGTGTGGCCGGCCCAATATTCTACGGCTGGACAATATTCTTCACCAAGTATTGAAAGTAATTTACATAGTGTATGTGATGTTCCACAAAATACTGCATATGTATCAAAGGAAGAGAAACTCACTCCAGGTGGTTAAGTAAGTACTATTGTGCGGGACATGAAGAAAGTGAACCATTATTATGTACCATCAGGGTCTTCAGCCGGCTGGATGCTCATGTAGGGCTCTCCCTTGTCCATGCGAGTCTGTCTCTGTCTGCTCTCCTCCTCCATGGCCGCCTCGGCTCGATTCTTGGCGTTGACGTAGGCCAGGTAGGCTGGGGAGTTGTGGTAGGCCTTCAGGTTGTCATTGTACTCAATCTGAACGATGGAAGGAAACGCACAGATCAGTGTTATGGGAGGTGGACAGGGTTGCCAGATCTGCTTATTATAACTTCCCCGCAAGATTTTATTTGAAAATAGCCGATCTACAAGCTCACGACACGTCGTGAGCTTGTAGATCTGCTATTTTCAAATAGCTGATGTATATGTTAAAGTGCTCATGTGGCCCATAGTCGCTTCTTTTGGGCTGGTTTTCCTAGACCTGGTTGCTTGTTTCTCTCATAGAATCTGGCAACACTGGAGGTGGATGAGATCAATAAAGGGAGATTCTAGTTTTAAAGTGTTCAGACTTTACTGGACCATTGTCAACATGGTAACATTCTAATTATGAACCATTGTTAAAAATACCTTTTTATAATGCAAAGTTTATATACAGTATACCCACTTAAGCTGTGTGTATCAGAGACCTGTAAAGTAAGGGGGGGGGAAGCCCTAACCGCTTTTAGCTTGTCCTGTTGTCAAGTTGGGACATTAGAATTAATTCACTCCATATATTTGGAGTCACTCCTATTGGTCGGTGGAGCTCTGAAGTAACACTACATTAAGATATGGTTGAAATTGTTCCCAACGTGATAAAGAGAGGTCCCTGAAACTGTTACTTTAACTGGTTTCTGGTCAGGGCCACAACTTGCAGCTCACCTTCTCAGCCTCATATTCGTTCAGGTAGTCCTGCTTCTCTTCGTCCGTCAGGTCCCTCCACATCCCTCCGATGATCTTTCCGATCTCCCACAACTTCAGGTCTGGGTTGGATGCCTTCACCTGGTCCCATACCTGACGTACACACGCACACAAAGATAGCACACGGACAGGTCAATACAGGAGCCTTGAAACCAAACGAAAATCTAAGTTGTGGTCACTACAGGAGAAAGAAGAGGAAAACTGGGAAAATGGTCAGATTTATAGACCAGTAAAAGGAAGGAAGCACGAAAAGGAGGTACACATACAAGGGAGTGGGCTAAGAACAAGGAGAGGTCAGCAGTTCAAAAGAACGGGAGGGGGAGGGGGGGGGGGGGCACTGAGAATTCACTTCAAACTAGCCATCACAACAGAGAGGAAGATGAGATAAACAGGAGAACAGAGAAGGAGGAACGATGTGTTCCGGTTGAGGACGGCGGCGGTGGTGTCGCGAGACAGCTGTCTCCCAACCTCTAACCCTATGACCCTTCACCTCAGGGCCAGAGTCACAGACAGGGGCTGTGAAACCTTGGGGATCCGAGGCCAAGGGCATTTTCTTTTGGGGAGGGGGTTGTTAACAGGGGGGGGGCCTCCCCCTACAAACCTACAACTCGTTTGAGGGGGTTCTGGGTAGTTGGGAGCTAGGTTGGGTGGGTAGGTAGGTGGTTGGTTGGTTGGATGGAGTAACTCCACCTGAGACAAGCAGTAAAAGCAGACACCGTGGGTGGGTGTCTTACCTTCCTGCTTACCTTCCGGCTGTACCGCATGTAAGGCATCAGGGGCTTGTCTGGAGGTTTGGGGGGCTTTGGCACAGTGACGCCCGTGGCGTTCTGTAGAGAGAGACAGAGAGAGAGAGAGAGAGAGCGTTTGAGTAAGGTAAGATGAGAACAGGGAAAGAAGAGCGAGAGGGGAATGGAGAACAGGGGAGAAAACAGGGGTTATAAACAAAAACAACACACATACGCATATGCAGCATTTATTTCCATTGATTAAATAAAAATACTAGCACTCAAAATGTAACTAAAAAGTTTCATGGAAACAGAAGGGGACATTTGAGACATTGACAGTACAACGCAGTGCCATGGCTTGACCTACTTTCGGGAACAGTTACACGAACACTAGAACGGGCCAAAAGACCAGATCTCCCCAGTTTTGTTGGTGCTGGCTCAGACGGAGAGAACACAGACAGGTACTGTGGCGGGCAGCCGTGCCAAGTCACAAGCCTTGGATGACAGAAGGCAAGGGCACACCAACAGCCATCGTGTCCTTCCAAATGGTTAAGGCCGAACCATACTAGATATATGGACACACTTGTATTTGATGAAGAAAGTTCAGGAGCCCCACACAATAAGGAGCTCTATTTCTAGAGTGCAGATTTTTTTTTTCTCCCTCAAATACCAAAATATACCCAACAACTTCATTATTTTGCCATGCGGGTCAGGGGTCCTGAGTAGACAGCTCCTCTCATTTGCATCTCAACACTGAAAAGCAGTTTCCTCACAGACACAAGATGCCAGGTAGACGAAGAGGATCCGTGGCTTATTGAGACACAGCTGGAGGAGGGGGTGCATGGGGGGGGGACTGATGAAAAACTTCTGTCAACAATTGCAGCATTAAGGTTAGAACTGGCCATGCAGTGTGGCTACAGCTTACTATTGACATGCCGTTCTGCTTCCAGTCCAAATGACATTACCTGCTTGCTAAATCACTTTTAACATTCAAGCAAGTTGCAGCCAATCTTTTATCAATTAATATGATAATATGACAAGGCCCGAATTGCTGGCCTAGCGGTCCGGGCCCTTAAGACCCTAATGTAGCCTGGCGGCGAATTGCGGGTTCGAGTCCCGTTTCCGACGATCTTTGCTGCATGTCTCTCCCCATCTCTCTCCCCGTTTCCTGTCCATCTCTACTATAGACTATAAATAAAGGCAGAAAAGGCCCAAAAGAAATCTTGAAAGACAAAACAAAAAAAGCTAAAGAATAAATATGACATGTGATAAACACCAGCCAATGGCAAATATATTTTGGGTTGCTAATGTAACAACCCAAGTATTTTTATATTTTATTCATGTTATAATAATCGCGTTAATCAACGCAGTGCATGACATAAAATCAAAGAACTAATAATTGGTTGTTTGATAATCATGACAACCACTTATAGAGCAATATTTCACTGCAAAATGTTCCATGTTATATCTTCCATGGAACATGTACATGAAACAGTGTGAATGGACGTGAAGTGGAGCAGAAGGCCACAACAAAGCTACCAGGGTGGTGCATTCAGCGTCAAACTTTGTGCTGACTTTGACCTGGGAAGCTGAAGGTGACTCTTTCCACATAAGTTCATGGGGGCAGCTGATGCCCTGATCATTAAGTGAAATTCAGTTCTCTCGTTTTGGCAAGGTACTGATGGTAACTAAAGCCAAATCCACCACCTACAGTCTCCCATCTCATTACTGTGACTACTACCACTTTTGCTGCTCTGAAGCATCATGACATCTTTACTCTATATCCTATTTTCCCATTTTATCCTGGTATTTAACTACCATCGACCCCTCACCGTTTTCTTTTTCTCCCTCTTCCTTCTTCACACCATCCCATCATCTCATCACCCCGCTTTAACCTTTCCGACCATTATTCATGAGCCATCTATTCCCACATCATCTCATCTCCTTGCATACCACTCCATTTGTAATTCAGAGTATTATTACACTGCATACAGCTCTAACTATTTTAATCCAGCGTTTAAAAAGGTCCATTCCACTGGCAAAAGTGCAAATGTGGCATTTGGGTGGAATACTAGGCTAACAGTACACATAATGATTATTGAAGATAGGGGTCTACCTTCACCGCCAATTATTTCATAGACCTAAAACTTGGATTCACATGCATTGTTGGATTCAGGCATGATATCAAGCCTAAATTAGAATTAATATAATTGTGGTTTCATTATTTTGTCGCACCTTCCTTGCAGCACCCAACTGTTCACCCAAACACAAACATGTACTGTACAGGGAGATTGCAGACTAGCTAGCCAGCAGCAAGAAGCTAATTTGATTCTGTACAAAATCCACAAGCTGAACTTTCACGACAAGTGTATCTTTTATTGGGAAAGCATCGAACTGCTCCATTTGATCCAGATTTAATTAACTATTTAATGAACTAGGTGAGCCAATGTTAATCAAGCAATCAAGCTGACAATCAACTCCCAGTTGTGAATGACACCCTTATCAATGTGCTTGGTGAAGCAGAAATGTCTAACAAAATGTGTTTGTTTTTTTTGTGTGAATATTAAGCCAAAAAATATTTTGATAGAATTGATGCACTCGACATACTGGATTTTAAGCCAATGGAATGGGTCTTTAAGAACCACCCACTCCACTCCCCACTACCACATTTTCCTCTTTCCCCTCCCTCTGCTTTTTCCATCCCTCCTTCCATTCATTACCCTGCTGGAACCTGGAGCGGTCCCTCCCAGCCGGAGGTTGTTGTAGGCCAGATGGCTGTAAGGGTTGTAGCCCACAAACCCTGGGGTGGAAGGCATTTGCTGATGGAAGACAAATGAGACAAAACACGAATGAGAAATGGCTCACAAACAAGAGGAGGGAAGAGGAATAAACATGTAAATAAAAGAAAACAAAACAAAAAAAATAAACATGAAAAATAAAGTTGTTTTTTTTCCTTCTTGTTTGTAATGGTTTGCATAATGTCATGTCATCATGCAAGGCAAAATAAGCAGGCGGCTGGCTGGCTGGCATTCAGGATGAGTGCACAACAGAGTGAACATTGCAGCTAGGACAGGGTCATGCAGAAAGCTTGAAAATGAACGAGGGTTTTTTGGTTTGACAAAAGGCGAGGTTTGGAGCCAACCCTGCGGCATTGCATTTCCATGTCAAAGTTTCACTGTGTTGTGCCCTGCTGCTGAATGCAAGGCCGCTGGAAGTAAAAACGTAACACGTCGAGCATGTTTTCTTGCCTATTAACATTATAAAAGGAAATATTTGAAATCAAAAGATTTAACCCATTCAATCCGGAAACGCATCTGTGTCATTTTAGATTTTAGCTATGGCCATTATTTTATACTTTGACTATTCAAAAATAGCAGATATACAAGCAGATATAGAGCTTGTAGATCTATTTTTGAAAAATCATGAACATTTGTGCAAATCTTTGAATATATATATATTTTTTTAAAGCAATTTTTTTAAACTCAAATCTTTGCTTCTGGGGGCGGTCCTTGGAACTAAATATTTTGAGATGGGGGTCCGCGACCAAATACATATCATTTTGGGGGTCCTTGACCTGAAAAGGTTTGAGCACCACTGATATATATATAGCAACATACGTCATACAGAAAACTGTTTTCGAAGACATTTGTAGATGCGTTCCCAGAATGAATGGGTTAACCTCATCCATGACTGGAACGGTTTTGAAGTGGTGATATGACAGGAAATGGAAGGAATACAAAGACGTGAAAGTCTCATGGTCGGGGGGGGCTGAAAGAGATTTGTGGCTCACTATATGAGGAAAGATGTGGAGGACTAACATGGCTTTTAGCCATTATACCACACATGGGCAACTGGTGGCCCCCACCTTCACTTAACTCTTTCAGTGCCATTCTTATTTATGGCAGTTTGGTTCTGAGTGCCACAGCCAAAATGCATTGTAAAAAAAAAAGTGCTTAGGAGCCGAGATACAGCCTTTTTCAGTAAGAAGTTAAACAAGAAGTGAATGGAGCAGCAAATCTTCAAATCATCATATCTTGGGTTCTGAACCTTTTTTATGTATTTTTTTAAATTATTTTTTTATCATTTTTATGACGTCTTAGACGTCATGTGGCGCTCAAGGCCATGACGTCTTAGACGTCATGTGGCACTGAATGAGCTGTTACAATTCCAAACGTGTGACGCGTTTTGAGCTTGCAGATCTGCTATTTTTGCTACTTTTGTGTGACATGTGGAAATAGTTGCCCACCCCTGCATTATACCCAAGAAGTGCTAAGATTCCTGAAAAGCAGTGTGGTGTACTTACTGTTGTGGGGGCAGGGGGAGGGGGAGGGGCATATGATGGCCGTTCTGCAGGAGAACAAAAAAACAACAAAACAAAACATTTAGTGTCAACTGTCAAAAGGTTGTTTTATTTCTGCTTGGTTTAGGGACAGTTCAGAACACATTGTATTGGCTTACAAAAACAGATCTCGATCTCCCATTTAGCCCTAAGTAAAGTAGAGAATAGGTTGACGATCAACTTGATGAGTTCAAGTAATGATCATTCATATTTCCTCATATAAAACACATAACTAAAAATTTAGATAAAAAAGGACTAGGTGATTCATAAAATCCTAATGTTTCAGCCTTTTTAATATTTGCAACACTTAGAATTAAGGATGATTCTTTTTACATTATACGTAGCATTTGCACATTTACTTACTTGACATCTTGGAAGATGGATATGCAGTTTAAGCTATTTCCATCACAGGAATCTGGAACAAAACACAATAATAAAAGGTTACATATATCGGACACAGAAAAAGATAACCTCCAGCCACTTTACACGTGTCATAATCACTTGGATAATTCCAAAGGACACAGGAAAGGTGGGCACTAGGGACATCTGGGCACCTCGATGTAAAATTGTCTATTTGGTCCAAAATGTTAAAAAATAATATTTGAAAATTTGTCTTAAGTAATGTAAAGTATACACATGATGTGAACATGCACGGTACATCATTATCATACTTAATTGTATCCTTCAACTTATTGTTTATGGCCCAAAATAATTGATATACAGGTTTTGTAGCAATTGTAGAATTATTAGACTTTAATTGTCGAATGTTTAAGCATGTTCCAATTATGTATTGTATCCTTTATAAACATTTTCCAAATATTTTATTTAACATTTTGGACAAAATAGCCAATTTTACATGGAGGTGCCCAGATGTCCCTAGTGCCCACCTATCCTGTTACCATTCCGGATAGACAAATTAATATGTAACCCTTGACAGCATACAAGGGAACCAAATGGACCCTTACCAGTGTTGCCATGTCCACTTATTACAAGCGACTTTGGGCTTGTTTTTCTGTTAAGTTGCTTACCGGTAATTTGGGCTTGTTTCCTAATGTTGTTTATAACCCAGTAGCCCTAGAATGTCTGTGATCTTACATACATTTCAAGTATTCCAAATACACAGTCATAGATCTCTCTCGGTCCCCCACTGTGTAGTGCCCATCTGCGCGGCCATAAAAGTGCTCTAAACTCCGTCTGTACTCACCCAATAATTAATTCCTAAGACGTGGAGTCATATTTTGTCCTCTAGTTTCATATCCATGTGAAAGTTCTGCCAGAAAACGTGTGTTTAGTCAAATATCTCCACTTATTCACGAGCTGCACACGGACGAGTTCTGTGCGACGCGAGGGGCCAGGAATGATTGCAGCACTGAATATACGTAACTTCCTTAAGGACGCACAAATGTTTGGGACACACAATTGACAGGTGCTTGTGATTGGTGCGGGGTAATGAATCATCACCTGCCAATTGTGTGTCCCAAACATTTGTGCGTCCTTAAGGAAGTTACGTATATTCAGTGCTGCAATCATTCCTGGCCCCTCGCGTCGCACAGAACTCGTCCGTGTGCAGCTCGTGAATAAGTGGAGATATTTGACTAAACACACGTTTTCTGGCAGAACTTTCACATGGATATGAAACTAGAGGACAAAATATGACTCCACGTCTTAGGAATTAATTATTGGGTGAGTACATACGGAGTTTAGAGCACTTTTATGGCCGCGCAGATGGGCACTACACAGTGGGGGACCGAGAGAGATCTATGACTGTGTATTTGGAATACTTGAAATGTATGTAAGATCACAGACATTCTAGGGCTAATAACCCAGTGGTTCTCAAACATTTTCATGGCAAGGACCCCAATATTCAAAAATCATCTTTTTTTCCTACCCAAGATTATCCCCCATTTTTCTTTGATGAATATAGCAGATCTTTAAGCTCACAATGCGACGCGTTGTGATCTTGTAGATCGGCTATTTTCAAATAGCCATAGCCTAGTCGCTTCTTTTGGGCTGGTTATCATAGACCTGGTGGCTTATTTCTCTCTCAAAATCTGGCAACACTGACCCTTACAGGTCCATTTGGTTCCCTTTGAACACAGTCGAGAGATTCGTTAAATCACTCATTGTACAGCGTGTATAAATGAATGAAGTGAGTGAGTATCCTCCAGCATGGCCTACTAGCTAGTTATAACAAAAGGGGCTTAAGCCGGCGTTGAACTTCCATCTAATTGTTTAACAGGAATGCATTAAAATCTTTTATTTCCAAACAGATAAGTAACGTAAGTGTCATTTCCACGACGTGGTCCGTCGACATAACAGATTTAACGTTAAATGGTGGTGTGTGTGTTTGGGACAACGGTATAAGTGCAGCAGCTGCTACCAAGGCTAGCCTCGCTTCATCAGGCTTTCCGCAGAACCTGTGGGAAACCTGGTTTCTATTGTGAGTCAACCATTGAGATCCGGTCTAGAGCCCGCCTACTGTATCCGGTTATTTACACGCGCACACACATGCAAGAAACGTTTCCGTATCCGGTACAGAACACAGACCGGATCAGCAATGTGCAAAGCAACTTCATCCCACCAGTCTCCTGCTAGGCTAAATGAACGGCTGCTTTGGCTTCCTTGCATGAGCAGCGTTAGCTGGTCAACGTTAACCTTGCTTAGAACCGAACCTGACGGCAAAAACACACTTATTCTCATATAGTAGTAGGTGTTAAAATCTGCGCGCTGAGACGGCAGGCGGATGCAATAATAAATACATTAATATTGTAAATGAAATGTGACTGTACACCTACTTTAACCCTCCTTTGTTCCCACGACGCGCCTGTTTGCGCTCTGCACTCTATACTGACGGGTTGCCAGATTCTGTGAGAGAAATAAGCAACCAGGTCTATGAAAACAAGCCCAAAACAAGCGACTAGGCTACGGCTATTTGAGAATAGTAGATCTTCTATTTTCAACAAAAGAATAGATAATTTTGGAACATTTTTAAGCATTTTAACAACACAAATCTTGTATGGGGCGGAGGGGGTCTCTGGCACAAACATATTTTCAGATGGGGGGTCTGTGGAGGAATACATATTAATTTGGGGGTCCTTGACATGGAAATGTTTGAGAACCACTGGTTTAAAGAACAGGAAACAAGCCCAAATAAGCAACTACACTGTAGAAACAAGACCAAAAAACCGCAACCCACAACTACCAATATTTACAAGCAACTTTACAGAAAAGCAAGCCCAAAGTCGCTTATAATAAGCGGACATGGCAACACTGGCTCTGCACTCAATACTGACGGGTTGCCAGGTCCTGGTGTCATTATCGCCCCAGATCATACTTCACTTTCTCCCGCCGACAGTATCCATTAGAGATGCGCGGATGGGTTTTTTTGTCACCCAAATCCGCGTTAACAAGTTCATTATCCATCCGCCATCCACCCGCGGTACTTATATCATCCTATTTATAGATCCGCACCAACCGCACCAAATAATTGTTATTTTCCTGATGTTAGTTTTCTTATAAACAGTGTTACTCACCACTGTCGCGATGCAGTGACTGTATACAATCCACAACCATGGTAACAACAAGCGAACGTCTTCATTAAGTTACTTTCGCTTTCAACCACTTTGTTGCCATGTCGGCTTTTTATAAGCTTTTTATAAGCGACTTTTAATATAATAAACTTTATTTATATAGCACCTTTCATGACATAAATGCAGCTCAAAGTGCTTTACAGAAAAAGAAAGAAAAAGTGAAAACAAAACACAGAGCAAAAACAATGCTCTGTGTTGCGACTTTTGGGCTTGTTTGGCACTTGTTTTGGGCTTGTTTTCATAGACCTGGCTACTTATTTCTCTCGCAACCTGGCAACACTGGCTGCCTTCAAAGCAACATGTCGTGAGCGGCTATTTTGTGCCTGGTGTAAAATGACGTAATATTAAAATACTACAAACGCACACACGGTGAAATGTAGTGCTTTTTAAAAGCTATTATAGGCCTATAGATTGATATCATTAATTTAATTCCCGCATTATTTCACCCGCGGTTTATCCAATATGAATTAATAATTATATTTGATTGACCCAAATCCACCCAAACTGCGGTTAACTGCGGCAACCGCGGCTAAAACCGCGATCCGCGCATCTCTAGTATCCATCAATATCATCAGTTAGTAAACAACAAACATGTGAGGTTTAATTAAATAAATCTCTTCCAATACCATAGCACCATTAAACTGATTTCCCTCGATGTAGTATAGTATATAATAGATATATGTTTCCATTACCCTTTCACACCAACCTGGCAACCAAACGCAGAATAAAATGTGAAAGAAATTCACTCCTGATTTTGTAAATAAAATACCCCCCCCCCCCTCCCCCGGAATTGTTTACTGTACATATTTTTATTTTTGATTACTTCTCGTATATGTTGTTTTCACATAGTATTATATATTTGTCTGTCATTAAATGTTTCGATGAATTGAGTACAAAGGACCCCAATGGAAACAAGCCATATAGTGCTTTCTTGGGTTTTAATCCTAGCAGACCGTATTGAACTGTACTTTCTTCTGTGCTTGTTTTTTGCAAACTGTTCACAAAGTATTCAATCAATCAGTCAAAAATGTCTATCTGTCATTAAAAAAAAAGTGTATTGAAATAAATACATGCATATTATTATTTTGACCCTGAATTACGAACAAAGAACCAAAACAATGTAGCCTACCTTGTTCATTTATTCTTTATTCATGGTACACAAGGGCGTGGTGTACTTTCGATGGTGATAATGATGATGGTGTTTCTTTTATGTATTTAATTATTTACTTTACCCTCCTTACCCTGTATTTTTCTTTTTTCGTGTGAGGTTGTCCATAGATATATGGGGGTCTCTCCTGCAAATATAAATTTCCACCAGTCGATGGCAGTAGCTACCGATAAGAATTTTTAGATTCACGGGGGAAAGTATCAAACCAACTGAAACAGAAACCAGTGGTGTAAATTAACTAAGTAAGTACATTTACTCAAGTACTGTAGGCCTACTTATACAATTTTGAGGTATTTATACTTTACTGGAGTATTTCTAATTTTCAGTACTTTTACTTCTACTCCACTACATCTCAGAGGCAAATATTATACTTTTACTCCACTACAATTATTTGAAATCTTTAGTTTCTACTTTTGGTACTTTAAGTACATTTTGATGTCAATACTTGTACTTTTACTCAAGTTAATTTTGAATTCCGGACTTTTATTACTTGTAACAGAGTATTTATACATTGCAGTATTGATACTTTTACTTAAGTAAAACATTTGAGTACTTTTCCCACTACTGACAGAAACCACATCACTACAAGCTATTTCTCCTTCATAGCCCGTAACTGTGCATGAGGAAGTACCCAGAATGTGTATGTAGCTGTCATTTCCCCATCAGTACAGAGGGGAGACTTGTTGACTTGTCTTAAACTGTCCTTCTCTGAGGTCAGGAGACACACAGAATGAACATTATAGACATCATGTGGATATTAAGGACCTAGAGGCCAATAGCTCAAAATGTTCCATTAACAACCAGAAAGATAGTCAGGATCTATAGGCCCAGAATGAATATTTAGCTTTATTTTAGTATACCACAAAATCTGCAGGGGGATTTATGGAAAGGAATTATGAGTCGCATATAAAAGTTAAATACTACACATTTATAGACTCTGAAAATGACCCTGAGATATACAGGCTCACATTTACATTAGTTATTTAGCTGACATTCCTACATTCCAAAAGAATAATGTACAGTGTAAGTGTGCAGCACTTCGGTGTCTTGCTCAAGGGCACGTTGATGGGGAGAGCCGGGTCAGGGGCGCGAACTGCCTTTTCCCATACTGTGGAAGCACAAGGGGGCGGGGCTGGCGGGCTATGTTAGTGCACTGAGTGGCACTTGGGGCAAACGCAGTCCCCACAACATCATTTACGATTCTGTGCCCATCGGTACATAACTCGGACGGCGCTTAGTCGACTAGCAGACCATCGGCCGGTCGTCGCGGGCACTCGCGCCAGGAGGCGCTCGGGCGCGACTCCTCGGCCTCAAGGTCTGCTGAGTCGGCGCGCCTCCGTCATGGTCCAAAACTATTCTCTAAATTTATCGGCGAAAAAAAGTAGTCCCAGCGGACTACTTTTGTTTGAAAAAGCATTGTCCCGAGCGGGAATCGGACTCAGACTTCTAGAGGTAATGGATCGGTAGTCCAATGATTATTAAGGTGCGCCACTGAGGCCGGTGCTGAAATTAGGTATTTGGGCTGCATTACAATGTGATGTCCAAACTCTTCTAATGTAGAGGAAAGAAGTCCCCACCCGCGCGCCCGCCCAATAGGGGAAGCCTCGCCCCTTCGGGGCGAGTCTTCCCAACAGTATGGGAAAAGGCAGTTCGCGTCAGGGGCAGTGCTGCTGGCGATTGAACAAGTGACCTTTTGACCTGGCACACAACACACCAGCACATCCTCCTGCCCACATGGAAAGTTCAAAATAGGTCACCACTTCAGTGGTGGAAAGTAAGTACATGTACTCAAGTACTGTACTTAAGTAAAATTGTGAGGTATTTGTACTTTACTTGAGTATTTCCAATTTCTAATACTTTTACTTCTACTCCACTACATCTCAGAGGCAAATATTGTACTTTTTTTTCAATTATTTGAAAACTTTAGTTACTAATTACTTTGCAGATATAAATTGTTACATTATAAAACATACATTAACCACTTAAGTCCTATTTTATACATAGGCTATTTGAAAATAGCCGATCTACAAGCTCACAACGCGTCGCATCGCGACACGTTGTGACAGTAACAGTGAGAGAGACAGGGCCAGGGAAGACGGACAGAGAGCAAGGGAATCCAGCCAGGCTATAGGGGAATTAAGTCCGTGAGCCAGGACCCCAAAAATGGGGTCATCATTACCATCTGGGGTGATTAATTCTCATAGTGATTTTTGGGTAGGTATACACCCCTAGAGCTAGGAAAAATGTGATAGCCTTGCATCGGTGGTAGCTATCTGTGTGTTATCACTCCTTTTATAACCACAAGCCAAAACACAGTTTTCAAAATCCGAATGAAGCATTCTACTTCAAACTGATGGTTCTCTCTTAATATTGACCAGACTATATATTGTCCAGAAAGGTTGTTAAAATTTGCATATCTACAATATTTTTCTATTACAGGCAGTGACAACATAGTGACTATATGTGACATAAGATGTACTTTGGTTTTAATGAAAGATGGAACACAAAGGGTTCCTTTGTAAATTACCTATAGATTTAAAACCATGTTTACATACATAGATTCTAAGGAAATGTATTATGAAATTCAATAAACAGAATATAGTGCAATGGGTAAGAAAATATCCAAAATGGCCACTAAACACACGCCTGGCAATTTTTTACTTTTAATCCGCTTGTCTTAGAATACCTCTGTTTAGTACCTCTTTTTTAGGGTTTTCATATGTAGAATCCATTCCTGATGTTATTTTTTTAATATCAGGTCAATCATGTCAAAGGTCAGGTCAAGGTTAAAATTGACCTCTGGGAGAACAACAAATGGAAACAACTTGATGAACATTCATGGTTCACTATTCATGATTTTGTTTTGTGAAAAGTGTCATTAACATGTCACAAGAACTGGTATTCATAATAACATGAATGTAAAATGATATAATCTAATGTCAAATATGTATCTTTTGCAACTACATCTGTATTCTCCAACCCACATCCTGTTCTACCTCATCCTTACAAGTATCCTCCTTATTAACATCACTCCTCATCTGTAGCTTGAACATATCATCAGTAACCATCTTCACCAGAGCAGTTACAGTACATCAGTGATGTACTTCTCACTCTCTGTGCCCTAAATTGATATTGCACCATGTCACATAGCTCTGACGGTGGGGTCACCCTTAGCAATGACAGGAACAAGAATATCCTAGATCTCCTATCCAAATTTTGTGACATCAAACGACTTGTCAGGTGGGGCTTGGTGGTCTGCCACTTTCCACAACATCACTTGTAAATAAATGAGCCCACATCTGGTGCAACAGGTTGGTCGGTGTTGGAGAAAGGGCCATTGACTTGTGGCACCCACCTCACCCAGCACATCAGGGTAGCCTGGGAAGTTCCCTGCCAGCAAAGTGTAGTGTGCTCTGATCTTGCCTTTGTCATACATATAAGACTGTCCCATCCCAATGCTCCATCTATACTTTACACTGTAGGTCCACCTGATACACCCCAATACACAGCATACAACAGGACAAGAACATCAGTGTAATCACTGAGCATGTGTATCACACCCTTTCCAGAGATGGCTGCATCAGGGATATAGGAACTCATGGTGATGTCTGCCTCATCATGACTAAATGCAGTATCTATCGTCAGCACTGAAGGTGTACAACATGCTCAACGGCTTCTGCTTAATGTTCTTACTCTTCATGATGACATCTCATGTGGGTAAAGGACATTACTATTCACAACAGCATGGGGGCAAATTAGCCAAGGATGGGATTGAAGAGATGATCTTTCTGTGTGTGAGGAATCCTACACCCCAATATTTTATGACCAAGACACACCAGTGCTTCAACTCTCCCTCTGTTTCTGCACATTTTGGGGAAGGCTTCAGTCCACTCCACTCACATGCATCATGACAGCATCTTTCCTGATCGTTATGGCAGTCTGCTCCCCAGACTGGTCAGCAGAGACAGTGATCCAGAATCCATCATGGTGCCGACAGACAAGGTCTAGCTTAGCCTCTATGCTATGGCATGGAGCACATGCATCTTCAGCAGGCACTGGGTTAGATATCAAGCACACTGCACATGGCCAGCATGGAAGAAGTGCTTCAGTCATGTTCTTCATGAGAGAAAAGGTGAAGTTAATGTCAATGTGTCTCCCTGCGCATTCAAACTGGTGGATGTGAAGTGTAGGAAGAAGTTGTCTGCCCACTGTCAGCCAGTAGGATGGAGATGTGCAGTGTCCAGGTAGGCTACTGCTGTATCTGTTCAAATGTCTTTGGCCAAGTTGATAGAAACCACTTCAGAGTGCTGCTGATACACTCAGGACTGACCACTGAACTTGCCTGTCATGTTCTGCAACCACATGCATTTCCACTTCCAGTGCTGAACCTTGCATCAGTTTTGCAATGCAGCTGAAGAATGACTGTATAACATGCATCCCACCGGGATGCACAATTACATTATAGAGCTTATATACCTGCAAGGTGTCAACAAACGGCTCCATGTCAATTGTGAGGTGAATAGGGCCTGCTGTACATGTCAACCAGTGACCATATCTGCTGCCTGCTTGGACACCTGGTTGGACGATAAGGTGCGAGAGAGACCTTGACCTGACCTTTAGCACATAGGCCAAAGACTGACCAGCAAGTCAAAATATAACATTAGAAATAGATTCTACACCTATGAATGCCCCCCCCCCCAGGTCCCCATATGAATCACGTTCACGAAGTTCACAGATTCCCTCACACAACTGCAATATTTTGTTGTTTTTAACATAATTTAGTACAATGGAACATCACCATGGGATGGACACCATCTTTGATTTGGCAATAAAAAATTAACTGATGGTAATTTCACTGATTCAGCCATATTTCTTGAACCCTAAGACCTAGTTTTAGACACCAAAACCACCTTTCTAGGTTGAACAGTATCATAAAGCCATTTAAGCTCCTGGCAGTCATATTGGACGCCATCTTGAAAATGATGGCTTTACGATAAATATAATTTCCTAGATTTTTTTGTATGTTCTTAAGCATGCCTAGACGTACCAGAACCAATTGAAAAACCTTTTGTATATTTTTTTGGGGGGGGTTAATAGTATGTTTTCATATATTGACCCATGTAATTTTCGCCTAGTGTTATAACATAAAATGCATGATAGCACCCATAAAGCTACCATTGGTGCAAGGCTATCACATATTTTCTAACTCTAGACATGCATACCTTGACAAAAATCACTATGAGCATTAATCCCCTCAGATGGTAATGACCAACCCCCCTGGCTCACGGACTAAATGACACACATGTGCAAACAGTCAAAGAAGGCATTTTGCAAATTGCACCCATGTGGAATGTACCCTAAATATTCTTCCAATAATATATTGGGTTTCCACACTCTAAAAATTAAGAGTGTATCCCAGGTATAAGTTCCATGCTGTACTCTGCTTGTCATAGTGTTTCTTGTGATAGTATAGCTGCAGTGGTGGAAAAAGTACTCAGATATTTTACTTAAGTAAAAGTATCAATACTGCAACATAGAAATACTCCGTTGCAAGTAAGGGTCCGAAATTAAAAATTTACTTGAGTAAAAGTACAAAAGTATTGGTATGAAAATGTACTTAAAATACCAAAAGTAAAAGTCCTAAAATGTTTGAAAATAGCAGATCTACAAGCTCACAACGCGACGCGTTGTGAGCTTGTAGATCGTCTATTTTCAAATAGCCTAGGTATAAAATAGGGCTAAAGTGGTTAATGTATGTTTTATAATATAATAATTAATAATTGCAAAGTAACAAGTAACTAAAGTTTTCAAATAATTGTAGTGGAGTAAAAGTACAATATTTGCCTCTGAGATGTGGTGGAGTAGAAGTAAAAGTACTGAAAATTGGAAATACTCCAGTAAAGTAAAAATACCTCAAACTTAGTGACTTACACCACTGTATAGCTGTACCGAGTGGGCCATTTTTGTTCAAGCTTAACAAAGGGGAAGTGCATTTTGCCTCGAAAACTGAAGGCAAGCACTGACAACCATGGCTTATATTATGTCACCACCTGGATTTGAAACCAAGTCCCCGGCGTGGTAGATCAAAGGGAGGAATCCCCACTGGCCACGGGATATGTACAGTAGACCAGTCACTGAACCACTGGTCCGCAACGTGGAGACCAGGGGACCTCCATGGATCCTTTAAGCCTTAAACCCCTTCAAGTTTAAAGGAGTTACACCATCAATTTGAACTTTTCCTTCTTTTTTTGTGTTTTTGCAGTCTCCCCTACCTCTCTTCTATCCCAAAAAATACCCCAGTTTGAGAACACAGGCTTTCACAGCATATCTGGGGTTTTATGTAAATTGAAATCTCGAAACAGGCCAAACTGATTTGCCCCCGCCTGTGACGTCACAAGCGATACAATCCCTCCCGTTTTTCAGTTCCAACATTGGGGGGAAAAAACTTTTTTTACTTTTTCCACACAGAACCAGGAGATAAGATGCATACACACTGTCTCAATAGCGCCCCGTGCCAAATCAGGACAATGTGGTATTGCAGGTGAAAGTGCTTTATAAGCCAGAGAGAAGTTAGTTGGAATGAGTATATCTGAGGCTTGATTTAGGCTCAAACCTTTTGAAAAACGTTTGAGGGACATAAACAATATGATATTAAATATTAAATGTTGTTTTAAATGCATGGTGTAGATCCTTTAAGGGGTTCCCGGATGTCCCCAGCAAAGAATCAAGATTTTTTTTTGTCACTATACTCGGTACAAGAAGCAGTGGTGGAAAAAGTACTCACATTTTGTACTTAAGTGAAAGTATCAATAAATACTGCAATGTAGAAATACTCTGTTGCAAGTAAATGTCTGGAATTCAAAATTTACTTAAGTAAAAGTACAAAAGTATTGGTATCAAAATATACTTAAAGTACAAAAGTAAAAGTACTCATTATGTCTTTCACAAGTTTTCAAATGTATAAAAATCTTTTGAAAATAGCAGATCTACAAGTTCACAATGCATCGCAAAGTAACTAGTAACTAAAGTTTTCAAATAATTGTAGTGGAGTAAAAGTACAATATTTGCCTCTGAGATGTAGTGGATTAGAAGTAAAAGTATAGACAATTGGAAATACTCCAGTAAAGTACAAGTTCCTCACATGATGAAAACTTTTCATCGGTTATAATAGACGATTTTCACTCTTACACACAGCTCCCATTATGCCAACGGAGGGGGTCGCCAGACTGGACGACAGGGGACTCTCTGGGATAACTCAACGTCCCTTTCAATGTTGGTGAGTGATTAGCGACACATCAAAGATAACACTTAAAATGGCCGGATCTCTCCTTTAAGTATAGTGCTTGAGTAAATGTACTTAGTTACTTTCCACCACTGACAAGAAGCACATTATGTGAGGTCCTCAAAAGTACTGTGCCACAACATACAATGGCAATAATAAAAACGATACTATGTGATCAAATTAAAAAAAGATAAGAAGAAAAAGCCTTCAACAGGTATCCACATCAACATAATGATATTAATGGCAAGAGGGGGGAAAAAGTAAATACTGGTGTACGCTGTACAATAAGCCATAGGGCAAATAAATGTGCAGTAAGGCAAAGCCACTTTCTGCAGAAAACAGCAGCAACAGTAACAGTACTTAGTATTTCATACTAAAGCAGCAGTAGTCACATCAACATAACAAATGTGTAAGATACCTCATATCTGTACACTATATCAGCAAAACAACTGTTTCCCTGTATTTCTTTTAATACAATAGCAGCAGTAGTAACATCAACAGTATGTGCACATTGTGTTATATTTGGTTGATCACAATATAGTTTCAAGTGGCAACCCACTTAATTTTTTGTTATTTTCTTCTTGTTTTGTCCACCCCCCCCCCTTTTTGCCTGCCTCTTGTCTATGTCCTTGTTTGTGTCTCTAACAGCTGCTAGGTAGTTCCTTTTTCTGCGTCTAGAGACTCCTCAGGCTTTGAGACTCCTCAAGCGCTTGCCAGACTGCATCGTCTCAAACAGTCCGTTTCTGGAGTAGTTGATAGATGGATAGCATCACATTGAGTTTAAAGGAATACTTCACCCCCAAAAAAATACTTATTTTCTATCAATTACTCACCCCATGAAGCCTTCTTTAGTTTTTGTCCCATTCCTGAGCCAATAATCCAATATTTGACTAATTTAAGTTAATAGGAGACCAATCTTAACAAGAGCAGTACACTATATTTAAAACATTCTCTTTGAACCTGGTTACACTGTGAGAGTTGTTTTGGAGTTTATATAATATTCTTTTAGTTTTGCATTGGTCCCCTACCACAGCACCGGCAGCCTATATTGGATTATTGGCTCAGGAATGTGACCAAAAAAAGAATACAAAAAATGTATTCATAGCTTCATGGGGTGAGTAATAGATAGAGAAGAAGAGATGGCATTAAATGAATTGAAAAAAGATTCCACTATTGTGATAAAACCTGCAGACAAGGGAGGCGCTATTGTCGTCCAGGACTATGACAAGTATAAAGAAGAGATTATTAGACAGATTGGAAATGAGAAATTCTATAGAAAGCTGAGTGGAGACCCCACCCCAGGCTTTCAAAGAGAGATTTTTGTGTATTTAGAGAATGCCCATATGAATAAAGTGATATCAAAGAAAGAATTGGAGTACCTTAAATGTAATCATCCTGTACGCCCAGTATTGTACACATTGCCGAAATCACACAAACCTAGAACGCAACAAAACAATTTTCCAGGTAGACCAGTGGTAGCTGGTATCGGTTCACTATTAGAACCACTTTCGAACTTCGTAGATCATTTCATAAAGCCATATGTACAGTCACTACCATCCTATATCAGAGACTCCATAGATTTCATGAACAAGATCTCAGAGATAAACAATGTGAGTACTAATTGTCTCCTGTTGACACTAGATGTAGAAAGTCTGTACACCTGCATCCCCCATCAAGGGGGTTTGTCATCTTTGGCATATTTCCTAAGAAAATATCGTCAAACAAATGATATACCACCTAATGAATTCATCCTGCAGTTAGCAGAATTTGTATTAAGAAACAACTATTTCAAGTTTGAAGATGACTATTATCTCCAGGTCAATGGTTGTTCAATGGGCAGCACGGTAGCTCCAAGCTATGCCAATTTATATGTTGGTCTATTTGAAGAAAAGTTTGTGTATAATCCCACAGAGAACCCTTTCATTAACAAGATTATTAAATGGTATCGTTACATTGATGACATCTACTGTCTGTTTGAAGGTACTGTAACTGAAGTGAGTGAGTTTGTTACTCTGCTCAATGAGAAAGACCCAAATCTAAAGTTTACATCTGAATATGCTAGAGACAGAGTACATTTCCTAGACATGTGGGTTGAGAAGAAGACTGATTCACTATGTACCACTTTGTATAGAAAAGATACAGATCGAAACTCCTTACTAATGGCCAATAGTTATCATCCCATACCCCTCAAACGAGGCTTACCACGAAGCCAATTTTTCAGACTTAGACGGATCTGTCACACCACGGAAGATTTTATGGCTAAATCACTTGACATGAAACAGAGGTTTATAGAACGAGGTTATCCTATTGAATGTGTTGAAGAAGCGTACCAAATGTCTCTGGATAAAACAAGAAATGAACTGTTAAAAAAGACTATTACAGAGAAAAAGAAACATTCAATCATGTTCAGTACAACCTACACCCCTAACAGCTATATATTGGGGCCCATAATTAAAAAACATTGGCACATACTATCCTCAGACCCTACCATATCAACAGATTTAAAAGATCCACCTCTAATAGTGTATAGAAGAGGACACAATCTGAGAGATAGCCTAGTTCATGCACATATAAAAACAAAGAAAAGGGAAACACAATCATTGCTAGCACCTATTCCGAATGGTTGCTATAAATGTAGAGGTTGTGCCCAGTGCAACAATATGGTCAAAGGTAACTACTTTACTCACCCCCATACTGGGAAGAAATGTTCTATCAATGATGTCATTACTTGTACCACTACACATGTTATTTATTTGATTAAATGTCCATGCGGACTGGTGTATGTGGGAAAAACATCACGCCAGCTCAAACAAAGAATGAGTGAGCATAAAAGCACAATAAGGAGAAATGACAGGAACTACCCAGTAGCAGTACATTTTAATGACTTCAAACATGACATCTCATCGTTCAAATTCCAAGGGATTGAAAAAATTAACCTACCTGAGAGAGGGGGAAACATTGATGAAATACTAAACAAAAGAGAAGTTTATTGGATTTATACCCTACAAACATTATTCCCAAAAGGGTTGAACGATGACATTCCATGGCATGTGATGTTATAATTCATTGTGGTACTATGCATTTGAAAACTCTGTAATACTATATATTAATTGTCTGGTCAAAACCAAGCTCTAATGCAAAGTTAAGAGTGACGTATGAAAGCCGCAAGGCCGATGTTTTCATTTCTTAAGTTTGTTTCTGTATAAACAATTGTGAATATTTGTAAATAATGGATGTATATATGTTTGAGTCAGGGCAAATCGACAATCACACACACTAGAGACAATCATTGAGTGACACTCCCATTGGGAGTGAGATTGTCTCACACCTGTGTACCAGATGGAGTGTTTGTATATAAGAGCACATAGTGAATAGTATTGTAAGACACTATTGAGGAAGGTCCAGACGGACCGAAACGTTTGTCATTAAAAAAAGTGAGTTGCCACAGCAAGATACAGTGTGCGGGACTTCTTGTTTGATTCAGATTATCTACTATCCAACGCACCTGAAATAAGCAACAGTGGATGTGCGATTATTCTCTCTACAGTGAGTAATAGATAGAAAATACATAGTTTTGCGGGTAAAGTTCCATACACTTTAACCCTATTTTATAATTTGCCTATTCAAAAAGAGCCAATCTACAAACTACAAGTTTTTGAGAAATGTTGAGGATTTTGGAAAAATTACGTTTTTTTTTTTTACACAAATATTCTCTTCTGCGGGCTGCCTTCTGAACAGACCATAATCTGCTATATTTACCCCTGTTTGACATCCCTCCATCAGGGACATGGACATATCCATGTCACATCACCAATGTAACCACCATTCAAAACCTGGTATCCTGCATGGGAAAACAAACATCTACCGCTCAGAGAAAGGTGAATCCCACTAGGCGCGACAGGACGTGCAATAACACCACATTTGCAAGACCACTTTGGTAGAGGTTTCGGTTGTGTAGTTACCTTGCCATCATGACGTAACTGGTGGACAAGAAATCAAAAATAATTTTAAATATGCTCCTCATTGACTTACATTCAGTGAAAAGGTTCTTTTAAACCTAAAACTAATAATTTATATATATATATATATATATATATATATATATATATAATATATATATATATACCCTAACTGAACAAAGGTCTATATGTGTGTCAGACATTTTTTATAATATAAAAAAAATCTGTAATATATTATCTGTAATATATTATGAAACAATATGAACTACAGTGTTAACAGAGTGACAATGACATATCACATGAGTCATTGTGAAACAATTATGATTCATGGTCACACACTAGTTCAGTAATATAATTAAATTGATTATATCTTATTGTATCGATTTCATTTTATGCAGGGTCATTAAAATTTGTCCATATACAAACACATGTGTTGAATTAACTGTGGAAAAACTTGAAGAACAAGGCACTGGATTAAGTAAGCTTGGCTGTTAGCCTGCTCCTGACCAGGCTAACTTCATAGCTAAATTGCCATGGTAACTAAGGTAGGCTTGCTTCAATTCTCTTTCGTGAAATCTAGTCATGGCGAAACTTAGCCAGGGTGAACTGGCTAAACTAATCTTCAAGATAAGGGGGCGGCCATAGCTGAGTGGTTAGTGAGCCCACCTAGGGAGCCAGAGGCCCTGGTTGCCCCAGGTACGATTCCAGGCTACGCCAGCATATGTGTCGATGAAATGAAATTTCAAGACTCTTAACCCCTAATTGCTCACAGGCCCTCATTGGAAACAAGCCCGCAAGGACTTTCATGAACGTCCTATTAAAAGGAATTATCCTTATAATTCAGCTTTCATGAAACCGATTCATCCCTAATCCTGGCTAAATTAAACCAGGATAGGTGTTAAAGCCAGGCTTTAGCTCTAATTCACCTTTCGTGAAATAGGGCCCTGTGTGTTTGCTGACTACACGTATAGCTAAAGTCACCATCTTGAAAGATACTACATATGCTGCACTGTGACTGGGGTGATCTTATTATTCTGAAGGCTTGTATGCACACACACAGATAAAGATTTCCAAGGACATGTCTCTCTCTCTCTCTCTCTCACACACACACACACACACACACACACACACACACACACACACACACACACACACACACACACACACACACAGCTGTTTTGTATTTTTATTCATAACAGTGGTTCCCAAATATTTTCATGTCAAGGACCCCCAAATTGAGATCTATTTGGCCGTGGACCCCCATCAGAAACCCTTTCTTTTTTTTTGCCACGGACCCCCATAAGAGAAGATCTGTGTTCATCAAATCATTCAAAATGTTTCAAAATTCCTCAATATTTTTCAAAATCTTTCAAAAATAGCAGATCTACAACCCGAGCTGCTATTTTCAAATAGCTGCTCGGGTTGTAGAAGTATAAAATAGGGTTGGTTACGGTACACCTCAGTTTGCTGGCCTGGTATCCCCTGCTGGAACCCCCTCAAGGACCCCTGGACCCCACTTTGAGAGTGGTTCATAATGGTCCTATCGCCTGTATCCTGGCATGGCCACAACTTCTAAGAGCCACATAAATGGGAAATTATCCATTGTCTCAAATTTGAATTCACAGTACATTACACTTAGAGCATTTTAACAAAACTAAACAAAAAACAGGATAAACATTGTGTGGTTTTACAAACAGAGAGGTTGTGATTACAAAATGACTGCAAACAGCCAAACACATCTCAATCATGCATTAGGCTATAAGTGAGAATTAGACTTACTTTAGTCTGCAAGAAGTGCACATGGACCTTGTTTTAGTGGCTTTGGGTCCAGGCAGGTTACAAATCAATATCTTACAAAATAACACAGTCCAATACACGTGAGGCCACATCCATAACCAATAAACCTTTTTTATTTTTTCAACCATTGCTTCTTATTAAGCCCACTCTGCTACGCACATTAATTTCATCCCTGGTTCCTCTCACAGCTGTAGGCAATAGAGCCCATCATCATCTGTGCCTCATAAAGTTGTTCATGTTTCATGGCCTCCTGGGTCCTCCTGGGGGCTTACACAGTACGGCTGATGGGATGGTTTATAGCAAATGAGTACGGGTCCCAAGGTGAGAGACCAAATTCTTCATTTAGGTACCTTGAAAAAAGCATAAAACATATAAAAAGAAGAAAAAAGGAGAAAGAAAAGGCCTTCAGGGGATGACGTACAGTAAAGTGACGTAGATGTGAAGAAAAGGGGGGAAATGCAGTTGTTCTACTGACCATTAATGTCACATGATGGCACCAAAAGAAATGCAAGGCCAGGGGAACAGACCTCGTACGTAATCTACAGGCAACACAGAAGTGAGCAGATTTGGGGGAGGACGTCACAGCTGCATTAGTTCAGTGTGTCCATATTACCTTTTATAGCCTATAGTACACACTGTTTTATACAGCCAGTGGTAGCGCACTGGCACATCACCGAAAGTCCTAAGACGGAACTTGTCATTCCAACAAGCTACAGAAAGCGTGGTCCCACCAACCATGAAAGAATGGAAAATAATCAACATTTTTACTTTCCCTTGTCTATGACTTATTCTGTTTGATAGAGGCTTCGTCACGATAGAGAAGAGTAATCAGTTACGTGAATAATATGATTTAAATATCGTCACCTTGCTAAACTAAAAGTCATTTTTTGACGAAAATGATATTTTTGCCTAAGTCAGCTCCTCTTGACACTGGCCTATAGTCATATTTTATAAACGTTTTGGGTGAAATGATTAAGAAATATCATATACTGTAGTTTTGTTTTGAATCATTTAATTCTTTTCCTGAAAAACTTTAAAAAATGACTTAGCCTAGGCCATTAGTTTAGCAAGGTGACGATATTTAAATCATATGACAACTTTTCACTGTCCATTGAACTGCTTTCTGTGAGTGACAAATGCCCTATGACAAAGCCTCTGGTGGGAGCAGTTCTGCACGTCTCCGAGCGCAATAACGCACTTGAGTGGACGCGCATCACGGGGGGCCTAGCCGTAGCGTCAGTTGGGGGCTCCCTGTGGAAGCCACACCTTTTTCTTGTGCCATTGGCTCCGACAGTTGTACAATCCCTTTTTTATTCTGAACCCTTCTAATCATATCTGTAAGACCAAAGTTACCTTCATTTGAAGGTTCTGGTTCGAGACTAACATAATTGCTCGGGTAAGGTGTGGTTAGCCTGGCATTGCCAGACTGTCTGATCGCGTGGGATCACTCACAACAAGTTCCTGGGGAACCCGTGATTGATCCCACGAGATCATTCTTGCAATGCCAGGCTAAGGTCTGGTGACTTTGCATTTTGAGGGGTGACGGCACTGAGCGCAGAGGGTGCTACAATTAAGGTTCTCCAATGTTTTTAATTGGCCAATCTCAGGAGAGTGGGTAGAGAGTCTGATAATCAGAATGTTGCCACTTCGCCCCCCGGTCCACCCAGTCTATGTGTCAAAGAAGTGTCCTTGAGCACGACATCTATCCCCTAACTGCTCCCTGGGGGCTGTATTAAAACCCGTTAAGACCTGGAACGCATCTGTGTCACTTTAGATTTCTTTGGCTATTCAAAAATAGCAGATATACAAGCTCATAGCGCGGCACCGAGTGCCGCGCTATGAGCTTGTAGATCTGCTATTTTTGAAAAATATTTTTTTCAAAAAACTGTTAGGAAGAATCGCCTCAGGTCTTAATGGGTTAATGGCAGCCACAGCTCCTATTAGTTAGGATGGGTAAATACTGAGGATACATTACACATTATGTGGAAGTGTACTGTGGCAAATACCATAACAACAACTAAAGGGGGCACTAAGTATTATCAATATATGAAGATGGTGTCGCTTTGCACAGTATGGTACGGGTGGGGATACAAGAAAAATGTTTTTCGAGGCTTTCATGGTCCGTGTATTTTCTGGCAGTTGGAATTTCTATTGGGAACCACAAACAGAAATCCACCCATTGCGTTCATTTTTCATTTTTCATTTTTCATTTAGGGTCGCGTCGGTTCTTTCGCTCCCGTTTGCTCCCGTGTTTCATTTTTCATTTTTCATTTTAAAACAAGTTACGTTCGTTTCGCTCCCGTCTTTCATTTTTCATTCTTCAATAAAAAATAAAAAATGAAACATAAGAAAACAGGGTTTTGCTTTTTCATTCTTTCATTTCTCGATATTAATCAAAGATACTGTAAAGACAAGACCAGAAGCGGAAGTAGATTTAGTACTTAAAAATAAAAGTGTATATATATATATATATATTAAATATAAATTTATTATACCGTAGGCTACATGATTATAACATTATGGCTACATCAATGTTAGACAGATGGACATATATATAGATAGATATATAGATAGATAGATAGATAGATAGATAGATAGATAGATAGATAGATAGATAGATAAAGATAGATAGATAATATAAATATATTATACTGTAGGCTACACGGTTATAACATAAACATAATTATGATAGGCTATATTATTATAGGCCTATTAGGCTATTAACATTATGCAAGCTAATTATATTTACCATGGTTACGTCAATAAGAAGACAGACAGATCTATATCTGTCTGTCTGTCTGTCTGTCTGTCTGTCTGTCTGTCTGTCGGACGGACGGACGGGGACGGGCAGATATAGGCCTACGTGATTCTCTTCTTTTCATTTAGACATGCGTTTTTTCATCCAAAATGTGTGTTATATTTATGTTATTTAGTTGCAGCATGATAATTAATAGCAATATTACGGAATAGGAAAACAGAAACAAATCTACCTATATAATTCGAACTTGGAAAGTTGGGTTGAGACTTGAGAGCTATACGCGTCGCTACTCATTGAACCATCGAAATTACATATCTGCTGACGTTTTAATCGGATACAGCATAGGTGGGCACTAGGGACATCTGGGGGTCACCAGGAAGAGTGGGTACTATGTGCACTGCCTGTGAGATTGAATTATTTATTAACAATGATTATTAACACCAGTTTTCCCGGTGCCCAGTCTTCCTGGTGCCCAGATTTCCCTAGCGCCCACTCTTCTCCACCCCTAAGTGCCCACTCTTCCAAGTGCCCACATGTCCCTAATGCCCACTCGTCCAAGGTGCCGCCCGTTGAAAGCACTGCCGTGACGTCTGCAACGATGAAGCAGCCTTATAAAGCTCAGCAGGTCATGTTATAGACCTACTACAGCATGTTAGATTTCCTCAATACACAATAATAAACATCTGCAGATGTTCTATCAGACAGTGGTTGCAGCGTCCTTTTCTATGCTGTGGTGCGCTGGGGAGGCAATAGGCAAAGGGACACACTCAGACTGGACAGACTGAGGGTACCATACGTGCGTTCCCGGTGCTATCTATCTATCTATCTATCTATCTATCTATCTATCTAATGCAGTCAGTAACCTAAAACAATTTTTTTTTTAAATGAAGCCACTCATTGTCATCAAGTGTTTCAGAATCGGTATAAACAAAACGTGAATACTATCAATACAAAAGATACAATGCAACTTTGGACTGGTACATCAGAGCTTATCAATATTCGGTGTCTGTCTGTCTGTCTGGATGGACAGACGGACGGACTTATACGGACAGAATTGATAAGTGGACTTGATTATAGCCAATATATTATTTTATTTTCATTTACACATGCGCCTTTTCACCCAAAATGTGTGTTATATTATTTACTTGTAGCATGGTTAATTAATAGTCCCTGTTTGCGTAGCCCCCAAATCGGGCTCCCCAAGTTTTGCTCGCTGTGTGAATGATACTGTGATTATACTGTGATTCAAATACAATGGATTTTGTCTTTGAGATGTGCAGGACCACCACCCACTCTGATATGTATTGGTTCCTTGTTAAGAGCTACAGACAGGTCTTCCACATAGTAGCAGACAAAGTTGTGTCGTCAGAATACATGGCTATAGACGCCTTAACAGACGACGTCACACTGATACGAAACAGTATGCGCGCGCATGTCGGCAGCAAAAGAACCCCACCGCTCATAATATGCAATGTAAAAGTGGTCACAGTCTCACGTGTAAAAATGCATCCCATCAAACTTTCAGATGCTGTTTCTCTCCCAGTGTGGAGGAAGAATGCTTAGGATTTTTACTGTGATCTCTCGCTCTTGAAATATATAATCCTTGGTTTCTGTTGTGTGTAAACAATAATAACAATTCAAAGCAGTTGTCCTCAAAACTCCACCTCCAGTGGCTGTCAACTGTCATATAAGAACGGAGAGAGCGCTCTATGATCATGGCACCAGAACCTGCTTGGCTCGCGCAGCAGCAGCCCGTCAAGACTAATTTATGCTCCGTCCCGCGAAGGTGTCGCGCACAGAGAACGGCCGAGAATAGCAGATCTCCAAGCTCACAGCGGTCGCATCCGTGACGTGGTTGTGAGCTTGTATGTCAGCTGTTCTCGGTACGCAATGCCGTTACGCAATGGAGTATATATGTGTTGCCTGCAGGGCGCACTCCACTAGCCTACACACAGAGGAGGTTGAATGAACTGAAACAAGCTCACCCCAAAACAACAGGTTTGGGGATCTGTTGGGAATTGATTACATGAAACAGTTACCTGTGCGTCCAGTCTCAATGTTTGTAAAGCTTTTATAAATGTGGCAACTGTGCTCAGTGCTCTAATTCATCAAATACCAAATGTTTTACCCATCCACCTACTGATAAAAAATATAAAATATCCCTATTTATAAATTGTAACTCAACCCATGTGGTAGGCCTATACATGCTTAAATGTCCCTGTGGACTGGCATACATTGGTCAAACTAAGAGACCACTTAAACTCGTATTGGTGAGCACAAAACTGCTATTCCTACTAACAACCCTGAATATGCCATGGCAGGCACTATCAACAAGCAAAGCATGGCTCCCCAGCATCCCTTAAATTCTGGGGAATAGAGAAAATCTTGCAGCCTCATCACGGGGTGGTGACATCATTAATAAATTGCTTCGCAGAGAAGTACTATGGATCCACAACCTTAACACCAATGGTCTACTCTAAACGAAGAGCAGAGCCTTTCTTGCTTCCTGTAGACGGTCCCTGAGGCTTGTGTATTTTGTGTTTTTGGTGCCTTTCATTTTTGAAAATGTTCTCTTTTTTGCATTGTGTCTTAAAAAGATCTAACATGTTTTGGTATTGGCCTAATATTTTCCGTCCCTTATTTCTATATGTACACTGCTTTAACTTTATCTTCATATGGCATTATATGGTTTTACTATTTTGTATATATTTTGCAATATGTCTAATAGTCCATACCCAGAGCCAACCCCAATCACCACTGATTGTCGCTACCTTGAGGCTGTGACGTGTAGTACTAGGTAATTACCATTTATTGGCTCAATAAATTATTTCTATTCATTTTTGGCACATTATTCCTTAGTTTACAGTAGATCTGCCAGTCATCCAGACTGACAGATTCACTTGCCTTTTGCTTTGCAGTGTTTCTAAAGCCATGCAGTTCTTAATTTCCAATCCAAGGTGCTCTTATGCAGGTTAGTTTGTTTTCTATCTGGAGCATGCTTGTCAGCTATTGACAAAAATAACTGCATAAACAAATTCAAAGCCCGCTTGTTCTTTCTTCCTGGTGGTGTGTTGTGCGGGAGCATTTCATTGAAGGTATAGGCCTACTGTATGTGCTTTATTAACTGTTTATTTTCTTATAAATTAGGCTAAGCAAAACCCCGAGTGTAGTCCTGGCTCTGCAGGTGCTCGTCGTCAGTGGGATACATTGCCCCACACACCTGTTGAACAATATATCAATGCGGACGGTGCTGTTTATGGTACGAAATGCCTTGTTTTTAGCACGCACTATTAATGAATTAATGAACGCGCCTAGACCCCTTAACAGACGACGTCACACTGATAAGAACCAGTATGCGTGCAACCAGTATGCGCGCAATGAAACCTATTCTATCAGGTCTCGCTAAGACGCGTCTCACCACCAGCCAACACACAAGAGGGGGTTGGAGTGCACTCCGAAACAACAGGTTGAGAATTGATTGCATGAAACAATCACCTGTGCGTCCAGTCTCAATGTTAGTAAACAAATAATTGGTCTATACACTGTAGGATAACATAAATTAGGATGCGTAAAGGTGCGTGCCTGGATAGTGTCGCTTCTGATCACTTCGTGCGGCTGTAGGCCATTAATAGAGGTAAGGGTTGGCCTGCGTATATTGTATATATATTATATAGATTATAGCAACAACTAACGATGTCTGCTTTCAAATAGGCCCACTAATGGCCAACTGAACATTTCTAACCCAACTGTTATGTTTTTGAAATCCCCAGCAGTTACAAAGGTTGTTTTTCTCCTTGCAACACTATTATGAATCAGATATATCAAGATGCACATGTACTTTAGCCAATCTATTTAATTTAGACATCAGCTTTTTCATCCAAAATGTGTTGGCTTTAGTTGCAGTATGATTAATAGTAATACAACCTGACGACTTTAAGTCATACAGTGTGTACCAGCCATGGCAATCGAGGAAACCGAAAAGAACAGATCTGCCCAGACTAGTGAGATGTGAACCTCTTAACTGTGGGGGGTAGTTCATATTGTATTGGTAGGAGGTGGCACCAAGAGCCACGGTAGAACATTGAAGCGGCCATCGCCTGGTGGTCAAATCTGGGATTGCAATAGTTCTATATTTAAAACGCCACTGCGCATGCTTCTACCGTTTGAAACCCACAGGTTGTCGAGGCGCAACGCTATTGATTCTCACCAGTAGAATATGTAAAATGTATTGAATGAATTCAAAACCTGTAAAATGACATCCTGCACATTGCCGTGGCCCGTGGGTGATGATTTTGTATTACTTTATTATTTTTACACAAATAATGCCAAAAAAGAGGGGGAGATATTTAACCAATAGAGCTCTAATCATAATGATTAGAGCCCTATTTGTTCTCTACTCGTTTAACAATTCCCCTCATTTTTTTGGCGTTATTGACCATATAATGCAAGAGGTTATTTGTGTTATTTGTGTAACTTGTAATCAATGAACAACCAAACGTCCAGACTCCAGTGCGCAATGGAGGGGAGAGATTGAGCTCGATCGTTCATGGTGATTATTCCAAAAGTATTACAATTATGACAAACATAGGCTACAACCGTATGTAACCATTTGTAAGGAATGATCCCATCACGGGCACTGTGTGCCATAGGGCAGGGTCTGAATATTGTAGCGTATTATACATCCAAGTTCATGAGATTCCAGATTTCCAGCCAGTTGTAAAGACTCGATTTAAAATTACTACTGCAATATCAACATTGTTACATTTGGACACCTGGATTTCCTAGGTCTATATCCTTCTATAGGCCTACTGTGGACAGAGTAGACAGACAGACAGACAGACAGACAGACAGACAGACAGACAGACAGACAGAAACGGTCAGAGACGCACCAGTACCACCGAGTGCTAGTATGGAGCTTGTTGTTGCGTCTTTGAACAGTTCACACAGCGAGCAAAACTTGGGGAGCCCGATTTGGGGGCTACGCAAACAGGGACTATTAATAATATAACACATTTTGGGTGAAAAGGCGCATGTGTAAATGAAAATAAAATAATATATTGGCTATAATCAAGTCCACTTATCAATTCTGTCCGTATAAGTCCGTCCGTCCGTCCGTCTGTCCATCCAGACAGACAGACAGACACCGAATATTGATAAGCTCTGATGTACCAGTCCAAAGTTGCATTGTATCTTTTGTATTGATAGTATTCACGTTTTGTTTATACCGATTCTGAAACACTTGATGACAATGAGTGGCTTCATTTTTTTAAAAATTGTTTTAGGTTACTGACTGCATTAGATAGATAGATAGATAGATAGATAGATAGATAGCACCGGGAGCGCACGTATGGTACCCTCAGTCTGTCCAGTCTGAGTGTGTCCCTTTGCCTATTGCCTCCCCAGCGCACCACAGCATAGAAAAGGACGCTGCAACCACTGTCTGATAGAACATCTGCAGATGTTTATTATTGTGTATTGAGGAAATCTAACATGCTGTAGTAGGTCTATAACATGACCTGCTGAGCTTTATAAGGCTGCTTCATCGTTGCAGACGTCACGGCAGTGCTTTCAACGGGCGGCACCTTGGACGAGTGGGCATTAGGGACATGTGGGCACTTGGAAGAGTGGGCACTTAGGGGTGGAGAAGAGTGGGCGCTAGGGAAATCTGGGCACCAGGAAGACTGGGCACCGGGAAAACTGGTGTTAATAATCATTGTTAATAAATAATTCAATCTCACAGGCAGTGCACATAGTACCCACTCTTCCTGGTGACCCCCAGATGTCCCTAGTGCCCACCTATGCTGTATCCGATTAAAACGTCAGCAGATATGTAATTTCGATGGTTCAATGAGTAGCGACGCGTATAGCTCTCAAGTCTCAACCCAACTTTCCAAGTTCGAATTATATAGGTAGATTTGTTTCTGTTTTCCTATTCCGTAATATTGCTATTAATTATCATGCTGCAACTAAATAACATAAATATAACACACATTTTGGATGAAAAAACGCATGTCTAAATGAAAAGAAGAGAATCACGTAGGCCTATATCTGCCCGTCCCCGTCCGTCCGTCCGACAGACAGACAGACAGACAGACAGACAGACAGACAGATATAGATCTGTCTGTCTTCTTATTGACGTAACCATGGTAAATATAATTAGCTTGCATAATGTTAATAGCCTAATAGGCCTATAATAATATAGCCTATCATAATTATGTTTATGTTATAACCGTGTAGCCTACAGTATAATATATTTATATTATCTATCTATCTATCTTTATCTATCTATCTATCTATCTATCTATCTATCTATCTATCTATCTATCTATCTATCTATCTATCTATCTATATATATGTCCATCTGTCTAACATTGATGTAGCCATAATGTTATAATCATGTAGCCTACGGTATAATACATTTATATTTAATATATATATATATATATACACTTTTATTTTTAAGTACTAAATCTACTTCCGCTTCTGGTCTTGTCTTTACAGTATCTTTGATTAATATCGAGAAATGAAAGAATGAAAAAGCAAAACCCTGTTTTCTTATGTTTCATTTTTTATTTTTTATTGAAGAATGAAAAATGAAAGACGGGAGCGAAACGAACGTAACTTGTTTTAAAATGAAAAATGAAAAATGAAACACGGGAGCAAACGGGAGCAAAAGAACCGACGCGACCCTAAATGAAAAATGAAAAATGAAAAATGAACGCAATGGGTGGATTTCTGTTTGTGGTTCCCAATAGAAATTCCAACTGCCAGAAAATACACGGACCTTTCATCAGCACTGAAAGATGTTTGCAGTATGCAACTGCTTTATAGTGAGGACATGTTGTCAAGTCTCATTGAAAATCTCTGAGAGTTCCATTGCTCTCAGACTCAGTTGGTTTCCAGTGGGAAAGTAAATAACGCAAAATGAAGGGAGGCGGCTCCACCAGGTTAGACTTTCTTCCAGTACTTTAAACTTTTCCAATAATAAAACATAAAATAATAACATAATAACAATAATTCCTTGCATTTCAATAGAGCACCGTCTAGTGTTATTTTTTGTGTGTGAAATCCCCATAAGAATCTTAGACGTCATATAAGAGCTGTGTTCCAAAAATAAACAAATAATTTGGGCGTTTCTGTCAGGGTTGATACAGCCTGTTTATGGAGAAGATTTAATTAATTCTGCCTTAAAAGTCTTAAAAACTACTCTTCCGGGTCTGAAATCACTGTCCCTACAGCAGCCGCGTTCTTTGGGTCGTTTGACTCGTTTCTAGCGTTTACTGTGTTACTCTTTGGGTAAATTTGTACATTCCAGGGTGGCCATTACATTTCACATATGAACAGGGTGGCCAATTATTTTGATCACCAGAGAGAGAGAGAGAGAGAGAGAGAGTATTTGTCTGTACATGGATTCAAGAATACAAAGTATGCATGACGACAGCGATTCTCAAAGCGGTTGTGAGCTTGTAGATCTGCTATTTTTGAATATTCATGAAAAATCGTGAAAATCATAGAATAGAAAAATAATAATTAACACACAAATCTTCTCTTATAGGGTCTCTACAAACGGGGGGGGGGGGCGCAGTCAAATACATGTCAAATTGGGGGTCCTTGACATGAAAATGTTTGAGAACCACTGTGTTAAGACATGCACGCTGACAGAGGATCTATCAGTAAACACACTCAATTTGTGTGAGTGGTGATCGAGAGACAGACGGAGGAAGGGGCAGTGAGTGTTTTGACACATTCAAGGCTAAGTCTGTGTCTGTGTGTGCGTGTGCGTGTGCGTGTGCGTGTGCGTGTGCGTGTGTGTGTATGTGCGTGCATGTGTGTGCACACGTGATGCTCCACCACAAAGTCCACCACAGAGTCTCCTTGAGAAGTCAATACATGGTACGTTGCTCAATAATTCACATCCAACATCCTTCCTATCTGTATGATGCCTTTTTGTTCTCCTCATCAAAGCACGGCCCAAGAATCACATCCTCCCACGAGTAAACTCAACTCTACTCAAATCAGTTCACAGTTCACAGTTGTAAAGGCGTTAAAATGGCAATATAAAATATGAAAACAAATATCAAATATGCAAGACGTGCGTATGTGCACAAGAGACGTACTGTATCAAATAGCAGCTATCACACATGTAGGAAAAGAATGGGAATGGAAGTGTATCTACAGTCATGTATTCACAAAGTCAAAGTGATAGTACCAATGTAATGGGAGCCTGTAGACCGACATGGTGACATGGCTCAACGCCTATTCAGCAGCCTGATCGCCTGGCTGTGGAAAGTGTCCCTTAAGATGTGTTCACACTGTCTGCCTGCTATGAAGAAAAAGCGCTGCCTAGATCGCTTTTTCTGCTGAAAATGAAAGAAGCGACACCCGGGGTACGCCAGGGGGCATATGAAAACATTGTCTAGGAGCTCTGTTTCGTTTTAAAGTTTGCTTCGGGCTAATGAAGGGGCAATATATAAAAGACTTGTTGCAGGGGGTTGGGCCAGAAATCTCGAGACAGCCGTGATTGGTCAGCTGATTAAAAAAGAAACGACCCACGTCATATGTACATTTCTGGAAAGAAAACCCTATTCTCAACTTTTGAAAGCGCACCGCTCGTCCAAAAAAAGGCAAGTTGATGGACTGTAGATATATTTATATATTCATGGTTGATAGACATACATTTATTCATATAATCACTGTTGGCAGAGGTAGACTATATATATATATATAGTCCAGGTGGTACAGGTTGTAAAGTACCTGCCCACGTGGAGATGGGGTTTGATTCCTCTGCAGTGCCTCCGAACACAATTCCTTCGCAGTTGGGGAGCTGGCAGGGGATGGTGTTCTCTGCAACGGGTGTCTGAATTAATCTGCAATTGGGTGTCTGCAATGAATATAATATAGTCTGTCAACAGTTAATATCAATCAGTCAGTGAGTCAGTGAGTGCAGTCAGTGAGTCAGTGAGTCAGTCAGTGAGTCAGTGAGTGAGTCAGTCAGTGAGTGCAGTCAGTGAGTCAGTGAGTGCAGTCAGTGAGTCAGTGAGTCAGTCAGTGAGTGCAGTCAGTGAGTCAGTGAGTCAGTGAGTCAGTGATTCTGTCTGTCTGTCTGTCTGTCTGTCTGTCTGTCTGTCTGGCTGTCTGGCTAACTGGCACTTCTCTTGGATCTCTGAGACATGTAGCCTGTGTGCCAGTAAAATAAAAATCCCAATTGGATTCATACAAAGGAAATTCTCCTGGATTAATACATCAGACAGCCTGGACAATGAATGTGAGGGCAGACAGGAGATCCAGGGACACTTCAGAAAGGCGGTTGCTCTCAAGGCAATACAGCGACAGAAACTATTAAGAACAAGGAGACAGAAGGAAGGAAAGAGAGAGAGACACTGCTGCATGTTACCTTTACTCTAAATGGACGGTGTGTGTGTGTGTGTGTGTGTGTGTGTGTGTGTGTGTGGGGGGGGGTGTGTGTGTGTGTGTGTGTGTGTGTGTCATGCTTCTTCTTCAGCATCATTTCCTCTCCAGACAGACATATCTATCTATCTATCTATCTATCTATCTATCTATCTATCTATCTATCTATCTATCTATCTATCTCCTCATCTTGTACTGTGACAGTTTGCAGTGTGTTCTGCTCAAAGGAATGCATATAAGAGCTGACTCTGAATCAGTTGACTTGACTCCTTCACTCTTGCAAGGAAGGAAGGAGCCTGTGGGAAGGATACAAAAGCACAGGAAAGCCCCCAGGAAGCCACAACCCTCTGCACCACCACAAAACAAAAAACTGACAATAGGAGGACAGGTGGGGTTGAGAAGTCGACACTTTTCACCTCTGCTCGTAGGCGGAGGATGATGCCAGGAGTCTGGCTCCAAGGTTCCCAGAAATAATCCTGGAGGTCTCTTGTATGTCTCCTGGGGGCCCGGTGTTCTGTTTAGCCTGCAACCGTACAAATGATTAGCGGCAGTCAGAAAACCATGGCAACGTGCCCTGAGCCCGTCACCCGCGGGCACCGGGAGGCACATTCACCATGAGGAATATTCATGCTCTCTACCTCGGAGGTGTGCTTGTGTGTGCCAGCCTGCCAGCCTCATGTTCAGTGTTGCCAGATTCTGTGAGAGAAACAAGCAACCAGGTCTAGGAAAACCAGCCCAAAAGAAGCGACTATGGGCCACATGAGCACTTTAACATGTACTGTACATCAGCTATTTGAAAATAGCAGATCTACAAGCGATGCGACGCGTTGTGACGCGTTGTGAGCTTGTAGATCGGCTATTTTCAAATACAATCTTGCGGGGAAATTATAATAAGCAGATCTGGCAACCCGGCTCATGTTACTACTACTAGTAAAGTTGGGTTGCTAGGATACACCACGGGCAGGCTGGAGAGATTTGTGTGTCTGTGTGTGTGTGTGTATGCGTGCGTGCGTGTCTCTGCAGGTGGGTGCGTCAGCTTACGTGTGTGTGTGCGCTATGTGTGCGTTTGTGCGTGCGTGGGGGGGTTTATAGATCATGCTGCTATTAAATACATATCAGACACCTCTAGTAGAGAGTGAGAGAAGGAGAGGAGCGAGAGAAAGATGAAGGGAGAAAGAGAGAGGGGAGGGCTGTGAAGAATTCTCAAAAAGAAAGTAGGTGTGAGAGAAGCAAGATGACAGAAAATGTGTCTGCGTGTGCGTGTGTGTGTGTGTGTGTGTGTGTGTGTGTGTGTGTGTGTGTGTGTGTGTGTGTGTGTGCAACTGAGGAAAACTATTGGGAGCGAGGGAGGAAGACGTACATGATGGAGGAAGGAGAGCTGAGATAAACACTGAGAAAGAGAGACAAGACAGACAGATGGATTTTGCTTCACAGACAGAGATCGACAGAGAGATAGAGATAGATAGATAGATAGAGAGAGAGAGAGAGAGAGAGAGAGAGAGAGAGAGAGAGAGAGAGAGAGAGAGAGAGAGAGAGAGAGAGAGAGAGAGAGAGAATAAAATTGATAATTGATATTCCGCTGTGAAATACCTGTGTAAATGGGTTTTATGGACAGCCTGTGCTGAATTTCACACAAAAGCACGCACCCGATCGGCAGCAGTGTCCAGGTAGCAAGGAAGAGTGCTCTTCCATGTTTCGGAATGGGAAGAAAGCCATTTGTTTCACAGCGGAATATAATTTTACCTACCTATGTGTATACACTACAGCAGTGGTTCTCAACCAGTGGTCCTTGAGGGGGTTCCAGGTGGTCCCCAGATAAATGATCCTGTTTGAAGACTTAGGACTTTGTCTTCAGACTAGGACTAGCTACTCTGAAGACTAGGACTTTGTCTTCAGACTAGGACTAGCTAGTCTGAAGACTAGGACTTTGTCTTCAGACTAGGACTAGCTAGTCTGAAGACTAGGACTTTGAGATGTTTTCTGAGATGATATTAGAAAAGGCCCTTCTCACAGTACAGACAGTGATACTATGGCTATAGGTAACACAACTGCATGTATTCCTTCCAAACTCAGTCTGTATGGCAATGGTTCTTAAAGTTAGCTTTAAGGACCCTCAGGGTTCCTTGGGGAGGGTTCCAAATGCGAGCGTAGACATGGAACCCTTACGGGTCCATTTGGTTCCATGTATATGTTACAGTATGATTGGAGAACCAGTACGATTGAAGAAAGCGCGCTCGTTTTTACCACCCACCCAGCACTAGAGGGAGCCACAAGCCAGGCTTGTGCACAAACATATATGGCCACACACACACACACACACACACAGTCACACACACACACACAGTCACACACACACACACACACACACACACACACACACGCACACACGCGCACGCGCTCATGCTTTTTTTGGTTTATTGAAAGCAGGACTGTTTAGATACTTTTATTGTGTTCTGGCTTTTGTTTTACTTTCTCCCTGACACACACACACACACACACACACACACACACACACACACACACACACACACACACACACACACACACACACACACAGTGATCCATGAAAAGAACTATTCTGTCCCTATCGGTTTACAAATCAAACGGCGCTGAGTCGACTAGTGGAGCGTCGGCCGGGTCAGCGCGGGCACTCGCGCCTGGAGGCGCGAGGGCGCGCTTCCTCGGCCTCAAGCTCCACTAAATCGGCGCGCCTCCGTCATGGACAAGCGTGTGCGTGTGAACGCGTGTTCAGCGTTCCCCTCATAGATATTATGGTTCCCCAAGCGTAGCTTCCTGGTTGCTATGTGGGGGGGAACAACAAAAGACAGGTCCGCTCGGCGCATCAAAGCCCCGCCTCTCCGCGTTCTCCTTCTCCTCCTCGGAGGAGGAGGAGAAGGAGAGAAGGAGAGGACGGGACGGTTTATTACGCGAGGAGGAGGAGGAGGAGGAGGCTCCTCTTCCTCGCGAGCCTCGCGTAATAACCCCCCGCATCGCAGCGCCGTCCTCCTTCTCCTCCTCGCGCGCCTCGCTAATAAACCCTGTCTCGAAAAGCCCCGCCTCGCCCCGAAGGAGCCCCGTGCCTAAAAACGAGCGCTCTGTCTTCAATCGTACTGGTTCTCCAAACGTACTGTGACATATACACTCTCAGAGTTATGGGGGTCCTTGAAATTCCACTGGTCTATGGCAATCTTTTTTTCACATGAATGTTTCGATGTGTGTGTTTTTATTTTTTTATCTTTTAACCTTGAGTGGTGCCACTGTATTTCGGGCATGTTTCATTTTTTGGTTTAGGGCGGAATCCATTTTGTCTAGCGAGCAGCTCACACTACATGGATCAAAGGAACTTACAAGCTCAGCGAACTCACTTTCTGCTGCAGCCTCAGCATCTTTGTGTTTGTAGCTACAGACAAAACATTGTTAAAAAACACAGTAATAATCAGAGACAGGGATATGAGACACTGAAACGTTATCAGTGGACGGACCCTTTTTACACTACCAAATCAAGGATATTTCCATGCTGATGACTGACTTCAGTCAACCCATTAAGACCTGAGGCCGATTCTACAAATGTCTTCTAAATCCCAACAGTTCTCTGAAAAAGAAATTCTACATCAGTGGTTCTCAAAAATGTTCATGTCAAGGACCCCCAAAATGACATGTATTTGGCCACCGACCCGATCTCAAAATGTTTTGTTCCAGGGACCCCCCAGAAGCAAAGAATAGAGTTAAAATGTTTCGCTTTAAACAATATATATTCAAAGATTTGCACACATTTTCACGATTTTTCAAAAATAGCAGATCTACAAGCTCGTAGCGCGGCACTCGGTGCCGCGCTATGAGCTTGTAGATCTGTTATTTTTGAATAGCCAAAGTGTAAAATAATGCTTTTTAGCTCAAATGAAAAAGTGGCACAGATGCGTTCCAGGTCTAAATGGGTTAATACGTTCTTGAATTTCGATTAGATGAATGAATTCCAAAGCCTTAGATTCTGCACTGTTGTCCATGTGAATGTTGAAATCTCCAGTCAAAATCATTCTGTCATATTTGGTGATAGTGAGAGCAGTCAGCTTGCAGAAATAGTGACATGTGCCTTGGAGGCCTGTATGTCATAATAAGTAGCTAATTCAGCACAAGATTTACCCAGGTTGACCTTACAGCTCAACTTTTCTGGGTTAGATAGCGGCAATTCCACCCCCTCTTTGTTCTTGTCTCACTGGACGGCATTATAGCGCCTTCCTCCAAAATACTTTCACATTCACCCACTCATAAACACATTCACACAGAGACGGCAGAGGACACGATGCAAGGCACCAACCTGCTCTTAGGGGTTCAGTGTCTTGCTCAAGGACACTTCGACATGCAGCCGGGAGGGGCTGGGATTCAAACCGGGAACTTTCCGATTCCAAGACGGCCACTCCACCTCCTGACTGATTGAAGCTGTAGTCTGTCTGCCTCAATAAGTGTCCCCTAGGGTAGGTACCCTCACAAAAACATGCAGAAATCCTGGTCTCTATACTGCCTCCCCCTGGTTAGTGGGGGCGCCTGATGGAGGGGAAAGGAACTGGTTGGTAAAACGTGTTCCTTCCACCCGCTATAACGTTTAAGCGGGGAAACTTCCCCGTCGGGTGATAAGAAGCGGCTTGTTAGCTCTCATGCATTGGAGGAGGCATGAGCATGGCTCTGGGCTCTCCCTAGGCTGGCAGAGGGAGTGTAGCGTAACCCAGGATTACTTAGACAATTGGCACTGGGTGAAAAAAATGGGGTTGCAAAATCGTGGGATAAAAGAAAGTGTCATGTCTAAGCAGGTTTCAGTTAAGTGCATGAAATGAATCTCATGACTAACTATAAGATCATTCATTTGAAAAGTATTTGTTTGTTATAGATCTAACATTAAACTAGATCTATAGTAGTAGTCGAAAACTACTGGGTGGGTGGCTGACAGAATAGATATCAAGTTAGATATCGCGTGCACACACACACACACACACACACACACACACACACACACACACACACACACACACACACACACACACACACACACACACACACACACACACACACGTGCGCACACAAAAAAACTCCTCATCGTACTTACAGTTCTGCTTCCAAAATGAGGATGAATATTTGATGAGGAAATGCCTAGCGAGTTGAATTAGCAGACACATCACGTCCCGTGCTGTATTCAGCGCAGGTTAGAAACCACCAGGCTCTTTAAACACAGGATGTGGGTCAAACTGAGAGGCGTGGCTTCCAGGGGGGCCGATGGCTGGATGAGGACCTATCTCTGAGAGCCTTCCTCTGGCAGGACCAAAACATCACCTCTGTGATCAATAGGCTTTGATGGTCGTATTATATTGGGTTGTTCTGCGTTGAACCGTAAACCTGAACACCACTACTAATGCCTGATTTATACTTGGCTGCGCGCCGGTGTCGTTCTCAGCAGTGGTGGAAAAAGTACTCAAATTCTTTACTTAAGTGAAAGTACCAATACTGCAATATAAAAATACTCTGTTACAAGTAAAAGTCCAGAATTAAAAATGTACTTGAGTAAAAGTACAAAAGTATTGGCATCAAAATGTACTTAAAGTACCAAAAGTAAAAGTACTCAAATATTTGAAAATAGCAGATCTACAAGCTCACTGTGAGCTTGTAGAGCGGCTATTTTCAAATAGCCTAGGTATAAAATAGGGCTAAAGTGGTTAATGTGTGTTTTTTTTAATAATGTAATGTATATCTGAAAAGTAACTAGTAACTAAAGTTTTCCAATAATTGTAGTGGAGTGAAAGTACAATATTTGCCTCTGAGATGTAGTGGAGTAGAAGTAAAACTATTGGAAATTGGAAATACTCAAGTAAAGTACAAATACCTCAAAATTGTACTTAAGTACAGTACTTAAGTAAATGTACTTAGTTACTTTCCACCACTGGTTCTCAGTAAATACTGTAGCAGATCTACAAGCTCACGACACGTCACGAATGTGACACGCTGTGAGCTTGTATATCTGCCTTTTTTCGGGAATGCAACACTAGCGTGAAACTGAGTATAAATCTGGCTTAACCCATTAAGACCTGAGGTTCCGAGAGGGACAGCGAGTGCATTTTCCGGCAGCGGCTGCCAGCTGTGGGAGTGTGCTGCGTTTGTGTAACGCAGTCCCCACCAATATTATTTACGATTCTGTGCCTATCGGTACATAACTCGGACGGCGCTTAGTCGAATAGCAGACCATCGGCCGGTCGTCGCGGGCACTCGCGCCTGGAGGCGCTCGGGCGCGACTCCTTGGCCTCAAGGTCTGCTGATTCGGCGCGCCTCCGTCATGGTCCAAAACTATACTTTATCGGCGGAAAAAATAAGTTGACTGCCGCTCCTCCACCGGCAGTTCCGCGACTGCCGCTCCTCCACCGGCAGTTTCCGCGGCAGTTCCGCTGCTCCGCCGGCAGCTGACGCTCCACCGCCGGCAGTCACTGCCGGGAGCTGCCGCTCCTCCACCGGCAGTTCCGCGGAAGTTCCGCGGCTGTTGCCGCTGCCGGAGAATGCACTCGCTCCTTCTGGGTTCCGATTCTACAAAATGTCTTCTAAATCCTAACAGTTTTTTAAAAAAACGTATGTTTCTGTGGTTCTCAAACTTTTTCATGTCAAGGACCCCAAAATGTGTATGTATTTGGCCACGGACCCCCATCTCAAAATATTTTGTTCCAGGGACCCCCAGAAGCAAAGATTTGAGTTAAAATGTTTTGCTTTAAAAGAATATATATATTCAAAGATTTGCACACATTTTCATGATTTCTCAAAAATAGCAGATCTACAAGCTCATAGCGCGGCACTATGAGCTTGTAGATCTGCTATTTTTAAATAGCCAAAGTGTAAAATAATGCTTTTTTTTAGCTCAAATCAAAAAGTGAAAAGTAGATGCGTTCGAGGTCTTAAAGGGTTAAGAGCAGTGGTTCTCAAACCTTTTTTCATTGCATGGACCTCCATAAGAGTTATACAGACCTGGAAGGGTCCATCGTGAAGCCCCTCAAGGAACCCTGAGGGTCCCTGGAGAACCACTGCTCTAGAGAACACTACAATGAGAATCCGTCGTATTGCTGACTTTTCTGAAGTAAGTAGCAATCTAGTTTTAATGTTATGTGGCTCAACATTAAAATGCAAAGGCGTTTGATCAGCATCGCCCATCTGATCCAGGGGGTATGAGTGCTTTTTATTTAAGTCAATGCAGCTCTGAAAAGAACAGTATAGCTTCTCTCTGAAGTCTGAGGGCAAGCGGTGGGCAAGAACTGTCCTGTATCACAATGCTGGTCCATTACGCTGCACGATGTTCCCACAACATCAGCCGAGACCATAGCTTTGAAGTCGGTGGTGGGAACTCTCCGTACTTTGGCGATTTCCAATGCATTCAGCTGAATGATGCATGGCTCTGGTGATGGGCATTCATTCCATCATTCAGTCATCAAACTAGGAAATAAAATAGGAACGTTTCGTTTACTCTGCAAAGAGATTTCGGTATGACGCAGTGGTTCCCAACCGTTTCTGGATCAAATGTCAAAAGCGGTCAGATGAGCGGGCCGTTTATTTGAACGATCGATCAATCAATCGATTGTGTTCTGGCTTGGACCAATGGAGCTAACAACTTTTCTCATTTTCCTTCCTAAAACACTATGCCTGTATGTATGGGGAAAAAAAGTAAAAAATCATTTTTTTTTGTTGCATTCACACATTTTTATTTTGTATTCATTTGGGGGTCCACTGGCAATATCCTCACGTCCCACAGGTTGGGAATCGCTGGTATAGATGAGCAGAACGGCCTGGGCCACGGCGTGGCGGTCCAGGCACCCTGGGCTGCAATGCCAGCCTGACAACGTGTCGTGGGTTCGGATCCCGATCCCGACGACCTTTGCTGCGTGTCACTCCCCATCTCTCTCCCCATTTCCTATCAGTCTACATAAAAGCCCCAAAAACTAATCTTTAAATAAAAAAAAGAATAGATGGAAAAAACAAGGGGACAAGGTTAGACCCCCGTTCAACAAAATATTATGGTTACGAATCGATGTGATTGAAATATTTCAGCTGGACATGTTGTAAATGGGAAGGTTCTTTTCCACCATCTCCCCCAGAGCATGAAGAGGCAGGAAAATCAAAGCTTTTGAGAAAATGCTGGCCATACACTGCACTCTTTCCCCAGTGGTTTTCAGGGGTTTGGCCCAGTTAATCCATTCATTTCACTGCTATGCCGAAGACACACAACTTTACCTCTCCTCCACGACCATCACCACAGCCACCCACCACACCCTCACCACCTGCCTCACAGACATAAAAACCTGGATGCAAAAAAAAAAACGTTCTCAAACTTCACTGCAATAAATTAGAAATCATTATCATCGGCCCCAACTGCCTCAGCCGCTCCACCCAGGACTTCTCACTTACACTTAAAGGAGAAATCCGGACATTTTAAGTGTTATCTTTGATGTGTCGTTACTCACCTACCGACGTAAACAGTGGCATTGTTTATTTCCAGAGATTCCCCTGTCGTCATATTTTCAACCCCCTCCGTTGTCATAATGGGAGTGCGTGTCATAGGGAAATTCCCAGAACCTGGCAACTTGGTGTTGCCATGTTGAGAAACAAGCAACTAGCGTTAGCTCGTTCGTCATTAGCGGTAGCCTCTCAGGAACTTTCACTGCATGTTTGACTATCATGAGACTCCACAATGAGTAGTAGTAGAGAAAAAAATAACTTTGCATCGGTTATAATAGACGAATTTCCCTATGACACGCGCTCCCATTATGACAACGGAGGGGGTTGAAAATATGACGACAGGGGAATCTCTGGAAATAAACAATGCCACTGTTTACGTCGGTAGGTGAGTAACGACACATCAAAGATAACACTTAAAATGTCCGGATTTCTCCTTTAACATCGACGGCTCCCTTGTCACACCCTCCATCCGCGTCCACAACCTAGGTGTCATTTTTGAAGCACGGCACTGGACCTAACAGGATAGGTCTCCTTAAATATGTATGACACCCACAGACATATGTAGCCACTTTCGCTTAATGTATTATTTTTTTGTAGATCTGCCTTTTGCTACTTTTGTATTCACGAAAAAGGTAAGAAAAGAAAACAAAGTTTAAATATGGATATACGAGGTTTCTGACCGAAAGCAATAACCTCATATTCACAGAAGTTCAATGAGTCTGCATTACGTAACTCTTGTCTCGTCCGAAAATCTGACGAGTTGGGAGTGGTTGGATACGAAATCATGTTCATGTTGGCCTACACGGTTCAGTTTGAACCCTTTAAGACCTGAAGCCGATTCTACAAATGTCTTCTAAATACCAACAGTATTCTGAAAAAAATTTCTATATCAAGGACCCCCAAAATTATATGTATTTGGCCGCGGACCCCCCATCTCAAAATATGGTGTTCCAGGGGGTCCCAGAAGCAAAGATTTGAGTTAAAAATTTTCACTTTATTATTATTAATATATACATTTGCACACATTTTCAAGATTTTTCAAAAATAGCAGATCTACAAGCTCGACAAGCTCGTAGATCGTAGATATGAGCTTGTAGATCTGCTATTTTTGAATAGCCAAAGTGTAAAATAATGCTTTTTGGAAGGAAAATGGTGCGCTGCTGCTAAATGCATATCAGACAGACACCTCTAGGAAAGAGTGCGAGAAAGAGAGGAGAGAGAGTGGGAGGCAGCAGGAGTATGAGTGGGAGAAGGATGCAAAAACAGACAGATACAGAGAAAAGAGGAGAGACAGGGAGAGAGAGAAAGAGAGGGGGAGAGAGATGAAAAGAAAGGGAGCGAGGAAGGCTATGAAGAATTCTCAAGACACACAGTAGGTGTGAGAGAAGCAAGATGAGGGAAAATGTGTGCGTGTATGCCTGTGTGTGTGTGTGCCTGTGCGTGTGGTGCGTGCGTGTGTGCGTGCGTGTTTGTGTGTAGACAATCTGTGGAAAACTCTTAGGAGCAAGAGAGGAAGACATGTAGGTGGGGAGCAAAGATGAACATTAATATCAGAGAGAGAAGACAGACAGACAGACAGACAGACAGACAGACAGACAGACAGACAGACAGACAGACAGACAGACAGACAGGTTCAGAGAGAGAGAGAGAGAGAGAGAGAGAGAGAGAGAGAGAGAGAGAGAGAGAGAGAGAACATGGTTTTAAAATCTGTAGGTAAAACAGACTTTGGCGTACTTCCTCATTGCCAGTGTTGTTATCAGACAGTTTAACCACAACACATAGCTTCATACTGGCTCTAATCTCACACGTGCGTGCACGCACACAACCACACACACACAACCAACCCCACACACACACACACACACACACACACACACACACACACACACACACACACACACACACACACACACACACACACACACACACACACACACACACACACACACACACACACACACACACACACACACACACACACACACACACACACACACACACACCTCATCGTACGTACAGTACAGTTCTGCTTCCAAAATGAGGATGAATATTTGATGACAAAATGCCTAGCGAGTTGAATTAGCAGACACATCACGTCCCGTGCTGTATTCAGCGCAGGTTAGAAACCACCAGGCTCTTTATCACGGGATGTGGGTCAAACTGAGAGGCGTGGCTTCCAGGGGGCCGATGGCTGGATGAGGACCTATCTCTGAGAGCCTTCCTCTGGCAGGACCAAAACATCACCACCTCTCTCTCTCTCTCTTTGTCTCACTGTCTTTCTGTCTCTGGGTTTCACACATAACTATTCCCAAGCAAGCTTAGCCGGAGGGCCCGCTCCTTCCTTTTTCATTCGCTTGCGCCCGCCACTTTTCTGCCAGAAAAGGTTCGTTCAAGATAATGAAAAGCATAATGAAAACATAATGAAACATAATGAAAACGTAATGAAAACTTGCGCAATTATATGTATTTGGCCGCGGACCCCCATCTCAAAATATTTTGTTCCAGGGACCCCCAGAAGCAAAGATTTGAAAATGTTCGCTTTAAAGGAAAATATATATATTCAAAGATTTGCACACATTTTCACGATTTCTCAAAAATAGCAGATCTACAAGCTCATAGCGCGGCACTCAGTGCCGCGCTATGAGCTTGTAGATCTGCTATTTTTGAATAGCCAAAGTGTAAAATAATGCTTTTTAGCTCAAATGAAAAAGTGAGGCTAGGCTCATAGACCCAGAAATCCTGGGTTCAAATCCCAGTGTAGGTAATTTGTATTTGTCTCCAAAGCGTGCCCCTGCAAATGTTATGTTAGTTTGAGGTTAGGTAGGCCTATAATTCTTTTTGTAGGCACTAATACTATGTCACTTTTTTTTTTAATAAGAAAATGTAATTTTGTCCAATCTGTATGCTAGAGTATGTTAATACAATACAACTTATACAATGGGGTGGTTGTATTTTGTCTCCCTGCTCTTCTATTGAGACATTTAGATCATGTCAAAGGTCAAGTCTCACCTAGACACAGGGGATCTGACAAATAGTTTGACCTGATGGTCAAGATTCAATTGATCCCCTGAGCAAGCAGGCAGGCTCAATTGGCTCAATTAGCTCAATGGTAAAAATGACAGAACTTGCGCAGGAAACCGGGTTCAAATCCTTGTAGAAGAGGAAAGTTACATAATTCAGCTTTAATGTAGAAATCGTTTTTTTGTGAGGTAATGGTTTAGGGTTAGGCAGAAGTTGGACACAAGGAAGAATTGTTTATCACAGCGACTGCACTAAACACCTCTTCTTATTCCCCTCAGCCTAGGCTGTGTTATTGACCTTTGCACTGTGAGTACTAGGGCCAGACCGATATATATCGGTTCGGTTCCATTATGTGACTATTTTGACGGCATCAACGGTATCAACACGCCGCTCACGTTGTGAGCTTGGTAGATCGGTAATTACTTTAGAGGTTAAATAAAATTATGTTCAGTTCATGTGTGTATTTTAGATAAGCCTTTTTGCTTGTTAAACTATTGGAAAAGTTAAGTTAAAGCAGCACTATGTATAGTTTGGGGTATCAGTGGCCACTCTGGACACAAATAACATGGCAGCCAACGCCTTTGACTTCATTACCCAAGAGTCTCTCCAAGCATGTCCGGCAAGGACGCGCTGTGATTGGCCAGTCTTCGCTTAGACTGTAATACAGTCAACCCCCTAGCAGGGACCCCCCCTTGAGTCTTGGAAGGATGATTGTTATTGCTTAAACGACAACTTAGTTTTTTTTACAACCAAGGTTTATGTTTTAGCTTGTAGTTAAAGTAAATAAAAGATGAGTGTTACATTTTATTTCATTTACTGCTTTCTATAGTTTTAGCAATTTTTTATACAATAAAAAGGGTCCTGTGGTCTTTGATGGCCTGATGTGAGTTATTGGGGGCTAGAAGAGCTACTGTAAATAATAATAAAGAAATCACCGGGTTATTGTGTAAAAAAATACATATTTAGCCACCTGCCCCCACCCACTGTAAAAGAGATCGCAAAAATTGCTAAAACTATAGAAAGCAGTAAATGAAAAAACTCATCTTTTATTTACTTTAATTACAAGCTAAAACATAAACCGTGGTTGTAAAAAAACAAAGTTGTCATTTAAACATCATGTTTTGGGACATAATATGCTACAGTATATAGTTGTTAAAAAGTGACATAGTGCTGCTTTAAATATTCTTATGACGTTTACTTAATTTACATTTACTATCACAAAGTTATTTGTGTTTGGGTTAGTAATAGTATATATCGGTCAAAACGGTAATCGGCCGGGCTATGGTGGGTTCTGTACCTGTTCTGGCTCCCTATAGCTTTTTACTGTCTGTTTTTTTCTGAGCTGCTCTTCAGATTCCGTCCTGTCTGCTCCTGTGTGTCTGATCTTGTACCAATCATTTTGGATTTTTGTCAGCCCTTCTGGACTGCCTTGACCCCTGCCTGCTTCACCAACCGTTTTGTCCCTCTGGTTGTCTCGTTCATTAAACTGATTATACTCAAACCTGTGCCGATTCGGTTGGCTCCTCACACGTGACTCAGTGTCGTATTACAGTATATTTGTCTGTGTTGTGTGCCACAAAAAAAAAAGAGATCTGCTATTTTCAAGCATTTTAGTACTTTTTTTTACTTTAAGTACATTTTAATACCAATACTTTTGTACTGTTACTCAAGTACATTTTACTTGTAATAGAGTACTTCTATATTGCAGTATTGATACTTTTACTTAAGTAAAACATTTGAGTACTTTTTTCCACCACTGCAGACAGATATTGTTCCAGACACAGAGAGAGAGAGAGAGAGAGAGAGAGAGAGAGAGAGAGAGAGAGAGAGAGAGAGAGAGAGAGAGAGAGAGAGAGAGAGAGAGACAGAGAGACAGAGAGAAAGAAAGAGAGAGAGAGAGAGAGAGACTCGCATTACTCCCTCATGGCCAGTGTTGTGATCAGACAGTTCAACCACAACAAACAGCTTCACGCCGACTCTAATCTGAAACAAGTATACAACATTATTGGTACCTCTACGGTGTGTGTTTTGTATTGCTTTCCTCCAGGCTGTCTCTCTCCAGCCCAGTGGCTTTGGTCTCGACTGGAGGAGCATGTCAGTCTTGTCTGACAGGAACAGAGAGCTCAGGCGTTCCTTGTAAAGACAGCAGACAACATAGTGCCATGCTGTCGGTTGCAAACCCTAGTAGTCCAAAACGGAAATGGAAAAAAGAACAGCGTTTCCAATGGATCCCATGTAGATTATCATTTAGTCACAAGATCACATTAATGCTTTTCATTGGATACATGTTTAATAAACCAACAGACAGACAGACACGACCACTTTCACTCTTCCCCAAATAGCGAAAATAGCCGATCTACAACCATCGCAACACAACACACTACACTGTGAGCTTGTAGATCGGCTACTTTTTTGCTATTTGTGTGCGACACTGTAGTACGACAAAGAAGGGCCTTCATCTATGACAAAACATAGAAAGATGTGGAAATACCAGATTTCTGCCCGACAGCAACGACAGTTGCTATTGCAGAAAAGAAAAGCAAAAAAAAAACAGAACATCAACGTGGAACTGCAGTGGCCTTTATTTCAGTCATTCGTGACATTTATGTTGCCCGCTCGCTCAATCACAATGTTTGAGCCCTCAGGACAGCTGTTTATCCACTGTCCCCCTCTGTATAGCAGGCATACAGTGAAAAGACGGCTATAGAGGCTATGCGCGTGACATCAACGTACCCAGAAGTTATGCGGGAACACCTACTGAGTGGCAAAAAAACTACTTTCTGGCCTTGACAGCCCATACATCCAAACAGAAAAGTCCTATCTGATTGTATTAAATAACGTTAAACATCACCAACATGGCAGCTGTACAGAAAGCTTGAATGATCCTCTTTCTATCTGCTAAGTTTTTGTTTCATAAAAATTCACCGTAGACATGTTATGAGTTTCTTTCTGTCAATAAATTCTGTGCAGGTGATTATTTTTCAGATTGTCAGAGTTTGGAAGCGCTCGTTTTCAATAACGCAACGTCCTGCTGCCTCCTGCATTATGTGACATTTAGAAACAGGTGGTACGCAGGACCGTTGAGTGATTTACGACGAGCGCTTCCAAACTCCAATGCTCCATGCTGCTCAATGTGCTGCCACTCAGTCTAGATGAGGGGGGCGTGTTCTGGTGGAAAAGTGACACATGTGCATACTCTCTATAGCATATGTCTCTTTACACAGTCTCTCTCTAAAGATGCTATACAATAAACTAACGAGTCTTTATTTATACAGTAATTCTAGGTCAATCTCATTTCAATAAGCTCTATTCGTAGCAGCCATATTGGAAAGAAATTGGGCCTCTTCCTTACTTCCTTCAGAGGTTATTCTAACGAAGGCTCTGTTCCATCCAGTACTTTTACTTCTACTCCACTACATCTCAGAGGCAAATATTGTACTTTTACTCCACTACAATTATTTGAAAACTTTAGTTACTATTACTTTTCAGATATAAATTATTATATTATGAAACGTACATTAACCACTTTAGCCCTATTTTATACCTAGGCTATTTGAAAATAGCCGATCTACAAGCTCACAAGCTCACAAGCTCACAACGCGTCGCGATGCGAGCTTGTAGAGCTGCTATTTTCAAATATTTTAGTACTTTTACTTTTGGTAGTTTAAGTACATTTTGATGCCAATACTTTTGTACTTTTACTAATTAACATTTTCAATTCCAGACTTTCACCTGTAACAGAGTATTTCAACATTGCAGTATTGATGAACATTTGAGTACTTTTTCCACCACTGGTAAATTTCAAGGACCACCAGAACTCTGAGAGTCTACAAATGGAACAAAATGAACCCGTGAGGGTTCATTTGGAACCCCCTCAAGGGAGTCCCTGAAACCCACTTTGAGACCCACTGGAGTGTTTCCAGTGAGCTGGGTTCCTTTTCTCATGTGATTGCGGCACTTCACGTGTGACATTTGTAGGAAATCAATAGCTTGCTGTAAGGTGGATTTATATAAGTCTTGCCAAAGTGTGCCAGAGAGACATCATCAAGGTAGAAAGCTGCTGTAGGCTCTCGGCCCACTCTCACACAGAGGACGTACTGACAAGTAGTGGTTCCCCAAAGTGTGCACCAGGGGACCCCAGGGGTCCTTGAGGGTGTTCCAGGGGGTCCCCAGCTAAATGTACCATGTAACCACTTAAGCACTATTTCAAAAATAGCGCTGGGATGAAACGGGCTGTGAGCTTGTAGATGTGGTATTGTCACTATTTTTGAGAATTCTTGCCTATGACATGCACAACAATAGGGATGCCAGGTTGAAAGTGGTTAAATTCACTATAATTTCACCAGCGAGAAGGTAATCCAATGAGAGAGTGTACAGTAGGACTACTGTATAAGAAAGACTATTCAGATTATAGGTTTCTCTCCCCGCCTATACTGTAGTGTAGACAGTGGTAGAATACTTAATCTAATCTAACAACTAAGATCTTCTCTTAAGGGGGTCCCTAGCACCAAATCTTTTCAAATAGGGATCTGTGGCTTAATCTGTATACATTTAGGGGTCCTGAAAATGTTTGAGAACCACTGATTTAAGGAGTATTTGTAGTGATGCCCGAAGGGGCAATGATCTTTCTGCATTCTGGCCAGCAGTGTGCTGCTCAGGTGAGCATACAAGTGTCCCTCTCTTGATCAGGGACACTTGGACATGGCTGTCCCCTTAACCCATGAAGACCGAGGCCGATTCTACAAATGTCCTCTAAATCTGTAGTTTTCACACTTTCAAGATGTTTAACTTTTTTTTCAAAAATAGCAGATGTACAAGTTCGCAGCGCTCCACGAAGCGCAGCAGATCTATGAGCACACAAAACGTTACATTGCAATGCATCGTGAGCTTGTAGGTCTGCTATTTTCGCTGAATGATCACCCCAGAATGTGGACACGTGGTTACGCGGTTATGTCCAAATCGCCGTATTGTTCTTGAGAACAATGGCAACACGCTACAAGATACTCTCACTTGGGTCCACAGAGACTAATTCAATTGTGTTGTTGCACTATTGAAAGAGTCCTCATAGGAGGCTTAACAGGTTGGTTTGGCAAACACATCTCAAAACTATCCAAAGAGGTATAAGCACACAGTAAGCAGGCCTCTAGATCAGTTGTTCCCCACGTTTTCTTTCCTTGGAGCCCCCCTTCTTACATCTGAAATGTAAGCTGAAGCCCCCCCGCACGCACACGCACACACACACACACACACACACACACACACACACACACACACACACACACACACACACACACACACACACACACACACACACACGGAATAGCGAATGTACAAGCTCACAATGTGCCATCGCAAGTTCGCAACACGTTGTGAGTTTGTAGATTGACTATTATCGTTATTTTTGGAACTTTTCGCTAAATTCTTTCCAACATAATGACCCAAAAATGCAAGTTATGATCTTTGGCAACATGTTTTAAAGCTCACTGAGACCAACCAGGTCCCCTGCTCTACATTAGAATCATTCTGCAACTGGATATAGATGATAGATACCTTTATTATCCCGCGGGGGAAATTTAGTATATATGATCTATATATATATATCACCCACCCACTCCACGAAGAGGGCACAGGGTATATAAAGGACAACACTCACTCTGGTCACCATCTCTTTTAATGGCATCAGGCAAGCATGCCATAGCATCAAGTCACACACTGCTCGTTTAGAGACAGTTTTTACCCCCAGGCAGTTAAGACTAAATGCCAATAATGTCTTCTTAAAGGGGAAGACCACCCATTTTCAATATTTAACTATGTCATTAATATAGCATAAAGGAGTTGTGTGGAAATAAGAAAATTTTTAAATGTTAAAAATTTTAAATGTTAAACCCAAATTGATTTTGGGTTTAACATTGCAAATTACACCATGATGAGTCATCACGGTGTAATTTGCAATGTTAAACCCAAAATCAATTTGGGTTTAACATTTAAAATTTTTAACATTTAAAAATTTTCTTATTTCCACACAACTCCTTTATTTTATATTAATGACATAGTTAAATATTGAAAATGGGTGGTCTTCCCCTTTAACTACTAGCCCTTACTGAATGCTCATTAATAATGAGATATCCAGAACTATATTGAATGTTACTATGTGGTATTGCTGCAGTACTATATGTGCTTATTTTATAATGAGTATAGGCTATATTTAATTTAATTCTTTCACTCTAGACTGCATGTTTTCAAGTGTGTATTGTATGCTGTTTGTCATGTTATATGCAACCCATGCAGTAGATGAGAACGTATTTTATATTGCATTGGATTGCACTGCTTTGTTAAAGCATAGTATGGCAATAAAGAGTAGCAAGAGGATGTCACGTACGTTTTCTTAAATCCCAACAGGGGTGCCCTAAACCTGGTGGCAATGAAACACTACTCAGCTGAACAGGGGAATAGAACACCGAACTCTATGGACAAGAAGCTAAATTAGCCTTAGTAGCCTTAAGGCTGATTTATGTGAGGTCAAACCCTTTAGAAAAGTGTTCTTCAGCAAAATATCGACGTTTTCAACCGAAAAGGTTTCACTCCTATCTAAAACATAAACATTTTCTTATGTCACAGTCACTGCCACTTTGTCTCGCGGTACGATTGGAGACCATGAGGGAACGCTGACAATAATTGTCATGCGTAAAATGTTTTGGCTTCTTGTGCTTCATCATTGTTTTGGTCTCGACTCTTGACTGATTCTAAACATGGTGGGGATAGAGGAAAAGCTATTGGAAGAAATAAATCAGACACGGGGAAAAAAAAACTCTCTCCCCGCAGGGCTTCACCAAGGTATTAACCCATTGAGGCCTGAGGTTCCGATTCTGCAAAATGTCTTCTAAATCCTAACGGTTTTCTGAAAAAACGTATGTTTCTATATCAGTGGTTCTCAAACATTTTCATGTCAAGGACCCCCAAAATGATATGTATTTGGCCGCGGACCCCCATCTCAAAATATCTTGTTCCAGTGACCCCCAGAAGCAAAGATTTGAGTTACAAATGTTTGCTTTAAAAATATATATATTCAAAGATTTGCACACATTTTCTCAATTTTTCAAAAATAGCAGATATACAAGCTCGTAGCGCGGCACTCGGTGCCGCGCTATGAGCTTGTATATCTGCTATTTTTGAATAGCCAAAGTGTAAAATAATGCTTTCTTAGCTCAAATCTAAAAATAGACACAGATGCGTCCCAGGTCTCAATGGCTTAAACATAAAACTTTTGAAAGTGTCAGGCAACAAAGCATAAATTAACGGTTAGTGCCGTGTTCGGAGTACAGACATTTCTGAGGACCGTGTTTCATTTCTTTCTATTTATTACAGTTAAATTACTTTCGGTGTTCATGAAAAACAACAAACACAGCAAACTGAGAACTGACAACCAACCAACCAAACAAACAGACAACAGCAGTGATGTTGATATTGAGCCGTGATGTCCTTTTACAAGGACAGCATATCAATTTTGCAAACTAAAGGCTTTCAATTCCAAACAAATATTGAACACCGTTTTTAGAGAGAAAAAACTAAAACATCCCCCAAACCTGCGGTTCATTAAATATCTCAAAAACACAGATGACTGTACGGTCAAAAACAACTATTTTGTGAGCAAAAGGTCGTAAAATGGCACACTATAATGTCAACACGTAATGTGATTCACTTTCATGAGAGCAGCCATTCTAAGAGAGTATGGTAGCCATTTTGTAAGAGTGTATGCATTGCTTTGGGTTTGAAACTCTTCTCTTATCTCTCAATGGGTCTGTTTACTTTCTTACCTTCACAACCAGTTGAGAAATGAGCTAATGAGCACACTGACCTTGCCCTTGTTTCTCTGCTTTGCTCCTGATACCGCGCTATTCCACGCTAATATCACATTCTGGTCCCATTCATCATGATTGTTTTTTGTTATACAGTATATATATTTCTTTTTTAGGCAGGTTTCTGCTTTATTTCAGACACAGGACAGTGGAGAGACAGGTCATGGAGGGAGAGGGGGAAAAGACATGCAACATACTGTACTGTAGGACAGGTCCCCAGCTGGAATCAAACTCCTCGTTTTCAGGAGTATTAGATGGGGGTCATGCTGATGGGAAGCTGACAGTTCTGCATTGGAGCAAAGCACGGAAACGTTGCAAGGCACATTCTGTCCGTACTCTCTAATGAAGCTGCTTTGAAGTGAAGAGAATCTCTGTGTTGTTGTGATGATGTTCGACTGGTCCCTGTCATCTGCACAGAGAGTCCCCGTCTGTTTCAGACTTGTACAATCTCTCCTTCCGGGTCCTTATCGTAAACACGTTACCTGAACATTGCATTTTTTTCTGCAATTATTTTCATTATCTTTTGGGGTATTTTACATCAGTCTCTTTCTAGGCATGAAACTTTTATACACCTGCTAGACAGAGGCAGGCTTTTGAATGTGGCCTTATGGTGGAGATGGTATTGCCATGGCAAGCTATTGCAGTACTCCCAAATGCTTCAACTGTGGACCGCTGAGAATGGATTGAAGGTTGAACACCTTGCTCAAAGGCCAGATCTGCTTCTCTCACTTCTAGGCTGCAACCATCTTAAAAGTCACCAACGTTTACTTCGTGAAAATGACGTGGTCAATGCCAGCTGCAGACGCTGGCTGATCTCTCCAGTATGTTCTGGCTTCACACACTGAGTAGAAACATGGTACAGGGTAGACAAGTGAGTGTTTTTCGGTCCTCCTCGCACTCGAGTCCCAAGCTCTGGTTTGTATCCGTGCTACACGGGCACAGATTTGACTTCCAGAAAGTGGTGGTGGATGTGTGAGAGGAGGCCAGAGCAGTAGATCAGCACTTTGTCAGCGCTGAAGTCGATAAGAGCACAGTACAGTTCAGCCACGTTTGTGCTCAAGTTCAGTCAAAGTAGGGCTCAGTTCAGCTTGTAAAAGAACGGAACCTGTCTCTGTTCTTGTGGGGGTCAAATGTTCTGTGAGCCTGTCGATGGGTCTACTTCAACAGCCATTGGTTCACTGGGAGATTGCTCAGAAGAATGGATAAGAGGAGGAACATGAAGAGAGGAGAGGAGAGAAGGAGGAGAGAGAGAACAGAGGAGGAAAACATCTTAATTAGTGTCAGAATGAAAAACAGTGGAAACAACAAAGCCAAGCCTCAGGTCTCAGAGCTAAAAGTGATGGGACGGATGGAGGGCAAGTAGAGAGAGAAAGATAGAAAGAGAGGTAAAGAGAGAAATAATGTGAAGACAGACAGAGGGAGAACGGTACAGAGAAAAAAAACGAGTGTGTGTGTGTGTGTGTGTGTGTGTGTGTGTGTGTGTGTGTGTGAGAGCTAAAGGGAGTGAGTGGAACAGGTGGGTGTGACTAAGAAACAGATAAACAGAGGAAAGCACAGCAGAGAGAGAGAGAGAGAGAGAGAGAGAGAGAGAGAGAGAGAGAGAGAGAGAGAGAGAGAGAGAGAGAGAGAGAGAGAGAGAGAGAGATAGATAGATAGATAGATAGATAGATAGATAGATAGATAGAGAGTACAGCAAATTAGGAATTTAACTGAATCTAACTCTGAAGGTCCTTACACACTGGGAAGGTGATGAATAAACAATCCTAAAATGTGTCACCAAACATTTCACATCGAAACTATTCATCTGCCGATGCTTCGTACTGGTTCAGGTGATGCCTTTTATTTAAGGTGAAAAATCAACCTTGCTTCCAAAAATTAAATGAAATTATGTCGCTTTATCACAATGTAATAATAGGTGCGTTCTGTGCGGATGTACTCATTACACAAACAGCACTTTAAATCAATTCCGAATTAATCGCACAAAACAAACACCCCCGACGTGCAAGGACCTTGAGAGTGTCGATTTTGACACACTCAGAAACGGTAACATTAACGCTCCATATTTCACTGTGCAGAGAGACAGTGAGAGGGAGAGAGATTGAGAAGATGTAAACATCTATTCTTTTATTTCCCACATGGCCTCCTCTCTCTCTCTCTGCAAGATGGAGTGATCCCTGCAATGCACTCCACTCATTCTTCCAGTGATCTTTCCCTCTCTCTCCCCCTGCCCTGCCCTGCCCCAGTGCTCCTTTTCTCTGTCTCCTCTCTCTTTTCCTCTGCTCTCTCCATCCCTCTGTCTCGGTTTCATTGCAACCCCCCCCTCCTCCTCTCACTCTATTTCTTCTCCTCCTCCCCTCTTCCTGTACACCTACACTACCTTGCTCTCCTCCTCTCCTCTCCTCTCATTCTTCTATCTCTCTCTTCCTACTTGTTTTCTCCCTTCTTTCCACCTTCCTTTTTCTCTTGACTCTCCTCTCCCGAGTCATTTTCTACTGTCTCATCGGTCTATCTATCCTCTACCTCTCTTTCTCTCCCCCAACATTCTTCTGTCTCCTCCCTCAGTTTCATCACTCTTTTTTTCTTCTCTTTCTGTCTCTGCTTTCTCCGTCTGTCTGCCTCTCTCCCTCTGCTTCGCTGTTTCTCTATGCTGTACCTACGCTCTTTTTAACTGTTGTTTTATTCAGATCTCCACCCAACACACTCTCCTCTTCCCTACTTACTGCGCACGCACGCACGCACGCACGCACGCACGCACGCACGCACGCACGCACGCACGCACGCACGCACGCACGCACGCACACTGCTCTCGCTATATCTCTCTTTCTACCACCTCTACTCTCTCGCAAATCCAATATATATCGACAGAAGCCAGTTTCATGGAACTCAATCACAATAATGTTTTCTGTGTGCCTCAACGCTGAGCTGCAAAGACCTCAGTACAGAGGCTACAAACCTCAGTACAGAGGCTACAGACCTCAGTACAGAGACTACAGACCTCAGTACAGAGACTACAGACCTCAGTACAGAGACTACAGACCTCAGTACAGAGGCTACAGACCTCAGTACAGAGGCTACAGACCTCAGTACAGAGACTACAGACCTCAGTACAGAGACTACAGACCTCAGTACAGAGACTACAGACCTCAGTACAGAGGCTACAGACCTCAGTACAGAGGCTACAGACCTCAGTACAGAGACTACAGACCTCAGTACAGAGACTACAGACCTCAGTACAGAGACTACAGACCTCAGTACAGAGGCTACAGACCTCAGTACAGAGGCTACAGACCTCAGTACAGAGAATACAGACCTCAGTACAGAGACTACAGACCTCAGTACAGAGACTACAGACCTCAGTACAGAGGCTACAGACCTCAGTACAGAGGCTACAGACCTCAGTACAGAGACTACAGACCTCAGTACAGAGACTACAGACCTCAGTACAGAGGCTACAGACCTCAGTACAGAGGCTACAGACCTCAGTACAGAGACTACAGACCTCAGTACAGAGACTACAGACCTCAGTACAGAGGCTACAGACCTCAGCACAGAGACTACAGATCTCAGCACAGAGACTAATGGAGACCTCAGAGACCTCAGTATAGAGACTGTACACATAGACCTCAGTACAGAGGCTGTTTACAGACCTCAGTATAGAGGCTGTGTACAGACTAGAGTTCTCAATGGGCCTGAAAATTAACACATTGAGTGCCAGTCGCGTATATCTACGCGAACCTATTTAAAGCCGCCACGTGCCAGTCGCGTAGATCTACGCCAACTGGTCTTTTTTTTTTTTTTAGTTCACATTGCATTGTAGGCCTCGTTCGATACGCCACATTTCATTGTAGCACCACCGGAAACGGAATTATCCGGGATCCGTTTTTTCCGATCCCACCCGCTTCCATTCTAAAGCTGACACCAAATCGCCATTTTCTCGGTTGTAGTTTTTCTCGTCGCTGATCACTGTTTAACATAAACCGTTGTAACTACAAGATGGCGGATCGGATTTTCATGCGGTCTTCACTGGTCGAGTCAGACGGATCGCTTGTGTGTTTACAAAGAGTTGAATGCGCGATTTTAACGGATTTAACTTTGTCTGTGGCGACGTGAAGAAAATAAAAAAACAACAATAAAACGCTGGCACTGGTGAGTACATTATGAGATTAAACTCTGGCGTGGAATGTGTTAAGGCCCGACCCTAACTGGGCCCTACTGGGCCGGCCCGAACAATTACTATACTTTTAGGCCCGAAAACCCGAAATGGTGTCATTATGTGCTTAATGTCCTCAAAGTCACGCATCCAACAAGCAGATTGGACCTTCCGGTCGCCTATTTTTGATTGAGCTTTGGCCATTGTCGCCCGTTTTTCTTTAATAACACAGGCTAGGAAGGTCGGATGGCGACAAACTAGATACCTGAGTATCTAGTTGAAAGTTCACTTTGAGCTGCATCCAACAATCCACTGCCATTTCCGTCGGCCTTACCGTTAGGCCGCTAGGGGCAGTTGAAATGTATTTTTGGGGGGGTAATAAGATTTTTTTTTTTTTTGACCTCAGTATATTTGCCAGACCCAAGGGGTCGGTTGGGCTTACATGAGGCTTTGTACCTGTTTCGTCCATACATGGGCATGGTCACTTTGTCCTCCGGCCCCAGCCAAAAAAAAGTCTGTCACTTTGTCCTCCGGCCCCAGCCAAAAAAAAGTCTGTCACTTTGTCCTCCGGCCCCAGCCAAAAAAAATTCTGTCCCCCAAAAAAGTCTGTCCATACATGGGCATAGAAGGGACACACGTCGTGCGAAGCCCGGCCATTCAAAAGTCTGTCCCCTTTTTGTCCCCTTTCGTCACGAACTATTCATGACATCATTATTATGTCACAAGTATGTAATTAAGTAAAGCTGCCAGACCCAGACTTCATTCTGGGTCTGGCAGAACCAGGTCTCCTGGTCTTGTTTTTATTTGATTTCATTTTATTAAGGATCCCCATTAGCTGGTGCCATGGCAACCAGCTAGTCTTCCTGGGGTCCACACAAAAACATACAATTATTACAGTATTACAGTACTGTACTTAAGTACAATTTTGAGGTATTTTTACTTTACTGGAGTATTTCCAGTTTTCAGTACTTCTACTTCTACTCCACTACATCTCAGAGGCAAATATTGTACTTCTACTCCACTAAAATTATTTGAAAACTTTAGTTACTAGTTACTTTGTAGATTTTGATTATTATTACAAAACATACATGAACCACTTCAGCCCTTTATATATTTTGCGACGCATTGTGAGCTTGTAGATCTGCTATTTTCAACTGATTTTTATACATTTGAAAACTTGTGAAATGGGACCTTCTGCATAATGAGTACTTCTACTTTTGGTACTTTAAGTACATTTTGATACCAATACTTTTATACTTTTACTCAAGTAGATTTTTAATTCCTGACTTTTACTTAACAGAGTATTTCTACTTTGCAGTATTGATACTTTTACTTAAGTAAAATATTTTAGTACTTTTTCCACCACTGCTCAACACACAATGACGCTAACATAGAGGCTGTGTACGCAGATCAGTATAGAGACTGTGTACTGTAAAAGGCCTGTATCAACGCAGTGACAGGGGCTTGGTAGATCCATGTGATGCGAGTGTGTTGGTACACAGGGGGATCGATGACGCAGATATATAGAGGAGATCAGGAGAGTGGTGTGTGTGTTATTTCCCCCCTGAGGATATGACTCCCATGCCCGCACACACACACACACACACACACACGCACACGCACACGCACACACACACACACGCACAGACTGTCTTGACACATTCTCTTCCTCGCACGTACACACTCATACACACACAGTAAAATCCTCAGTGTTCATTTATCCATTTGTAACTCTGAGAGTGTGCAAATGCACCTGCACATTCTCAGAGTTAAAGGAGCACTTCACCCATTTTCAACCTATATGTTCATATAATTGGTCCTCGGTACTGCTCATGATAATGTCGAACCATTTCTGTCTATTGGGTCTGTGTCTCAGAGGAGGGCTGTGGACAGTTCAGAAACCTGCCTATACAGTGACATCATAGGTAGGCAGGTTTGGTCATTTCAAACAAGATTTCAAAGACTTTATTTCATTTTTCATTAGCACGAGAACAATGGCTTATATTATGCTTTCCAGGAATAGAAAGCCTGCAGTTTCTATTGATGACAAAAATGGCACCATATTATAATGAGCATTAGTGAGGGCCAACTACTGTATATTAAGATAGGTTGAAAATTGGTAGTGGTCCTTTAAATGAACTCAGAGTACAGTATTATGCACCTGTCGACACCTGTGTGTGTGTGTGTGTGTGTGTGTGTGTGTGTGTGTGTGTGTGTGTGTGTGTGTGTGTGTGTGTGTGTGTGTGTGTGTGAGTGGTCGATGGAATCAATACCAGAGATAGAGAGTGGAGGAAGGTGAGGAAGAGGAGGGTGGGCAGCATATTCCCTGAGGATATGATGACACAAGCTCTAAAGCAAATACACACACACGCACATACACACACGCACACAATTTACTGCCCTCACTCTTCCTTTGTTGCTCCCAAGGGTGGTCTCAACTCTCTTCCTCCTTCCTATCAAAGACAGAAACACTGCGGCAGGCACGGCACACACGCACACACACACACACACACACACACACACACACACACACACACACACACACACACACACACACACACACACACACACACACACACACACACACACACACACACACACACACACACACACACACACACACACACACACACACACGCCATATCCCCTATATTCAGTATTCAGAATGATGCATACTTAAATTCTCCAATTTTTATATTATAGTTATTTTTTCTGTGAGGCTGTGCATTATTTTCTTCTTCTTCTCCTGAATTTGATTGTTTGATTGAATACTTTATTATTCAGAAATGTAAACAGGAGGTACAGTCAGACATTTAGGCTAAAAGGATAACACAAAAAAGTCCTGGGGACTTGTTTCCATTGTGGTCCTATACATGTATATATATGAATATCAAATATCAAATGACCTCAACAAGGAAAGACTGACAAATTAATGCATTTATTAAATGGATGGGTATTTCTCTATACTGTACCCGTCTTCATGAATTTTGTATTCTGTATAATTATACACTATATATCATATGAATTAAGAATATGTTTATATACAGTACACATAGTGTGTATGGTAGTCTAACGGAATGTTTGGTAGGCTACATATCGTACGTTTATTAGTGCATTATATTTATCATGACTACTTTGCATATCCTTCCTTACTGTAGTCTGCACTCTGCACTGCAACTGCAGACCTGTCCTCCTGAGACTCTCTGAGATCTGGATCGATTTTTTTGCTCAGAGATTTTTCTTGTTTTTATTCCTTTAATTGTTTGAGTGAAATTGACAATTCAATCATAAGAGACACGTTTTGTACGAGAACAGAAATTGACGGGACACGGATTTGGCTTTGGCCTCGTCACAGATGAATTATAAATCTATATAATTGATTAGATCATTTGATCTGGAGCATATTAGGGTAACACCTTAATATATAACATTTTCAGAACCTCAAGGCTTGTCTGACTCTGCATCCACCCCTGGTGGATGCAGAGCCAGACAAGCCTTGAAGGTTCTGAAAATGTCAAGAAAAGGAGCATCAGGTATAGGAGGCTTGAAGGGCTTCACGGTATAGTTCAGGCAGGCACTGAAGTCGAGCCGGGCTCAGATCGAAGCCGTATGTGATGAGCGTATATGGAACAACACTCGTTTCATTCACAGAGAATGTAAACAGATTTGTAAAGCGTCCTTGGGCTGTACTTCCGCCAAATTCCAGTACTTCCGTTTAGACCATAGACTGTATAAAATGAATGGACAACGTCACGCCATTGGTTTCTACAGACCGTAAATGAAGCTGATTGTTCAGGAATGTGCAATCCGCCATCTTTAATGTATACCATTGCAGTGATGTTGCTAGGTTTTCAATGTAATGGGTCCTGGGACCCAAGGGTGGTCTTTTAGATGGGTCCCAGGGACATTTTATGAGTCCCACAAAAATTCACACCGTACGTGGTGTCCGGTGCTTGGACCCGTTCGGTGCCCCCCGGGGCAGTTTTGTCAACGGGGGGGGGGGTTGTTCAGTGCGGACCCGTTCCTGCTTCCTAAGACCGATACCGATAACCGATATTTGTATTATCGGTTATCGGTATCGGTATATGTATATATACATATATTAAAAATCATAAATATATTTTTTCAAATGTATATGAATCTGTAGTATTAGCACACCTTATGGTAAGAAATACTAGTAGTGGGCAAAGGTGGATTTAACATAGCTTTGAACAATAGAATACATTTAATCATAGAACCTTTTAATCATTATCATTATTTTATTTTGTATTATTTATGAATGTAGAATTTCTTTTTACTATTTATTGTGTAGCAATAAAAGACTGAAAACACTGGCTTACAGTGGAATTATTGGCAACTAAAGAAATAGGAATTCAAGAAATATAGAAGACAAATACTGACAATGCCTATGAACATTGGCTTGCAGTTATTGCACATAGCCAAAATGCAATAATATTATTAGGCTTGTCATTGAGAAAGGAAAATAAAGTTGTCTTTTTGAGGAGAAGTGGAACCTTATAAGTCACTTTAAGTTTAGCATGAGGGAGAGGGTCTATCCTCTTCAGGGAATTGCGTGATATGATATCTCTAGGGTACAGAAAACATTCAGTTGGCTATTAAACATACTCAAGACAGACGATAGACAACCGGTTACTTACAGCTGCCATTAATTAGTGCTTTTGATTGCCTTTGTGGTCAAATCAGGGTCAAATGCATAGTAGGCTCAACGAGCCATCGTTAACCTGCTAATGTTACACAGCTGATTGGCAACATGCTTTAAACGCATCCACCACATTACACTCTGATCTCCAAGCAAGTTGGAGAACACTCTAAAATCGTGGATTTTACTTTGGCTGGTCAAGTTAAGATGACAATAGCAACAAAGGTTAGTAGTAGACCTGTATGTATGATGATCAGTTATTATTCCAGACAGTGGTCTATCCAAGACGTTTTAACACGTTTGAGACCAGGTCTCAACCAGCTCCTCATGCCGTCTCTCTCTCTGTGTAGTGTAGCCTAAAACAGTGTGTGTGTGTGTGTGTGTGTATGGGGGGAGGGGAGGGGCTGTGCTGCTGCTGCTGCTGCTGCTGCTACAACTTGTGCGAGAGTCTCTCAACGGTGTCTAACCGAGTTATACTTCTCCAGTACAACGATGTCTAACCGAGAGTTATACTTCTTCCACACAACGGTGTCTAACCGAGAGTTATACTTCTCCACACAACGGTGTCTAACCGAGTTATACTTCTCCACACAACGGTGTCTAACCGAGAGAGTCCATGCAGATCACAGCTGACAAATATTATATATTATCGGAGCTATAATTATTAATGTTATCGGTTTTATCGGGATGACGTCATAATTCCTGATATCGGACCGATAATTATCGGGCCGATACTTTCGTGCACTACTAATTTTACCGCGAATTATTTTTATATTTTTCTCTGTTGTTGGTGACAATTCTAGTGCGTCCCATGGACGCCACGACGGTGTCATGAATGCGTCCTTTCACAATATTGTGCGTCAGCGACGCAGGACGCAGGCCTATGAGCATCTCTGCCAGGGAACCGGAAAACAATCCCCAAAGAATGAATGCTATTGGTTGTGTAGGTTGACAATCAAATCATCCCGCCCCTCCTGGAGCATGGCCTACTTTATCGTCAGTTTTAAAATAAATGAGACCATAATTTACCAAAACGCATATCATGATGATTGAAAGGAGATTTTAAACTAGTGACTGGAAGCATATAGTTTTTATGACAATGTTTATTAAGGTAAGAAAATCTAGTCTAAAGTTCGTCAAAAACTCATGTGAAATTGTACAAGTTCAAAAAGTAAAAGTACTAAAATATTTGAAAATAGCAGACAACGCGATGCGACACGTTGTGAGCTTGTAGATCGGCTATTTTCAAATAGCCTATGTATAAAATAGGGCTAAAGTGGTTAATGTATGTTTCATAATATCATAATTTATATCTGAAAAGTAACTAGTAACTAAAGTTTTCAAATAATTGTAATGTAGTAAAAGTACAATATTTGCCTCTGAGATGTAGTGGAGTAGAAGTAAAAGTATTGGAAATTGGAAACACTCAAGTAAAGTACAAATACCTCAAAATTGTACTTAAGTACAGTACTTAAGTAAATGTACTTAGTTACTTTCCACCACTGCATCTGAGTATATTTTAGGCTCTGCTTCGGGGGCTTCGTTGATCCCTGTGCAGATTTGTTTTTGGAGCATCACGAAAAAGGGCAGAGCGGAGCCACTCCGCCAAATACAATGCGATAAATGGTTTTCACCTGACAGAACTGGGTTGTTTTGGAGAGATAAGAGATGTGATAGGCTGATTGGAGGTACATGTATAGCGGATGGATGACTAGTACTTAAGCCATTAAGTCCGGGCGAGAACGCATCTGTGTAATTTTTTTAGATTTCTTTGGCTATTCAAAAAGAACAGATACACAAGCTCACAGCGTGACACCGAGCGCCACGCTATGAGCTTGTAGATCTGCTATTTTTGAAAAATCTTGAAATATATATTTTTTAAAGTGAACATTTGTAAAATATGTTGTTCCAGGGACCCCCCAGAAGCAAAATATTTTAGTTAGAAATGTTCGCTTAAAAATATATACATTCAAAGATTTGCACACATTTTCAAGATTAAGAAAAATTGCAGATCTCTGTATATCTGCTATTTTTGATATTGCCAAAGCATAAAACAATGTCTATAGCTAAAATCTAAAATGACACAGATGCGTTCCCGGATTGAATGGGTTAAAGGGGAAGGAGATTTGAGAAATAAGTCTTTCCAAAACCTAGTACACACACACACACACTACAGGTGTTTTTAAAATCCTAAACGATTTTCAGATCTGGTTGCATCACACACATAAGGATAACCTTATAAGATTGAGCAACGCAGCACCTCACGTAATCTCATCTCACGTGAACACATGCAGGAGCAGATGGAGACCCGGTTAAACTTTCTGCGGTGTAACAGACGAAAGGTTGTGATGTGTCTGGGAAGACATCCTGATTTCACACTTGCATGTCACTTTGGATAAGAGCGGTAAGTAAGAGGTGACAGGGAGAACAGAGATGACGAACGAGAGGGTTGATGAAGAGCCCATGGCATAATGGCTAATTTATAATTAGTGTATCGACATTATAAATTGCTATATAGACAGTCGTGCGCGCGCGCACGCACACACACACACACACACACACACACACACACACACACACACACACACACACACACACACACACACACACACACACACACACACACACAGACACAGGCACACGCACATGCACATTTTGCGGATTTAAATCCAACTCAATATACCCTTGTGCAATGACATCCTGTCCTCTGTCCATCCCATCTCCAAATTAATTGGATTTCAAAACCTAATAATAATGTTCTTTTTCTAGGTAGGGTGAAGTAAGGTCTCTGTCCAAGTGACTTATTCAAAAAGTGGTCCTAAGATCAAATGTCATCTTAAGTAACTTCTTTCACACAAACCAACAATAAAAACAATATTCATAAAACCTTATTTAGACCTGGAAATGATTGTAATGTCTACTGGATGTCCATGTCAGACTAGACATACCGTCAGTGAAATTCCTGCTGGTTATGTTTTCTATGCTGCAGGCATGGCAGCGGATGTGTCTCTGAACTGTTAGTTACTGTTAGAGTTATTAAGTTCTTAAGCCATCAAAACTCTAAATGCTCCCCCTTCCTAGCGCTCATCATAGCCATCTGAGCACCCGTTAGCTGGTGAAGCTGTAACTGAATTTCCCTCGCCGATTAATAAGGTCTACATACCAAAAATCAGTGGTGTAAAGTAACTAAGTACATTTACTCAAGTACTGTACTTAAAGACGGGGTGCCGTGATTTTCAGTGATTCCCCCCCCCCCTTAAACATAATTAAGCAATATTATATATTGTGGGGCAATTCATAATAAAAATGTTTCGCTATTATCCGTTTCCCTGTAAAGAGAAGAGTTTATTTGACTGAGACAATAAATAGTCCCTGTAGCAGCGCTCTGAGGCACCGTCTCATCAACACTTTTCCTGCGAGGTGGAAAGACTGGTGACGCGAGGTTACATCAACACAGCTGATTCCAGTAGGCTATATGCTCCGTCGTACGACCGTGTCACGTGGCCAAAATAACTGATCTACAAGCTGACAACACGTCGCGATGGCGACGCGTTGTGAACTTCGTCTATTTTCGCCGTACGATAAAGTATAACATACACTGGACTGTTAACGAAATGGGAGTAATTTTACTTTAACACAGGAGGATATTTATACAGTATGGATGTTACCATTGAAATAAAGCACACTTTTTTTTCTCCGGTGGCGGCGGTGGGTCTACTGTCTGTTTGTTTTCCTACCGTGGGACAGCGTGACGTCACAGCACAGCTGTGCCATATATGGTCTAAAGTGATTAGGCCTGTGCTATCATGCTGGTTTGAAGCACGGCTAGATTGCTATTTCAACCAATCAGATTGCTTGGTCGGAACTACCTGTTGTATAATCATCAGGTATTATGGATATACTAGGAGGAAGGAAGAAATTGGTAAAATTATGTTTTCATGTGGACACGCCTCCAGTTCATTAAGTATACCTGGTTCTCACCTTAGCACCTCCTCCACCACCTTAGCACCACCCACCTGTCCTAGTCCCTCCTCCTCCTCATGCCCACACCTGTTGTGTTATGATAATGAGGGGGAGGGTACAATTTTACTATGTCACTAAAGGGCTGTTTTTCTAATGGCACGTTTGACCCTCAAGGTTTCAGCCTCCAGGTAGTAACTCAAAATAGTCAGAGAAGACATAAAACACCATAAAAACACCACCAGGGTGTTTTTATGGTGTCTATCAACCTCATAGACACATGAAAAACAGAAAAAATCGAATCAAAATTGAATCCTGTGTACAGTAAATAATTAAATAATTAAATAATAATAACTTACAGTAAATGAAAATGTAGGAAAGACACAACTGCACGTCTTTAAGTGACCTTACGCAAGTTTATATTTTTTTCTTTATTTTTTATCAGCCGTAATTATATATTTGTTTTATGAATGAGGCCCCAGGATTACACCTGGTAATCAGATTGCGAATGCAAAATGCCTGCTCACTGTATACAGTATATTTAAGCAAACTAAACTGCTCGCCATGTCGGTCCTCTCATTCCCTTCACGTCAGTCTCCTTGTAGACTTGTCTCTCTCTGTTGTCCCACTCAGACAGTGACATAATCATCCTGATAAATATCAAAAATGCTTGATAATGATCGTCTGTGAGCACTTTAGGAGGCTTAAGATTGGATCTTTAAAGGTCTCGCACTATAATCTGGCCAGATAATCGTTTCCGATTAGCCTCAAACCTGGAACGCCCCCCAACTGTCGGAAGGTTTACTGAACTTAAGAGCTGAATTTGTGTCAATGTTGTCTATTTTTTGTACTTTTTCCCCACTGCTGCATATTTCTGTCTACTGCTGAAATGACCAAATTTCTCTTAAAGAAAATAAATTATGTTTTATCTTATCGTATCTCCTATGTAGCTTATCTTTGAGATGCACCGGGTAGCCTGGGGGCATCTGAAATCTACTTAACTTTCCAGCCCTAATTGGTACCAGTGAACATATCCAAACAACTTGCTTGCCTCCACCTTATTTTGAGTTCTCTAGCATTATGTATTCCTCCCTCCATCTCTCTCCTCCCCTGCTATCAAGACACACAGAAACACCACACCTACACCTGCCAACACATTCACCCACACAACACCAAACCAAACCTCAACAGCCAACTTCATTTAACCCATTAAGACCTGAGGCCGATTCTACAAATGCCTTCTATTCCAGTAGGTCTTCCAATATTCTTCAAAAATGTTCAAAAATAGCAGATGTACAAGCTCACACTGCGGCACAAGTTACATGTTCTTTGACTAAGTATCAGACTTACAGAGGTCTCATCACACCGGTTTCCCCCCCATACTCTGTGTGTGTGTGTGTGTGTGTGTGTGTGTGTGTGTGTGTGTGTGTGTGTGTGTGTGTGTGTGTGTGTGTGTGTGTGTGTGTGTGTGTGTGTGTGTGTGTGTGTGTGTGTGTGTGTGTGTGTGTGTGTGTGTGTGTGTGTGTGTGTGTGTGTGTGTGTGTGTGCGCGCGCGCGTGCGTGTGCGTGCGCGTTTGTGCGTGTGTGTTGTGTGTGAGAGAGAGAACAATAGAAGGACAGAGAGAGAGAGAGATGTGACAGGAAATGGGTCCAAATGGATCAGTGCTGGTTCTGGACACACACACACACACACACACACACACACACACACACACACACACACACACACACACACAGTGTTGCCAGATTCTGTGAGAGAAACAAGCAACCAGGTCTAGGAAAACAAGCCAAAAAGAAGCGACTATGGGCCACATATGAGCACTTTAGACAATACGCATGAGCTATTTGAAAATAGCAGATCTACAAGCTCACAGCGCGTCACGTTGCGAGCTTGTAGATCTGCTATTTTCAAATACAATCTTGGGGGGAAATTACAATAAGCAGACCTGGCAACACTGCACACACACACACACACACACACACACACACACACCCTCCATACCTCTGTACTGTGGCCGCAGAGCTCGGTTGTTGGGACAGTCGCGTCCCTGTTTGCTGAAGTTGATGTTGGTCCTGATGCAGCGCTGCAGCAGGGCCTGGGTGGGCCTGGTGTTGTCACTCATACTCATGAAGATCTTGTAGGGTTCGTTCTGACTGAGGAGGCGCAGGGAATGCATCTGTACAGGAGGAGAACGGGTAAACCATGACGTACAAATGAATAAGAAATGGAAATAATTAAATGGTTGGGGGGGGCGGGGATGGGCGTTCACCCATTAAGACCTGGAACGCATCTGTGTCACTTTTTCATTTGAGCTAAAAAAAGCATTATTTTACACTTTGGCTATTCAAAAATAGCAGATCTACAAGCTTGTAGCGCGGCACCGAGTGCCGCGCTACGAGCTTGTAGATCTGCTATTTTTGAAAAATCGTGAAAATTTGTTGTTTTAAAGCGAACATTTTTAACTCTATTCTTTGCTTTCTGGGGGTCCCTGGAACAAAACATTTTGAGATGGGGGTCGGCGGGCCAAATACATAATAATTTTGGGGGTTCTTGACATGAAAAAGATTGAGCACCACTGATATAGAAAACATATGTTTTTTTCAGAATACTGTTGGGATTTAGAAGACATTTTGTAGAATCGGCTTCAGGTCTTAATGGGTTAATGGCGGAGAAGGACATTATGAGATTGAGGGGAAGAGAGAGGTACAGTGAGGGAAGTTGGAGAGAATGGGTACTGGTGAAACTGAGATGGCAGAATATAGGCAGAAACATGTGCGAACATTTGGCAAAAACAGCTCACAACGCATCGCAAAGTGACACGTTGTGCTCCCCTATAACCCCATATACACAGAAAGATACTGTGTTAAATGAACACTCAGTATTTTACTGTGTACATGACATTGTGAAATTATCCGTCTTCCATCTGCGACTTAAATGTACTCTGTGTGATTATGCCGTCTTCATTTGCAATTCAAAGGAAGTTTCACATTGCAGTGCAACACTGCACCATTAACGCAATGCATTTCAGATCTGATGAAAGTACAAGGGCACACATACACCAAGCAACACATGAATACATGTACATATGCACCGTCTTCCTTAATCTTTCTCTCTCTCTAACACACACGCACACGGACGCACACGCGCACACACACAGAATGTATTGCCGCCAGTTCCTTTGTTGCTCCCAAGGGTGGTGGTCTCAAATCTCTACCTATACAGCACATATAGTCTCTGTCTCTGTGGATTCGTCATTCCACTGGACACTGTATGCTTACTTATTATTTATTTACATAAGAATAAACATAAGAACACACACACACACACACACACACACACACACAC
>NC_137615.1:32327230-32439730 GCF_963280865.1 Gymnoscopelus braueri | reverse complement strand
ACACACACACACACACACACACACACACACACAGCAGTCAATATGCAAAGCATTGTAATGCCTAGCAGTACAAGGCCATGTTGTAGCCAGAAAAAAAGGGTGGCAGAAAAGTAACCACTTAAGCCTTATTGCAAAAACAATAAATACAAGCTCACAGTGTGTCGTGTTGCATCGTGACCCACGTTGTGAGCTTGTAGATCTGCTATTTTCACAGTTTAACCCATTAAGACCTGAAGCCGGTTCTACAAATGTCTTCTAAATCCTAACTGTTTTCTGAAAAACTTTATGTTTCTATATCAGTGGTGCTCAAACTTTTTCATGTCAAGGACCGCCAAAATTATATTTATTTGGCCACGGACCTCCATCTCAAAATATGTTGTTCCAGGGACCCCCAGAAGCAAAGATTTTAGTTAAAAATGTTCTCTTTAAAAGAATATAAATATATTAATTTGCACACATTTTCTCGATTTTTCAAAAATAGCAGATCTACAAGCTCATAGCGCGGCACTCGGTGCCGCGCTATGAGCCAAGTATATCTGCTATTTTTGAATAGCCAAAGTGTAAAATAATGCTTTTTAGCTCAAATGAAAAAGTGACACAGATCGCTGGTCTTAATGGGTTAAATAAATAAATAATGTTAATAACAGATCATTTTTATGTACGCCTATATTGACATGCCCAAAAGGGGGATGCGAGATTAAAAGTGGCTGATTAATGTATGGTTGCAGACAAGAAAACACGTGTCTATAACGTGTGTAGAAAATGCATGAAAGAACCTGAATTTGAGGTTAAATGCAAACGCTAGGGGGTGGCAATAGCCATCCCCAGGGACCCAATTCCCCCGGGACCCCAAATGAGGCCCCTGATTGTAGTAGCGTAAGGTAAACACAAGGTAGGAAGACGGGCTTAACTTGGAGACTTGAATTCATGGATATTTTTTTTCGTTTTTGTCACATTCCTAAGATAATAATTTGACGACCGGCGGCGGTTCCGGTAGGAGACACAAAGAGTCTCCTTTGTGTCTCCTATACCGGAACCGCTGTCTACAGGTCCGCTGGTCATCAAATTATTGGCTTAGGAAGCCAATAGTGAGTTGAGATACACACATAGTGGGACATGAACAATACAGCAGTTGCCATGGCTAAACAGACCATTGTGTGACTCTCTCTCTCTCTCTCTCTCTCTCTCTCTCCCCTTTTAAAGTAATGTTACTTTAACAATATTACTGTTTGTGTCTCTCACAGAGTAACATGATTCTCATTACATTGAAATAATGGCAGAAATACAACTAGGCCATCTAAAATGGACGAGGTTAATGTTCCATAGCGGATGGGTAATCACAGAAGCTCACTTTTATTACTGTTCATTTTATTTATTCTGCATTCTACTTGCATGTATAGGTATGGCTATGTTAGCTCAACACAACATTACAGAAATGTGAGTGGGATTTGAGTGGCATGTTTTCCATTCCATAGAACAGTTCGATCATGTTCATGTTCAATGGGTGTAAGCCTACAACTCCCTCTCCCTCTCCCTGAATCTGGTAATCGTCAGCAAAAAAAATTGCCTGGAAAAAATGAAATAGAAAAAGATGTTCATGGCCTGGGCTACCTATATGCATGGAAACCCAACTTAACCCATTAACACATTCCATGCCAGAGTTTAATCTCATAATGTACTCACCAGTGCCAGCGTTTTATTGTTGTTTTTTTCATGTCGCCACAGACCTCGCTAAATAAGTTAAAAGTGCGCGTTCATTTGGTTCTAAACACACAGCGGATCCGTGAGAAACGGCCAGCGAAAACAGTTTCCAAATGCGAGCCGCCATCTTGAAGATACAGCCGATCAACGGTAAACAGTGATCAGCGAGGAGAAAAACAACAACCGAGAAAATCGAGTTTTAAACAGGATCCCAGACAGGAAGCGGATACGATCGAAAAAAACGGAACCCGAATAATTCTGTTTCCGACCGGAAACCGGAAACGGAAATGGATCAAAAAAATTCGGAAAGTGCACCTGGGGCACTTTCAATGGGAATCGGCGGTTCGCGTAGATCTACGCGACTGGCACGCTGCGGCTTTAAATAGGTTCGCGTAGATCTACGCGATTGGCATTCAATGTGTTAAGACCTGAGGCGATTCTTAAATATGTTTTCTAAATCCTAACAGTTTTTTGAAAAAAATCTAAAAAAAGTCACGATAAAAAAAATATAGCAGATCTACAAGCTCATAGCGCGGCACTCGGTGCCGCGCTATGAGCTTGTATATCTGCTATTTTTGAATAGCCAAAGAAATCTAAAGTGACACAGATGCGTTCCAGGTCTAATGGGTTAAAATATAGTAAAAACCGGTGCAATGAATCAGCGTTGACAACTTCTGGCAAAATAGATATATTTTATTGTATTACTCACATAAACGCGTCTCCAAATCAACTCAGTTAAATGAGTAAACTACAGATAACACATGAACCCTATAAAAAAAATGTAACCCAATAAACACATTCCCTTGCACATACTAACCGAATAATAAGCACAATAAAACATAGCAAACACAGACGTGCCCCGAGGCATTCTGGGAAATCACTCCTCAGCCAACTAAACAGCCTGGGATGCTACACACACACACAGCCCCCACGTGAGGGCTTGGTTTCTCTGCATAAACTCCCAGAGGCGAGTGGGAGGACATCTCATTCACTTCCCAGGGCTTGGAGGCTCTGTTGTTGTCCCCGGGTGAGGGTCATACGGTGTGGAAGGGCTCTGTGCCCCCCACCCAGTCCTCTTCTGTGCTGGAGAGGGGCCTGTCAAGTGTTAGCCAGTACCAGTGTGTCCGTGTAGCTCAGTCGGTTATTGGGTTCAATCAAGGGCACCGACAACTCAGCGTATGAGTAGCACGGCTTGCGTGTGGCAAGTTGTGTGGTAAGTACTGGGAGCTGATGGTATAGTGCGCAATCCAATCTAGCGGACTTATTTTGACTGCCACAAAAGAACAAAATAACTTGTTTGCTACGACACTGCCAGCGATTTTCGAGTGTTTTTTATTAACCTTTGAAAAATCATGGAATATTTTTCGTGATTGGCGTCCTCACGGCGATCGACGGGGGTCTCGTAGAATCAGGGGGAAAAACAACAGGAACGGAGATAAAGCCATTTTTCCACAAAGAATAAACCGGAAGTATTAAGACCGGGAACTCATCTGTGGGTCATTTTTAGATTTCTTTGGCTATTCAAAAATAGCAGATCTACAAGCTCATAGCGCGGCACAGAGTGCCGTGCTATGAGTTTGTAGATCTGCTATTTTTTGGGAAAAAAATCTTGAACATTTGTGCAAATGTTCACAAATAATTTTTTAACTCAAATCTTTGCTTCTGGGGGTCCCTGGAACAGAATATTTTGAGATGGGGCGGTCCGCAGACAAATACATATCATTTGGGGTGGTCCTTGACATGAAACAGTTTGAGAATCACTGATATTATAGCAATCTTTTTTTTTTTAGAAGACATTTGTAGAATCCCGGTCCATTTGGCACAACGCTTCGGTGAGACCCGATGCATAATCCTCTCCCGCGCAACGAGAGTCGTAGTTTCTGGCGGACCCGAAGCAGCGCCGAGGGTTTCCCTGGTTAGTTTGTGCATTTCTCCTAAGTCTCTCTCATAGCTGTGTGAAGAAGTCCAGCCCAGCCTCCCCCTTCTTAGCTCTGGCTCAGGTGCAAGGTTCCGTAAGCTCTCAGGAGAGCCGCCATAGGGTGCAATGCGTAGACTTCTGCACTGTAGCTATAGTTTGGTACGAACCACAGGAGCTGGACAAGTCGAGATTCCAAAACTTGCCGTCATCAATCCAAGAGGATGGTGAGCCTCAAACGGCCGGTGACTCTGGGGGTGTAGTAGTGGAGTATTGTTTTTTTTTAAATATACCTCATTCAAAATGTTCACAAGATTGTCTTCACAAGGTTGCCCTGGAGACAGCCGCTTGATGGAGCACCTCAAAGTACTCCCCTTGTATAGTACTCGTTTCGAGATACCAGGCCAGCTGTCCTTCTAACCCTTTTTAAAGTAGAGGAGCCAGGTAAGAGGGAAGGCACGTTAAATTGGTCCGGAACAGGAACCTTTCATATTGGTATATAATTCCTTTCAGCACAATTTAAGGAGCAGCTGTATATAGCAACCACTTTTTCTCCATTTCCCCCCTTTGTGACAGCATTGCACTCAGGCCCCCCATCACTGATGTCTGAACAGTTTGTTTGGATCAGGACGCACCAGGACAGAGGTCCTGATGAGTGCCTCTTGTGGCTGGTTTAAAGTGGGTGGCACACCTCATCCCAAAGGAATGTTATTGTTGATTTTGACAACATATTTTCATTTAGTTTTAGTCATAGTCCTTTGAATACAATTCCATTTAGTTTTAGTCATACTTTGTCGCCTGAAATGTTTGAGTTTTTGTCTAGTTATAGTCGACTAAATCTACAGTTGATTTAGTCGACTGAAATGTATTTTGGCGGTGCCTTGGTTGCATGCTGAAAATAGCCGATCTTGTAGATCTGCTATTTTCAGAGCGCAACACCCGAGCGCATCCAAACATAAAATGACTTGTCTTTTAGTTCTACTGGATCTCTTCTCCACTATAGTCCCCTCCCTAACATTTTAGTCTAGTTTTTATTTGTTGACGAAATTGTCAATATATTTACTCATAGTTCTAGTCATCATAGCTCCGTTTTTAATTAGTTTTCGTCAGTGAAAAAAGGTAGTTGACGAAAACATTTCGGCATAGTTTTAGTCGACGAAATCAACACTCAATGTATGGACCTCCCGAGTATCGGTGCCTTGTCTGACCTGTGGCTGTATGTGCAGGCTGTATGTGCAGGCTGTATGTGTGCAGGCTGTATGTGCAGGCTGTACTTGCGGCGGTACAGGCTCTCTTGCCACTGCAACATTGGAGGGCTATTGTCTCAGAGCCCATACTGTATACAGGCAGGCCCCTTGGGAATGTCCACCAGAGCTTTGCATTGCTCATGCAGATCCACCCCGACCACACTCTCATCCTATAGATCTCAGTCATCTACCCCACCGTATGGTGACATAGTAACTGTAATAAATTAACAGTTAATGGGTTTTATTACTAAATTGCTGCTAAAAGTAATATATTACCGTAACAGCATTACTTTTGTAACACGTTCCCCCCCCCCCCAACGCTTGGGGGGAATGATAAAAGGATGGGAAATCCCAGCAGGACTACCACTTTCTTCGTCAGGGCTCGTTGACAGAAATGTTAATCTATTCATTAAATTAAAGTGCTGATCAAATGCTATTTTCTTGTGATAAACAAATAATTGCCCAGCATCATTTGTCATTGTTTGAGACTATGCAACCAAGGCCCATCTGATAAGCTACATGTATTTTGGTGTATTATGCACTGATTATTATTGGATGGCACAGTAATGACTTGTTCAGGTATGCATGTATAAACCTTAATGAAGATAGACACCACTGCGATTCCATGAGGGCTCCGAGCTGCCTCAGTGTAGTTGCTGTATAGATCCTGGTTGTAATGGATCAACTGGACCTGGAGAGAGAGAGGGGGGGAGAGAGAGAGAGAGAGAGAGAGAGAGAGAGAGAGAGAGAGAGAGAGAGAGAGAGAGAGAGAGAGAGAGTGGCAAGGCAACAGACAGACAGAAGGACAGAAAGTTATTACTTAACCAGAAGAAATACTTCAAATCTTCTCAACTTCCTCTGACGTTACAGAGCATATCCAAAAAGAGGCAGATGGGAGCAGAGAGAGAGAGAGAGAGAGAGAGAGAGAGAGAGAGAGAGAGAGAGAGAGAGAGAGAGAGAGAGAGACAGACAGACAGACAGACAGACAGACAGACAGACAGACAGACAGACAGACAGACAGACAGACAGACAGACAGACAGACAGACAGACAGACAGACAGACAGACAGACAGACAGACAGACAGACAGAGAAAGATAGATTGACAGAGCGATTTGGGAAGTAAAGTGACAGCGAGGATGAACGACGAGAGTTGGGGATAGTTGGGAGAGAGAGAGTGACAGAATGTCAGGGTTAATGAAAGAGAGAGCGAGGACGAACAAGAGTTGGGAGAAGTTAGGAGAGAGAGAGAGAGTGACAGTGTGACGACCGGGGGAAAGAAAGAGAAAGCGAGGTTGGAAGAGAATTGGAAGAATACGAGAGAGAGAGAGAGAGAGAAAGAGCTATCAATTAGCAATGCGGGTCGGTAACAAGGCACAGCTGAGGAGAGACAAGTGGAGCAGCGGTCTTCTCCGTATACTCCTCTGCTTTCTCCAACGTCTCACAGTCTCCGTGGGACAGATTCACGTTGTTTACCAGTCGTTCTGATGATAAACACACCATGTACTCTGTCTGCCTGGAGCCCAAAGCCTTCAGGGGAAACACAAGATTACAGTCTTCTTTATCCCCGGCTGTGACACCCCGGGTTCTAATTATCTCCTCAATGGCAGGAAGACTTTTGATAAGGTTACAACTTAATGAAAGATGACAGAATGTAACTGTGACTGCACGTCACGTGCGTGTGTGCGTGCGTGTTTGTGCATGTGTGCGTCTACGCAAGTGTGGGTGTCTGTGCATTCATCTAATGGGTGTGTATGTGTTGGTGAAATGTGTCTGTCTCCATAGTCCCTATAGACTTACAGTATCCTGAGAAGTGTGTGCACGTTTCCGCGCGTGTGTGTGAGTGCGTGCGTGCGTGTGTGTGTCCTCACCTATTAAGAGTGCTACCAGTCTCCAGCGAATAATAATGTGGTAATTAATCATAATGAAGCTGTCTGTCAGGCAGCCATTAGGCCCACAGCAATTATCATATTAGTACATCACTAACATGCATAATGAAGCTGTTAAAAAGTGCGTTTGTTTGTTTGCATACAATGTGCCAAAGTGTTTACCCAAGTGTGTGTTTGAGGTGGCAACCAAACTTATCCCATGAGTCTATTAGATAGACTGATATCTAATATCTATTAGATATAAAGGATGATAGATTAGGAGACAGGATATTAAACAATGATCCAAAGGTAATACTTGGTCTCTTGGTCCCTTAGCAGATATACAAGCTCCTACGAGCTACGCTACGAGCTTGTAGATCTGCTATTTTTTGGAGAGATCGCGAACATTTGTGCAAATCTTTACAAATTTCTTTTTTTGAAAAAACGTGTGTTGTTACGGTGGTTCTTTCTTATTTTTTTCATGTCGAGGACCCCCAAAATTATGTTTTTGGCCGCCGATCCCCATCAAAATATGTTGTTTCAGGGACCCCCAGAGGCAAAGATTTTAGCTAAAAATGTTGTTAAAAAAAATATATGTATTCAAAGATTTGCACTTAATGTTCAAGATTTTTCAAAGAAATAGCAGATCTACAAGCTCGTAGCGCGGCACTCGGTGCCGCACTACGAGCTTGTAGATCTGCTATCTTTGAATAGCCCAAAGTATAAAATAATGGTTTTAACTAAAAACCTAAAATACCCGGATTGAATGGGTTAATCTGTCTGTCTGTCTGTTACTTTTGCACCGCCTGCTCATCTATAAATCTGTCTTTGAGATGGTTTTACTTACGAAGGCTACGTGTCAATAAACACATTGCTTTTTTTTTTACCAATAAAACGGCTGCTGCTCTGGACCCACATCACTGTAGCTGCTGGAGATGGAGATAACACGGAGGGAGATAGAAGGACTGACAGACAGATGCATACAAGCAAGACCGATGGGCAAGATGGACGAAAAGACAGGAGGACAGATAAACAGACACACTCCGCCTGATAGACGAGTAGGTATGACAACAATAAGACACAGAGACAAGACAGGCAAACAAAGACAAATGTATGTCATTCTATCACATGAGAAAAACCTAATAACAGTGCAGTGGTTTTCCAGATGTGTGCATCAAAGGTGCTGAGGCTTGGAGAACACCATTTCTTGCATTATTTAATTATTACTATTAATCTTTGTTGTTCATTAACCCATTAAGACCCCCAGACAAGCAAAGATTTGAGTTACAAATGTTCGCTTTGAAAAATATATATTCAAAGATTTGCACACGAGTTTTAAAAAAAATAGCAGATCTACAAGCTCATGGCGCGGCACTCGGTGCCGCGCCATGAGCTTGTAGATCTGCTATTTTTGAATAGCCAAAGAAATTTCTAAAATGAAACAGATGCGTCCCCGATCTTAAAGGAAGGTTAAAGTGTCATTTACCATTTGAAGCCCTCTAGATGTGATCTGTTGTTTGCAAATCTTAATAAATACATTGTTGGGGAGAAAACAAAAACTAAAACACGGTTGCTATAGGGTGAAGTTACTCGCGAATGCCATCTCCATAGCGTATTACTCTGACTGTCTGTCTCCTTCTTTCAGTCTGTCTCTCAGTCTGTCTCTCTGTCTCTGTCAAGCCTGCCACTCTATCCAGCTGTGTCCATCTCTCACCCCTGATGGGACATTCTAAAGCTCGAGGGGAGTGTGTGTGTCTGTCAGTGCGTCCATCTCTCCATCACTCACCTCTCCAGGAAACCCCTGGCCGTTGAGGAGGTGCTCTGAGCCGTGGGCGTCCTCGCTGCCGAAGTGCAGCCTGACCTCCTCCAGTCGGTAGCTGTAGCCCAGGGGACCGCCGGAGATGTTCACCAGGTGGGCTTTGTCTGGCCTCAGAGACACGTGCTTCCCCGTGTTGTACATGGTGCCTCCCATCTGGAACAGAGGAGCCAGAGAGGCCATGTTTAACAGTCCGTTCAAAAATCTACTGGATTCTATAGCCTCATATTCCCCACCATGTTTTTGATGGTTGGAAGACTTGCATTAGTCCAGTGCACATTGTAGAATATAGCCTACATTCAGACCAGATTAGACCAAAGTAGACAGTTCCAATGCCAAGCCACAGCAAGTCATTAGTGAACTTTCTTTTTTGACCTCCCATCTAGAACGGAGACGATGAAGCAGCATGAGTGACTCAAGATAAAACTGTCACCGGAAGAACATTCTCACCAGAGAATTATCAGTGAATGCCATTGACCATTAATAATGCGGTTTTGGGATAACGTGTTCCTTCCACGCGCTACGTCCAACTGGGGAAACTCCCCCCTGTCAGGTGATAAGAAGGTCAGTTGGCTCTCATGCATTGAAGGAGGCATGAGCTCGGCCCTGGCCTCCCTAGGCTGGTGAGGGGAGTGTAGCGCCCAGGATCACTTAGAAAAATGGCACAGGGTGAAAAATAAGGGTTACAAAATCGCGGGATAAAAACATTATTACAAAAATCTCAATTTACATGTAGGAGCTTAAAGGGGTAGTTCACCCCCAAAATAACTTTTTTTCTATTGATTACTGACCATCTGGAGCCTTGAATTCATAGATATTTTTTTGTTTTTGCCACATTCCTAAGCCAATAATTTGATTATAATAAATGTGTCCCCATTGATTCCGGTAGGAGACACAAATGCATTTGTGTCTCCTACCGGAATCAATGGGGCTAAATTTATTATAATCAAATATTAACTCTTTCAGTGCCAAGAGTATTTTCATAAAGTACTCCCAAACTGCCAGGAATTTGCGTTTTTTTTTATTTTGCAATTTTGTAATTTTTCATTCAAATAAATGATCTGATTGGGGTTTTAAACCCATAATACAGTTCTACCAGTAGAGAGCAACAAATCGACACATTGATGATCTCGCTGGCTCACTCGCCCCCTCCCAAACAGGCTCACGTCATATCCGGTCAGAACCGGATGTTGACATTTTCGACAATCGTTGATCGCGCTAAATTACGATGCGATACACGACTACGATGACTGATCGTCACCCAGACCAAAGAGAGTAGACGTGGACCTCTCCGTTCGCTTTTTATACCGTGTGAAAAACCGTGACTTTCCCTATTCTGGCCGAAAATCACCGGAGAAAAACAACGTGACCCGGAAATGAATTTTTTTTTTTTACATCCGGCTCCGGGTGAGTCTGATGTAGTCAGGAAGCGAAAGTGATCATGAAAAATAAACAGAATAACGCGACCACAGTCAAAAGTAAAAACTCGGGATTTCTCGTGCTGGCACTGAGGGTACTCGGGAAAAACTCGGGATATGTCGGGGCGTGGCACTGAGAGAGTTAAAGGAAGGAATGCGACAAAAACAAAAAAATATCCATGAATTCAAGGCTCCATGGGGTGAGTAATCAATAGAAAAAAAGTTATTTGGGGGGTGAACTACCCCTTTAAAAGGGACAAGGACTGACAGATACAGATATCTCCATGTTTGGGCATATCAGTCGGATCGACGGTGCGACGTAGGTGTGAGGGACGCGTGGCGGCCCGAACCTCTAGTAGATATAAATAGGGTGTATCTCCCATTTAGAGTTAAAGGTTAGGCTAACGGGTAGACTTTACTCTTTATGCATGAATAAAATGATATCAATTCAACTGGAAAATGTTGAATTAATGTATTATGTTCACACTGAAAATGACATTATGTTCACATACAGTCCCTATGCTGCAGCAAATAACCCGCATGACGACGGTACGGTATACATTTCTTTCCTCCCGTCAGCATAACATTATGAAAGGCTCTGGCAGCCTTCTACCTTACAGGACCAAATACAGTAGCAGTAGCATGAGCGTATACGTTTTTAACAAAGGTAATTCCAGTGGGGAAACTAACCTCTTAACCCTAGCTGGCGTTGCTGCTCTACTTACAGAGGCCTTACAATCATCCAGCTACAACGTACAGTAGCTGTCTGAATACCGTCGCTGTTGGGTGGAAACCGTATATGCAGTGGTGGAAAGTAACAAAGTACATTTACTTAAGTGCTGTACTTAAGTACAATTTTGAGGTATTTGTACTTTATTTGAGTATTTCCAATTTCCACTACTTTTACTTCTACTCCACTACATCTCAGAGGCAAATATTGTACTCTTGCTCCACTACATTTACTTGAAAACTTTAGTTACTAGTTACTTTTCAGATATAGACTATGATATAATGAAACATACATGAACCACTTTAGCCCTATTTTATACATAAGCTATTTGAAAATAGCCGATCTACAAGCTCACAAGCTTGTAGATCTGCTATTTTCAAATATTTAGTACTTTTACTTTTGGCACTTTAAGTACATTTTGATGCCAATACTTTTGTACTTTTACTCAAGTACATTTTTAATTCTGGACTTTTACTTGTAACAGCGTATTTTTATATTGCAGTATTGGTACTTTTACTTGAGTAAAGAATTTGAGTACTTTTTCCACCACTGCTTGTATGTCAAAAACTAAAGCCCTTCCCCTTTTTATTATTATTATTTTGGAAACATTTTAAAACAGTGAAAATAGCCTATCTACAAGCTCACAACGCTTGTAGATCTGCTATTTTCACTGCTTTTGTGCAACACTCTTGTATGATTTACAACTAAATAAAAAACATTTTGAAATGAGAATGGAGATATATGAGCTTTCTGCCCGACAACAAATGTATCTTGTTAAAAGGAAGCAGACAGTGGACTAGCAGGGTTCTACTGTGTATCTGTGTGTGAGATGGTGTACTTTGCTGTGCCATTAATTAACCACTTAAACCCTATATACTTAGTATATAGTCCCCCAGGGCTCTATATATGGTCCACTCCCTCTTTTTTCCCCTTCCTCCTACACCAAATCTCTATCTAGAAGCTCACGTGTTGCAATGTTTATTGCAATGTTTATTTCATATAATCATCGTATAATCAGTGGGTCACATCTTCCCAACTCTATCAACCTTATTATTACAGCGCTGGAGACTAAGGGGAGAGAATTATGTTCCGCCTCAGTTGCCGTTTCTGGACTTACTGCTGCTTTACGCTGGTGATTAAACTCTGCCTAAATTAAAGATGTGATATACTACTGTTGAGTGTTCCTTTAATTCTGAGAGTGTACAATGGAGCTTTACATTTACACGCACGGGCACCAGTGGAGGCAAAAGTATTCACATGTCTTTACTTATCTTAGTATCAATACTGCAATGTAGAAATACTCTGTTACAAGTAGAAGTCTGGAATTCAACATTGACTTGAGTAAAAGTACAAAAGTATTGGTATAAAAATGTAACTTAAAGTACCAAAAGTAAAAATACTCATTGCGCAGAATGTCCCATTTCAGAAATGTATAAAAAAAGCTTTTGAAAATAGCAGATCTACAAGCTCACAATGCGTCGCATCAGAGCTTGTAGATCGGCTACTTTCAAACGGCCGAAATATATATAGGGCTGAAGTGATTAGCGTGTTCTGTAATAACAATCAAAATCTACAAAGTAACTAAAGTTTTCAAATAATTGTAGTGGAGTGAAAGTATAATATTTGCCTCTGAGATTGTAGTGGAGAAGTAAAAGTGCTGAAAATTGGATATACTCCAGTAAAGTAAAAGTACCTCAAAATTGTACTTAAGTACACTACTTGAGTAAATGTACTTAGTTAATGTACACCACTGACGGGCACACACACACACACACACACACACACACACACACACACACACACACACACACACACACACACACACACACACACACACACACACACACACACACACACACACACACACACACACACACACACACACACACACACACACACACACACACAACCTGACAGCTGCCCATTAAGGACAGAGTCGTCCAGTGACTGTGTCATTTCGGGGGTTGTTCCAAAGCACTTCAATGCTGAGAGATGAAAGTGTTTACTCAATTAACTTCAATACAGCCAGACTGTGAGTGAGGGTGGATGTTCACAGGTGGGGATTCACAACTATTTTACATCCCATCAGTGGGTGAGGACCACTAGATGCTGGATTTTTAAAACCTTTACATTTTAACCACCAGTAGTGGAAAAAGTACTCAAATGTTTTACTTAAGTAAAAGTATCAATACTGCAATGTAGAAGTAGGCCTACTCCGTTACAAGTAAAAGTCCGGAATAAAACATTTACTTGAGTAAAAGTCCAAAAGTAGTGGTATCAAAATATACTTAAAGTTGTACAATGCAGAATCCCAAATAACGATTTTTAGCAACCTCTGCTGGTCACTACCGTCACTGCATACAATTTCCGTAATCCTCGATTACCCAGAATTCCATTCGTTTTCACCGGAAGCCGGAAGCGTTTCAAAAAGCGATCTTTTAATTGTTTTATACTATCTACGGATCGTTTCTCTTAGCCAGTGGAGCATTAGTTACCATGAGCTGTGCTTTCTTTTTCTGTTCTTTTTCGATCTTCCAATCCTACATTCTCTTAACATCAGCCAGTGTCGGCCCTACGGGGGGGCATTGGGGGGCAATGCCCCCCCAGATTAGACTTTGTGCCCCCCCAGTTCAGATTGGCCAGTTTTTTTTTTTTTTTTTTTTTTTTAATTTTTTAAAAATTTTTATAGACATATTTTTTTCGGGTGTTAGATATATATGTTATTTGTATATTCTTTGTGATTATTATAAATATTTACATTTTCAAATAATTAATAAAAGGTACACCACTGTTTTGAGTGTTGACCACCTTCATGATCACACCTCCGTGCGAGCGGTTCCTGTGCGACGTCACGTCATTACCTCTGCGTCTGTTGTTGTTGTGCTTGTCATGCACATGATGCACGTGAATTCAAATCTGAGACTGAGAGAGAAGAAAAAACTAAAAAAGACCACCAGTAATGGACATAAGAAAGTGGCTCAAAAGGCCGCAATCTAAATCAGACCCACCACCATCTGAATGTCCCATAATTCAGATTGAGGAAGATGAAGAAGATAGTGAAACAGAAACTACTAGTATGCCGGTTACAGCGGGGAGTTCAGACACACCGCCGCCGCCCCCCCCCCGCTGCAACTCCCACAGCCAGGCAAGCCTCAGAGTCAGCCAGCTGCAGCAGCTCCTCACAGCAGGCCCCCCCACCATTTACAAATTCTTCTCCACCAGATGATCTTGGTTCTGAGGCACCAAATCAGGTGAAACGTGATAAATATCCGAGCATCATTTTTTGTGGAAAGAAACGCTCCTTTGTGAGTTCGTGGTTTAATGGGAGGGACTGGATGGAATACAGCGTGGAAGCAGATGCAGCTTTCTGTTTCCCTTGCAGGAAATTTCGTTCAGCATGTAGTGGTAATGTTGATACAACTTTCACCTTGAAGGGATATCGCAATTGGAAGCATGCAATCGAATCAAATAAAGGCTTAAATAAACATGCTCTCTCTAAAGAGCATTTGTTGTGTGCCAAGACCTGGAGAGAGCGAGAAAGACGCACACAGACTGACACTGAAATTTCAACCCTGGTTAATACTGAACAGTTGGATAGAAATCGATACTACATGTCCTCCCTCATAGACATAGTTGAATTTCTAGCATCAAATCAGTTGTCATTACGAGGAAAACTAGATGCGTTCAGTGCAATGTCAGAAGGGGGCAGTGGACTGTTCCTTTCCCTTTTTGAATACACGCTAAAAAAAGACACCAAGCTGGCCAACATAGTGAAGCTTATTCCACGCAATGCAACTTATACCAGTCATACCATTCAAAACCAAATGATAGAAGCAATGAGCAGCGTGGTAACAGAAGCCATTGTAAAGGACATAGGCACGCATTGGTTCACAATTAAAGTCGATGGGACTCGCGACCCCACGGGGTGTGAGAACGTTTCCATAGTGGTACGTTTTATATCAGAGGACACTATGGAAGTGACAGAGCGCCTAGTTACTATGGCAACCACCCAAAAAGGCGACGCAGCAACACTCACTGACACAATATTACAAGAACTCGCAACAGTTGGGCTCAGCTCTGATAAAATATTGAGTCAGTGTTATGATGGCGCTTCCGTCATGTCAGGGAAGCATGGAGGGGTCCAAAAACTACTACAGAATAAACTTGGCAGAGACATTCCCTACGTCCATTGTTTCAATCACCAACTCCACCTTGTGGTAGTCCATGCACTGTCAGTAGAGAAGGCAATTGGCGACTTCTTTGATGTCTGTGGCATGCTGTTTAATTTCTTCAGAAAGCCCACTGTTGCCATTCACTACAAAGGTGATACCCTGAAGCGTCTTCTGGACCAGCGCTGGACAGGCCACTTGGCTACTGTCTCAGTGATCATTAAAAACATGGAGGATATCTGTGCAGTGCTGTCGGAGGTAAACAGCACCCGCGCCTACGGTTCAGAAGTTAGAGTGGAGGCAGTTGGACTTCTGCAGCATGTGCAAGAACCAAACTTTGTGTTTATTGGGCATGCAGTGCACAAGATATTAATGCTGCTGGACGCACCAAACAAACAGCTACAAGCTCAGAGAATGGACCTCCTTACTGGAGTAAAAGTTGTGCGCAGCGCAACACGTTGTGTTCGTGAGCAGAGATGTGACACTGCATTTTCTGAGTTATGGAATAAAGCCACCAACAACAAAACACCACCACCAGAAAAAAGGAGACGTACTATGAACAAGAACCTTGCACAGTACGTTGTTGAGGAAAGTGTGGGACAAGGACAAAACGACATCAACACAGAGACAGAGATGAAAAGACTCTACTACAGTGCAATTGATGCCGTTCTGGGAGAGATAGAGGCTCGCTTCAGCGAACGTGATGGGAAACTGATTACTGCATTGACAGCTCTGGACCCCGAGGGTGACAGTTTCCTTGATGCCACAAAAGTTAAACCTATCCTGGATTTGGTAGGAGTTGAAATAGTACCCACACAGTACACTGTTGCACGTGATTACCTCCTGTCAGAAAAGGCACCAGAAGACAATTGGACCATTCAGAAAGTACTGTCAAAATACTACAAAACTCTTGAATCTATGCCCACTGTATTACTAGCACTCCGACTGGCCCTGGTGTTTGGTGCATCAACTGCAACCTGTGAGAATTCTTTCTCAACTCTGAAGAGTGTCTTTACCGACCGTAGACGCACCATGCTGCATACAAGGAAGGCAAGACTTGTACAGTTGGCTTTTGAAAAGGACTTAACAAAGAAATGCAGAACTGAATGGAAGGATGCTGTTCTGAGGAAGTTCCACGCAGGTCACAATCGCCGCCTTCAGCTCTTCTAATGGTGAGTGAAATAAATAAATAAAACATAGATGTAGGTCTCTTATATTTTAGTTGATAATTATGCACTATGCATTAGCCTAATTTGTTTGTTGCTCTCTGTCAGGGTTGGACTGTCCCGTTAAAGTTGGCTGCTGAGCTGTGAGAGGAACTGTCCATGGTCCTGGAATCGATAATGCCGCTGCTGCGCTGCGGTGAAGTTGACTTTTTTTTTTCTCCCTTTCCTCCCACCCACCGTGGAGATGATTACGACATAAGACTCTGTTATGAGTGATAAGATACTAGGCCTATAAATTATTGCTCAACGTGTTTGTGTTGTTGGTGCATAGCCTTTCCCCCCCTTTTCCTCCCGCCGTGGAGATGGTGTCATTATATGATTAAATGCTCAACATAATTAATTGTATTTGTTGTTGGTGCGATGCGATCGTGCACAGTGTGTTACTTTTTTCTGTATAGTTTTTGTTTTGTCAAATGGACTACAGTTACACTACTTGACTAAAGTTAACCTAGCTAGTGTGTTATGTGCATACAGTATGTGATGTGAAAAGCCCGCCTGTTATGTGCGCAGCAGCGCAGTATAGGCTGCCTTTTTTTTCTTTTTTTCTCCCGCCGTGGAGTCTGTGGAGATGCGATGCCGACATTACATTAAAGACATTATAATGCTATAATTGTATTTGTTGTTGGTGCTTGCTATATATAGGGGCAAGGTAAATGAACCGAATTAACCGAAATAGAGTTACAAAACCCCCCAAAATAGTACAATATCCATCCAATAACCGCAAAAAAAATCGCGCGCGCGGGTCACGCACGCGCGCTGCGCGCGCGTGCGTTAGTGACAGACAGGTGCCCCCCTTAGAATAATTAATGCCCCCCTGCTGATTACTGTCTGCAGCCGGCACTGACATCAGCGTGAGGTTCCTTTTTGCTATTACCGCGGTAGTTCCTGGCCAAACAGGAAACCGTTGCGGTAGTTCCTGGGGACGTCGGCCACGACGTCATGACGTTGGCCAGGAACGTCATTTTCCCGGGAAAGTCCCCCCCTTCACCGTTCAATAGAAAATATATAAATAAAAGGCTTCCGGGGGTGAAATTCATGGAGTGGGTGTTGTGAAACTTTTGCCACTGACAAAAGATATACAATTTAACTTTAGTTTTGTTGAAAACGTTACCTAGTATTACTTTAAAGTACCAAAAGTAAAAGTACTAAAATGTTGACACAAAAACGTACATTTTGGGAAAGTGAAAAACGGGCTTCCTCACTGAATATATGCTAATGGGTGTATATGTGTATATGTGTATATATATATATATATATATATATATATATATATATATATATATATATATACATAAAATGTAGACAAACAAGAAAAAGCTGTTTTCGTCGTAGCTGGTAACACTTTTCTGCTTCCTTTGTTTACTACCGTTGTTGTGGCTACGGTTCAGTTGAATATAATTATGACCTATGAGAAAGTGATAAAGTACGGTCCAGTCCCCTCAGCTTTGCTCAGAGGGAGACAGCAGAGAGGAGACAAGGTACAGCACAGCACGCTGTGGTGGGACTCTTGGCAAAACAGGGTCCAGGTGGCTGTAGAGATAGGCCGTCTTATCCATTGCACTCTCACCCTCTGGGAACTGCTGTACATTTATTTATTGTCCATTAAGGCGATTCTCAACCCAGTTTCCCCCTCTGAGATTACTACAGTTTATCTGAATACAACATTTAGTCATTTAAAGGAACATTTTGACAAGCAAGTCGATTTATACAAAAACAACTGAGGAACAAGCTTTTTTTTAAACAACTGAATTAATTCTTACTACTTTCTCCTATTGTACGATGAATAGCAAAAATAGACAACACGTCGCATTGCAGCGCGTAGTGAGCTTGTAGATCGGCTATTTCTCCTATATATAATTTTTTTTAAGGGAGAAAACGTCCTGGGATGCCAGGTTATTTTGGTTCGTATAGCAGGAACGGTAACGCACACCGAGGGTTTGGTGAGGTGCTGACCTTCGGTAACAAAGGAGGAAAAGAAGTTGCACACACACAGAATCAACACATTTGTTGATTTGCATATGGAGCCAGAGAGTGCAACTTCTTTTCCTAATTTTTAGGGTTATTGTGGTTAACATAAATTTTTAACTACATTGTTCAATTGTGATATTATCAAACATATCAGGTAGTCCATATTTCAAAAAAAGAAAATGCATGTATTTCAGTAGGAGGGATATCGATCTGCAAATCGATCTGCAAATCGATCCCTGATCGTGCCTCACATGAGAAGCTCCAAGTTCTAAAGCCTGATTTATACTTTAGTTGTACGACGGTGTCCCACACGGCCAGCATAGCAGATCTACAAGCACGCCGCGTTGTGAGCGCAGCGAGAAGCTCCCCATCACCTGGCTGTAGATCAAACCTTAATGCCCCTTACTTTCCTGCCCGACTTAGTAATCATCATACATATTATATGACATCCATTACATTCCCACATTGATTACAGCTATTTGTACGTAATGAATGAAGATAAAAGCGCTCCGGTTTTAATTGCGACACGCCTCTTGCAGAGGTAATGGTGAAAATGAAACCATTATTCACTGCCCCATAATAAATACCATGCTAATCCTTAAGGATGAGCGCAAAAAAAAAAAAAAAAAAGATACATTTTTATTAAGCAGGCGGAGGATTGGAGAGGTCTAAAAATGACTCTGCGCTTCTCACGCCTCTTTGACGGCATTAGAGCCGGGGTTAGTTACTGGGGACTTATCAGGGATGAATATGCAGGAAACTAACTATGAATATTCATGTGTAAATTTTTCACGTGGACTAAAATATAGTCAGGAAGCAGTCTGATAAACACTGAAACTGATTTTTTAAGCCAGACAGTATAAACATGGACTCACTTAAAGGTTCATGTTTACACTCTCAGAGTCAGGGCCGGATTACCCATAGGCCGTTGGGGGCGAGTGCCCTGGGGCACCAAACAATGGGGGCACCAAAAAAAAAAAATTAAATAAGAATTAAATAACATAACCTTAACATAACCCTAACCCTAAAACCGAAATAAAGTAACCAAAAACCGAAAAGAAACTAACAAAATCCGCCAATTTTTCGTGCACGATTTCGGGGGGGGGGGGGGGGCACCTCAACTTGAGGTCGCCCTGGGGCACCACATAGTGCTAATCCGGCCCTGCTCAGAGTTAAAGGGATACTTCACTTTCGGGCCGGGGACACATTTAAAAAAAATATTAAAAATAAATGAAAAAAGTTATGGAAAATTCATGGCCCCCTCACGACACGCAGTGTCCTACTAATGTGTGAGGGGGCCATGAATTTTCCATAACTTTTTTCATTTATTTTTAATATTTTTTTTAAATGTGTCCCCGGCCCGAAAGTGAAGTATCCCTTTAACGCTACAGTTTCATTTTCACACTAATGCTTTGAAGACTAGAGTGAGATGCATATTAAGGCATCAAATTTAAACTTTACAACGCAAATAACTCTATTAGCTCATAAGACAAAGATAAAGACAGGCATAGAAATTAGCAAAACGGGGAAGAAACACAAATAAATGTCAAAATCTAGAAAGAAAATGGCCACTACTTTTAAAAAATAAATAAATGAGCGCATGGAGGGGCAGTTGGAGATCAGGTGTCTTGCTCAGGCACACTTAACCAGGTGACACAAAGCCTGGAGGAGCCGAGAGGACCGAGCGAGTGGTTCTCAATGGGGTTCGCGAACCCCAAGGGGTGTCCTTGAGGGAGTTCCAGGGGGTCACCAGCTAAACGTAACCTTACAAGTCTGTAATACAGATAGTGTACGAATGGAACCAAATGGACCCCAAGAGTTAAATTCACACTGAGGATTTTACAATGTAGATGGTGGTTGTGGCCTAATTCATATAAAACTTGAGGTCCGTAATATGGTTGAGAATCACATTGTTTATGACAAAGATATGTGCAAGGTATATTAAGTGCAGATGTACAGACTAATGCTTAACAACATGCCGTCTCCATTCGCACACAGCGTAAAATAATTGTAATAGTCAATAAAAACAGGTGTGCTTCAAGATGAGGAGAACAAAAGAAGCTGCAGGATAGATCTCACCACGATTTCAAAGTCTCTCGACAACAACAAAAAACGATCAAATAAATAAACGCTTTAGGTGACTCAGCCTGACGCACAGCAGGGTGGGACAAAAAAGCACCTCTGAGCTTGTTCCCGATCGCTCAAGCGAATCAAATCAAACGCACCCTTAGTAATTGAGGACACCGGTTAAGATTGTTTGATGTTTGGCCTTAGAGGACCCTGCTGCGCTCCACGCTAGAACACAACTTCAAAGCTGTTTCCTTCTCAGCCATCTGTCAACCTGCTGTTGACATCAAAATGTATGGAAAGATGGAGGGAGAGAGAGATGGATGTAGTGAGGTAGGGAGGGAGAGATGGAGGGAGAGATGAAGGTAGGGGAGGGTGACGTGGAGAGCGGGGTAGAGATGAAGGCACAGTGGAAGGGAGAAAACAAAGACACGAGCCTGCTTTTCACGGCGTGTGCAACAGGACTTTTTTCGAGCTACGCAATTCAATAATGACAGGAAAGCGATAGATCCCATCTGTGTGAAAAGACGCTCGAGAGAGAGAGAGAAGCCGAGAGAACCCGAATGAGAGAGAGTGGGGAAGGGAAGAGAGAACGAGAGAGCTAATCAGAAGGAAGGACAAACGGGGGAAACACAGGTTGAGAGAATCTAGGTATTATTTGGTGACAGTTTCGTGACAGCCAAAAATGTAATCTCTCAAGACAGATTGCCAGTGTGTAATGTGTGATACACCTCACACATCATGTGGAGTAGAGAAATAATGAGCAAGTTAAGGTCTCCAGGACCTGAGGTGACATCTACTGAGTTAGAGGGACCATCCTGTAACCAGAAGGTCTCTGGTTTAAATTCAGTCAAAACCAAAACGTATGTATTTTTCTAGGTCACCCTCCGACCCAGCCTGCTGCTCCTGACACTTCTCCCGCTGATCGCTGAAGTATATTGAGCAAATGCATGGGAGTTTGGTTGGATGAAAAGTTTACTTCAACCCATTAAGGCCTGGAACGCATCTGTGTCATTTTTAGATTTGAGCTAAAAAAAAGCATTATTTTACACATGGGCTATTCAAAAATAGCAGATCTACAAGCTCATAACGTGGCACCGAGTGTCGTCCTATGAGCTTGTAGATCTGCTATTTTTGAAAAATCGTGAAAATGTGCGCAAATCTTTGAATAAAGATATATATTTTAAAGGGAACATTTTTAACTCAAATCTTTGCTTCTGGGGGGTCCCTGGAACAAAATATTTTGAGATGGGGGTCCGCGGCCAAATACATAGACATTTTGAGGCCCTTGACTGAAAGAAAGATTGAGCACCACTGATATAGAAACATACGCATTTCAGAATACTGTTGAGATTTAGGAGACATGTAGAATCGGCTTCAGGTCTTAAAGGTTTCATGACGTTCAGTTTGACCACACATTAAAAGTCTTTATCATGGTCCTTCAAACATGTATAAAAAGTTTTAACAAAAGATTCCACTCCATTGATCCATTGCAGGTGTTTTTCTCTCACATTTCTAAAGCCTTTTCAACTGCAATGAAAAAATAAATCTTTGCCTGCGGGTGTCGCTGGTGAGGGATTTTGCCTGTCAATCATCGCCTCTGCTCCGCCCCCCCCAAAGGAAAGGATAGGGGAGGGGAGGGGCGAGGAGGAGAGTGGGCGGGATTAATAGGCTGTGACCTCACTGTCGAAGGGCCAAGCTCAGATTACTTTTCAGCCTAATTATTCAGAAAACCCCAGACCACAGAAAATCCACTGAATGTTCAAAGTTCAGATTTTTTGGGTGTAATTGAGGCCATAAAACCCCCCAAAAAACATGAAAAATAAAAAATAAAAACCTTTAATGGGTTAAAACAAACATAAAGATAATCTTGTGAAGAAAATTCAAGATAAAAATGGGTTTCTAATTTAGAAATGAAAAAAATTACAGCTTCATTTCTCCCTATAACTGATCATGGTGATAGAATGTATATGCATGCCTCTGCTGGCACTCTTAACAATGTATTCACACTAGCAATGTTGTGACGCTGCTGGTGTGAAAGCTATAGACACAGTTTACCAGGAGCTTTACACTTTTACATTTCAATTCAATTGCTTTTTTTCACAAGTTCCGACAATCTGTGTTCTCAGAACTTGGCACTTTTCTCTGTCCCTCGCATTTCTTCAGACTTTGGGAAGTTGTCTTTTTAGTTATTATTATGCTCCATGGTTTTGGAATCCGCAGCAGAAAGATGCTAAACTGGAGTCTCTCATCCCTTAATTTGGCTGATTTGAAAGGTTTACTGACGACTTTAAAAACTGAGGCTTGCAGCTGTGTCTCACTTGGTTAAATAGAGGAGAGAAAAGAAAAGTTAAATTTGTCAAAACACACCATAATAATGCAGTCTAGTTTAGGGGATATTTGTAAAGTGTTCTGATTGGCTCCGACCAAATTCAGTATGCAATATCCCGCCCTTTCTGCTCTGAGCCTCGATTTAAACTTTGAGTACCCACCACTAGGGTTGGGTAATGGCTTCTACCCAGATACTAATGAAGTGTGGAGTGGATCTGGCTGGGTAGCTATAGCTATACTACCCTGTGTGTGTGTGTGTGCAGTGGTGGACGAAGTACTCGCATGTTTTACTTAAGTAATAGTATCAATACTGCAATGTAGAAATACACAAGTTACAAGTAAAAGGCCTGTGTTCAAAATGTTACTAAAAGTGCTAACATGTTTGAAAATAGCCGATCTACAAGCTCACAACGCGTCGCATTGCGACGCGTTGTGAGCTTGTAGATCGTCTATTTTCAAATAGCCCATGTATACAATAGGGCTAAAGTGGTTAATGTATATTTCATAATAGCATCATTTATATCTGAAAAGTAACTAGTAACTAAAGTTGTCAAATAATTGTAGTGGAGTAAAACTACTATATTTGCCTCTGAGATGTAGTGGAGTAGAAGTAAAAGCACTGAAAACTGGAGATACTCAAGTAAAGTAAAAAATACGTCAAAATTGTACTTAAGTGCAGTACTTGAGTAAATGTACTTAGTTACTTTACACCACTGTGTGTGTGTGCGTGTGCGCGTGCGTGTGCGTGCGTGCGTGTGTGTGTGTGTGTGTGTGTGTCATGTCATAGTGCCTTTGAGTTAGACACTGAAGCCTAAAGGTCATTACACACCGGCGATTATGCGAATATACGCAAAACTCGGACTCGTTCCGAATAATTAAAAGACGCTTTTTCGCTTCGCTTTTTCGCTCCGTGGAAGCTTGCATTGACTTTATAAGGTTTTTTAAAAAATCGCATTATTCGCATGAAAAAATCGCCCCCAGTGTGTAAGGAGCCTTACTTCGGAGTGACTTAGACTCACTCTAAGTCACTGAATCTGAGTCTGAATCTAGTTTTGCGTGTAGCCAGACGTTCTGATATCTCTGCCTATACCAGTACATCTAAATTCAATGTATCCCATCATCACATCTGACTATACGTGAGACGACTCAAAATGTAATGTCTGAAATGTAAATGTAAGTGGAGGAGGAGGCCGCTTGCCAAAGAGTGCACGTTGTAGAGGGCCAGGAGAACGGCAAACCTATACGAAAGGTTTTGTGTGGACAGGACACTGCATTGCCCACACAGAAGTACAGCAGCAGCCACTTACATTCTCCCTTCACACTAACTACTACTTTGAATTCTTTGCCAGAAAGACACAGGCAGACACAATGTAATGTTAGAGATGGAGAGAGAGAGAGATGGAGAGAAAGAGAGAGTGAGAGTGAGAGAGAGAGAATAAGAAAAACCCACAGATAAATAGAGACAGGGAAATGGAAGGTGAAGAGAAAAAAGGGGAGAAAGAATGAAAGAAAATCAAACACAGAAATAGGCTGTGTGTGAGAGAGCTCTGAAGGGACACATTTAACACACAGTTTGAGAGAGAGAGAGAGAGAGAGAGAGAGAGAGAGAGAGAGAGAGAGAGAGAGAGAGAGAGAGAGAGAGAGAGAGAGAGAGAGAGAAGAGAAAGAGAGAGAGAGAGAGAGAGAGAGAGAGAGAGAGAGAGAGAGAAAAAGAGAGAGAGAAAGAGAAAGAGAAAGAGAGAGAGAGAGAGAGAGAGAGAGAGAGAGAGAGAGAGAGAGAGAGAGAGAGAGAGAGAGAGAGAGAGAACTGCACACAGGCAAAGACAAGTAAGGCGTAAGAAAGGCATAAAAAGGGACAGATGTTAGAACGAGACACACAAATACAGTAGGAAAAGATGTGATGAAGACAATTAAGGACCCAAACACACGGAGGGAAATTGCTGAGCAAGATAAGTAAACGGAGAGATGCAGACGGAAATAAAGATGGAGAGATTACGACCACACACAGAGAGATAGATAGATAGATAGATGTTGAGCCAGTATCACCTCCCTCCCCATGAGGGGAGACGGGGGTGGAGGGGAAGTAAAAATGAAACGCAAATATATAAATAAATAAAAAAGGTAGCAAAAGGTGATGGCATCCGCTTGGTTCTGGGGGGTATAGCTGTAATAGGCCGCTGCATAATGCATGTAGCCCAATGAGCACACGGCGAGGGGCTGTTAGTATTAACCCATTAAGGCCGGGAGCGCATCTGTGTAATTTTTTTGATTTATTTGGCTATTCCCAAAAAATAGCAGATATACAAGCTCATAGCGCGGCACCGAGTGTCGCTTGTACAGTAGATCTGCTTTTTTTAAATTATTTTTTTAATATATATATATATTTTAAGGGAACATTTGTAACTCAAATCTTTGCTTCTGGGGGGTCCCTGGAACAAAATATTTTGAGATAGGGGGTCCGCGGGCCAAATACATATCATTTTAGGAGGTCCTTGACATAAAAAAAGGTTTTAAGAACCACTGATATCATAGCAACATACGTTTGTATTCAGAAAACTGTTTAGGATTTAGAAGACATTTGTAGAAGATTGTTGAGTTACAAATGTTCGCTTTGAAAAATATACATATTCAAAGATTTGCACAAACTTTCACGATAAAAAAAAAAAATGCAGATCTACAAGCTCGTAGCGCAGCACTCGGTGCCGCGCTATGAGCTTATAGATCTGCTATTAGTTTTTTAATAGCCCAAATAAATCTAAAAATGACACCGATGCTATCCAGGTCTCAATGGCTTAATTCCAGCCCTGTGCTGTCGGTACCCATTAGAGTCGCGCGGAGCACCGACTCCGTCTCCCCTGACTGACACCCTGTGCCTAATTACCACTCCAGAGGACAGGCTGACCGATAGGACAGCATGCAGGGCCCCCTGCTTGCCTTGCTCTTTTTTAGATATTCCACAGCCGGAGAGCAGTGATCTCCAACCTTCTCCCTCTCATGGGGGGGGGGGGGGGGGCTGCAGGCGGCAACTCGGCCGCGACAAAGGCGCGGTAGAGACCGTTGAATGCATGTGAAATGTGGAACCGTGCGGTTCACACTGGGACACATAAGGACATGACCCAGTAGTAGGATTTACACCAGTCATATTTCTCTGTTAAGAGGTGCTCTTTGTCTGTGATCCTGTCAGAACACCCCACTTTTTGGGCCCCGACTGTGTGTTGAGCAGTGGCGTTCCCAGGAATTACATTTAGGGCAGGCGAGACATTTTTTTCTCCCCCTGCTCGGGGGAAACAAGTAAACAACAACACTACACTGACTACAAAACTTAAACGTTAATAAAAAACAATATGCAAGTATAATCAATCAATCAATTCTTCAGCAGTGGTCTCTTCATGTTGTAGTTTAGTATGGCTCAAGCTGCTCTCAGAGCCCCTTTTATGCCAGGTGAGTACAGGTGATGGCCCAGACCCCCACACCTGGCACGGTACCCCATGAAGACAAAGGCATACATTTGCATCACTATAGGCGCAAGGGTCGCTCTGCTGAATGGATACGGTGGTGATTAGCTGCCTGCCCACGTGAATGGACGAGGAGGCGGGCTAATGGTCCGATGGCCACTATTCTGTTTGGATTTTTTTCACTGCCTGTTTTTCAGTCAGTCTTTTACTTTATTTTCTAGTGGAGGCGATATTTTAGTTGGGCAGGCGGCCGCCTGCCCTGCCTCTACGGTGGGTACGCCACTGGTGTTGAGTAGGCTGCCCTAGTGCGTCTGATATCTGGTCTAGAGGGGCGGGTTCAAAATCTCCGGAGAGAGAATCCGTGGGCTCCCATTGCTTCACCGATCTTTGCGCCCGCCCCCCCGCGGCACTCCTCCTCCTCCCCCAATGTGCAGCATTGAGAGCCCTGATGACGTCACAACATTTGGAGCGACGCCCACCGCACTCTGGTTGGTTGGGGGAAATGAAAGGTTGACTCCTACTTCCCTATGCCAGGAACGTCAACAGGCTGGTCCAGGCTCTTATTTTTTGGTAGCAAAACGCGAAGGAAAATAAAAGCCTGGAGATCGAGGCTATGTGTTGAGAAACACTAGATATAGAGTGGTCGGTGAAGTTCGGGACTGTGGGCTTTAGAGTGAAGGCCATAAGTTCAAACCCTGCTGAAGAACGCATAACCTGCACGCACATTTCGTTAAGCTGCTCCATGACAGTCAGCTAAACTGCTAAAAAAAAAAAAATTATGTATTATATCTTCCAACTGACTAGTTGTATTATATGGAAGGTTCTGCTGTCAGCATATTCTGCTATTGTGCTGTCTATATGTTCTGCATCAATGCCGCCATGAAATTGGTAGACAAATTCTCATACACCTACTGTATACACTATGAAACGTAGCGCGTTCAGAATATATTTTGGACACTCCTATATGGGTGAAAAACTCTCTCTCTCTCCCCTTCTCTCCCTCTCCCTCTCTCTCATATGTATTTCCAACCAGTGATCTTGAGCACACTGTACAGGTCAGAGTCAACATGGGCTTTCGGTTGTTTACAAAAATGTAAATTTCTGCCAACCACCTTTAGACTAGGGGTTTGAATCTGCCGTGGTGCATTCGACCTGGGCGGGTATTCCAAACGAACACAATTCACCTCAAGACCAGCGAGTAGGGATTAGCAGTGACAAGGGACTACTTGGGGGAAAGTATCAGTTTGTTGTTGCATTTATACGGATTGCCATGCAAAGTTAATGGATTTACACTACAGCAGTGGTTTTCAACCTTTTTTGCGTCAAGGACCCCCAAATTGACACATATTAGCACACGGACCCCCATTTAAAAAGATATGCCAGGGACTCAACCATTTTAATTTCTTGGGGGTCTTAATCTACACTGTTATCATCATCATTAGTGTACATTTAACTCTGAGAGTGTACAAATGGAACCAAATGGACCCTAACGGGTCCATTTGGTTCCATTTGTACACTCTCAGAGTTACAGACACATAAGGGTCAATTTGGTTTTTAACTATTAATTTGGCTGCGGACCCCCTGGAACCCCCTCAAGGACCACTAGTGGTCCCCGGACCACTGGTTGAGAACCACTGATTTCATACAGTTTAGTCTCCTAAGGTTAGTTAAATGTACATATTTGTGACTTCTGCTTTATAACTGTATTACACCATTATAATATGTAAATACAGTACTGTGGACATTTGGGATTCATTTTCATCATTTTAATCCTGCAACCAAGAACCCTGCACATAGTGTATACTGCATATATCTGCTATTCTGATCCCCAGGTTCTGAGTTTACTTTCTGAAACTTCTCTTCTTTAGTATTTGAGCTTTTTCTCTTTTATTTTTGTTTGCTGAGTTGTGTGTAATTTTGCCGCTAAATCCTCTGTCTTGTATCAGAAGTATATCTCTATCTGTATCCTGTTCCTGGGTTGCTTTTAACGACCCAGATTCCCCTCCGGGATCAATAAGGTTTTTTTTTTCCCCGCCTCTAATCTTATCTGCTACCGATACAATCCCTTCACCTCAATTTCCCCGAGACCCCCCCCCCCTCCTCCCACCCCCAGCTCAAACCCCCCCCTCTCTCTCTCTCTTCCCCGCTCTCACCTCCACACCTACCGCCCTCACAGACACCTCTCATATTAGAGAGGGAGCCACTGCAACAAAAATAACTAATCATTATCTTTTTTGGCACCAGCAGAGTCTCTGGAATTCAAACTTTCTGAATTCCTCAACCCCACCAACCTCTCTCTCATCCCCCCCTCTAGTCTCAGCGCTCAGGTCGGGAGCCGTTTGCTACAAGTCATCGCACAACAAAAACATCAATCATTGGAGAGTTTTTTTTTTTTTTTTTGCCTTCAAGTTAAGTTTTTCCCCCGATAAAATGTGTTTACCATGGATTTCTGAGTCCCTCAGCCTACCAACCTCTCATCTCCCCGTAAGGCCATATTTTGGCTCAGACTCAGAGAACGGATTTAGTGCCGAAGTTGCTAAGTTGTTTCCGAAAGTTGTTTGTATATAAGCTTCACAGCCTCTCATTCCCTTCCACAGGTCCCCACTGCTCTCTACTGTCATATTTTAAGTTATACTGCATGTTCTTCCCATGTCCAGGTTAGGTTCCATCCAGGTGCTCCGCTTTCCTCCCAGCACCAAAAGCCGTGCAAGATTAGTTATGTATACTCCTGCTAGTGCATCGGTCTTATTATAGCTGGAGCTGTGGTCCCTGGGAGTCTGAGAATGGATGACAGGGGGTTCCCAAACTTTTTCATGTAAACCCCCCTCCCCCCCCCCATATTCAAGCAAAATGGCTTGAATAAATAAAGAATAAAAAACAAAAACATATTTTAGCTATATTCAAATAGTTTTTTGACCGGGAACGCGTCTGTGTAATTTTTCAGATTTATTTGGCTATTAAAAAATAGCAGATCTACAAGCTCATAGCGCGGCACCGAGTGCCGCGCTATGAGCTTGTAGATCTGTTATTTTTTTTTAATTGTGAAAATTTGTGCAAATCTTTGAATATTATATATTTTTTTAAGCGTTAGGATTTGGATTTTTATTTTATTTTAATTGACCTCAGGTCTTTATGGGTTAAACGTAAACGATAACACTGACACGCCCAAAATAGGGCTAAACTGGCACAAGAACGGAATTTGAATTGAAATCGAACGTTCGCGCACACACACACACACACACTCCCCCCCCCCCCCCCCCCCCCAGTTGGCCCCCACACATTGAAGACCTGTGGGTCAATATACTTGCAATATAATACACTTAATGACTTCGCCATGGGAACAATTAAGATTGGATGCAACACAATCACTGTCAAGCTATTAGCGTTAGCACATGTTTGAAGGTCGGTAGATTTAAAACTAGCTAAGTGCTTGTTTGCGGTCAAAATCAATTCTCTATTTCTAATTCAAATCCACCAATTATAGCGAGAAAGACTCATCCCATTAATTATGTTAATTGTGTTTATTTGCAAAGACTTCTGCCTTTTAAATGGTGCTGTGCCTCTGTGACTGCAGATCTAATGAGTTCAGTCCACCGGGGCCTTGGAGTATTGAGCTGATAAACTGGACCAAAGAAAACTTCTCACATGTGCCTATTTAATTTCCCTTTTTCTATTTCACAGTCAATACAAGTCTTTTGCTCTGAATTCAGCGTGCTAGGATAATTGTTGCATTGTGAAATTGAAAATAGCCTTTTATTCTTTCGTTGCCTTCACATGTGAAATTGCCTCAAAACTGTAGTTGATAAGCGCTTGGTGTTGAATGACGATGAAAAAGAAACACGTAAAATAATATGATTTCAGGTCAATACGGTCTAGTGGTCTGTGCAGGTCGCATGGTCCCAGAGGGCTCTTTGGTGGACATTTTCTTCTCTGCTTATCTAAAATTGGTTTGTTCCGCTTTTTAAAATGTATATTTCCTTTTGTGACAGCGGCAGATGCTGAAAAGTTTCCAGGTCCTGGACTCAGTTGCTAGTGACAACCACGCAGCGAGCCAACCAACAAGTCCGCCAGCGAGCCAAAACGTCAGTAAGCCTGCCACACACACTGTGAAATCCTCAGTGTTCATTTATCCATTTGTAACTCAGAGAGCATCCGAAATGCAACTCATTTGTATACTCTCTGAGTTAATGGGTTAATTAACGCTCAGGATTTTACAGGCAGGCGAGTCAGCCTGCCAGCGCTCTGTCGACAAAAGAGACAACGGCCCAAAAACGGAGGTTTTGGATGTGGCTGACTCCAAGCGTTCAAGCTCTCACTTCTAAACAACCTCCGACCGTATGTTCCGTTGCCAGCTTGTTATTATGCAGCAGTGGGGGAGAGGTGGCAGTCAAGTACAATGTGCAGTGGTCCCCCGTCTCACATTTTGATCCGAAGGTCTGTTGCAAATGACGGGGGACAGATTTAATAAATTGCGCTGGCTGCCATCCCAGTCAATCAAACCGACACGCTTTCCTCTCCGCGAGTCAGACAGCGAATCGTCCAACATCCTCGTTTAAGGCGCATGGTAAAAAAACCTGAGATCTCCGCCGGGCCCAAGGATCATCGTAAATTTTCAATGAATGAATGGGCTAAAGCTGGGTGGGTGGAAACAATTCTAATTCAAGGATAACTGCACTGCAGTACTAACAATGCAAAAGGTTTTAGGGTGGTCCTTCATATGATCATAACATCATATGCGATGTATGTTATGATTTTTGTTTTCAAAGCATTGGGTGCATGGTTTGTCAGTGGCCGTTCTTTCCGCTGTTCTGGCCCAGTGGTTCTCAACATGTGGTTCGGGACCCCCAGGGGGGTCCCCAGATGACATGAAGTGATCATTTAATGACTTCAAATACCCAAAAAGAAAAGAAAAAGACCATTACTGCATCGAAAGTAATCAACAAACTATACAATAAAAAATGGTCAAACATTGGCCAAATTGTCAAATAATATAAGAAAGAGTTTGTAGATTGAAAATATCCAATCTACAAACTCTACAAACAACACTTTGCGAGGTGTTGTGTTGTGGAACCGAGTCAAACACGTTTTGCTGACTATGCTGTTTCCAAATGCAGGCGGGGTCATTGTTCTAAAATTCCCAAAGGTGAGGTAATTGTTCTAAAATTCAAATTTCTAACTACCAGTTAATGCCAGCTACAGTATGCAGCTAATAATGCAGAATGTTTTGTGTGTGTGTGTGTGTGTGTGTGTGTGTGTGTGTGTGTGTGAGACAAATACTTGTCTTGTAGCATAGCTATAGTCTGTATAAATTATTTGCAGATCCGATTTTGGGGCGACGCCAGCTAACATCTTGTTTTATGAACAACCTACCTTCTGTGGCCAAAGTTGCTTAAGGGGAGCACACGATGTCCCGTCTACGAGGGTGTGTGTGTGTGTGTGTGTGTGTGCGCGCGCGCGTGTACGTGCGTGCGTGCGTATGTCTGTGTGAGATAGGCTGTCAAAATGATTAATCCTCATTGAATAACCCAACATTCACCTCCATCATGCTCCATCCATTTCCCCTTGCCTCTCCTCTCCTCTCTCAAACCCTTCTCCCTCCTTTCGATTGTCCCCTCTTCCTCCTTCCTCTCCTTTCACCTCCTCCCTGGCTTTGCCTTTCTCGTCTCCTCTCCGCTAGTCCTCCCTCCCATCTCACCTCGTTCCTATTCATTTTCTCTTTCCCCGTCCGTCATTCTTTTCATCTAACTTTCTCTCGCTCTATTATTCCCCCTCACCGCCCGTCAGTTTCAAACCACTCAAGCCAATGTGATCTCTAGCTGCCTGCTCTACGCCCCCCCCCCCCCCCCCCCCTCTCTCGACGGCCCCTCCATCTCTGCATCTCTGCCACTGCTTTGTTCAGCATCATCTGTTCTCCTTTGAGCTTCCTGGAAGCCAGAGTGTGACAATGGACTCAATTACACGTTCTGTCTTCTCATACCAGCTGTTACGGAAAAGCCTCATGGCACCAATGTTGTTGTTGTTTTTGAGCTTGGGGTCTGCTTATAATTTGACATGGTTTCAACGATGAATGACAGTCAACAACCAAAAGTAGGTTGATTTAGTAGAGTTCCTGAAATAATCTACTTTTTGATGACTAGATATGGTAAACTATAAATTACAATACTGACTTGTATATCAGTAGAGTAGGCTAATAGGCTAATAAGTCTTACCATCTGTCAACTAGTGGATGAAAGCTGTGGACAGTGATATATTAATCCAAAATTAATACATTTAATCAATAAGTAATCAATAAGCTCTAGTCCATAATCGGATAGCAGCGTTCCACTTGTAGCTACTGTATGCCCTGGATTTCAACATCATCTTTTTACCTCGGTAAAGGTGAGCAACGTTCAGTAGAAAAGGCTTATATAATATCCTTTCCATGTTTATAGTCTATTATTTGGTGGTGGGGTTAGCTGTAAACTTCTTTAGTCTCATCACACATGATGAGAGCATTACGTTCAGCTGATCCCCACTTCCAGACAGAGCAGATGTACAAGTTAACTGTCAAGGTGATGAGACGCCGACAGCTGTTTTTTTAAGACGAGAGACGACTTCTCCGCACCACCAGTGTTGCCAGATTTTTTTTTTATCTTGAAATAAAATGTGGAATATTTGGAAGATTTTTTAAACATTCTAACAACACAAATCTGGTACAGGGCTCCAGCTGGCACAAAACAATTTCAGATGGGGCTTATAGGGATAAATTAGCCTACATATTAACTTGGGGGTCCATGACATAAAAATATTTGAGAACCACTGGTTAAAATAATAGAACAATTGTGAAGCAAGCCCAAATAAGCAACTACACTTTAGAAACAAGCCCAAAAAACTGCACCCCACAGCTACCAATATTTACAAGCAACTTTAGAGAAAAATAAGCCCAAATTCGCTTATAATAAGCGGATATGGCAACACTGTTCAGTACGGTGACGTTGAAGGTGGATGTTGTTGGATGCAGCCTTCCAGATTAATCATGACCTACACCTGGTCATCCACACGTCTCAGGGATACGAACCCCTTTGGCAATTGCACGTCAGTTTGAGCCTACAGAAAATACGCCCTCCTTTACGAACTTTATTTACCCCATATTTATGACCAGCATAATGAATCGGGGCCAATGTGCCCAGAACAGGGCCACCAGGGTTAATGTGGTTAATTATTGCAGAGATTAGAATTTTTGCATTCTTGGTACTCAGTAGATGCCAACCCAAATTCTGCGTCCATTTGTAACTCCACGACTACAGTATGGAGCCACGCTTGCCGCCGTCTAGGCTTGGATCGAATCCCACCAATTATCTCCTGTGTTTAATGCTGTGTTCACACTGGCAGCGACAAAAGATGCAAAACTACAAAGCGACGCATCATATCTGTGGCCGAGTTGCCGTTGAAGTGTTTCGCAACACGCTCGTTGACTCGTCATCAAGCGGGCATCCGATGAGCGAGGAAAAATATAAAGGAAAATATAAAGGCTTGGATTTAAAAGAACAGGGAACTGGTCGATGGAAATGATTAGTTTTCCTCCCATTACAAGCAGGGATTGTGGAGAGAGAAGGCGAGTGCCGAGTGGAAACGGTTAAACAACAATTTGTGTAACTTTGTAGCCGCTAGAGTGAAGCTGAAGCCAGCTCAACTTTATTTCACAGCTTTGTAGCGAGCATCAAAAAGCATCAAAAGTTTCTATCTTCATGTCACTGGCTTCCATTGAAAATGAATGGTAGCCCGTAGCTTTGTGGCCGCCAGCGTGAACGCAGCATCACTCTCAGCTCCAACCCAGCGTTGCCAGATTTTGTGAGAGAAAATATGTATTTTGTCCGTCGACAAGTGCATTCATTTGGGAAGAAAAAAGCTTGACAAGAAAATGTTTGAGAACTACTGATTTAAACATTAGGAAGCGAGCCCAAAATAATCAACAACACTTGAAACAAGCCCCAAAACCCGCAACTTTACAGGCCCAAAGTCACTCATAATAAGCAGATATGGCAACGCTACTGTCTCACTAAGGAATAGAAATTGGGACGAACGGCTCGTTTTTGTACTGATGAGTTCTAAAGTAGAGTTGTACTGCTTTGAGAGTACATTGTGATGATGGCACATGAAACCGTTATGAGCAGAATAAAGCTCTGATAAGCTGCCTTTGTACCACTGTTGTTACATTTAGGGAGTTTGTTCCCACACAACAGTGCTTTGCTTTTAAAAAGAAAAAGAAGAGGAAAAAAAGGAGTTATGACTTGACATCTGTGTTTAATCTCTTGAAGCTTTACGCTGTCATTAATAATTATCTAAGTAAGTATGAGTTGTGAGAAAGGAAGTATAAACTATGCTTTAACCCATTAAGACCTGGAGAAGTCATTTTTTGATTTGAGCTAAAAAAGCATTATTTTACACTTTGGCTCTTTAAAAATAGCAGATCTACAAGCTCGTAACGAGCTTGTAGATCTGCTATTTTTGAAAAATAGTGAAAATGTGTGCAAATCTTTGAATATAAATTTTTTAAAGCGAACATTTGTAGCTCAAATCTTTGCTTCTGGAGGGTCCCTGGAACAAAATATTTTGAGATGGGGGTCCGCGGCCAAATACATATCATTTTGGGGGTCCTTGACATGAAAAAGTTTGGGAACCACTGATATAGAATCCTACGTTTTTTTAAAAAACAGTTAGGATTTAGAAGACTTATTATTTAGAAGACTACATATTTTGTAGAATCGGCCTTATAGGCCTTAATGGGTTAAGAAGATAGACGGTCTAATCTCATGGATCCAAATACAAATCGGTGGTCCCTCAACATTCCTGCTGTGGAACCACGTGCGACATGAGCCCTGAACCAGACTTGAACCCAGGATGATGCAATTATGTGACATCTTCACTAACTGCACTAAAAAGGAAATCTATTTTTTTGGGGGGGGATTTATTTGTGGCATTTTGCATGCTTTATTCAGACTAATACAGTGAAGTGAGAGACAGGAACTGTGGACGGAGAGTATGGGGAGTGACATGCAGCAAACGGTCCGCCCGTCCGTCCGGGAATCGAACCAGGGACGTGTCAGGTATTTAGAGCCCATGTGGTATGCACCCTAACCACAACTATCGGGTTGCCCCATCACCAATTAACCTTAGCAAACTGGATATGAGTTGCCTCTGTACTTGGTGCTCTCTTTTCCCCCCTCTACACCAAATCTCTTTGCCAAAAAATAGCCAATGTGTTACAACACGATCTTTGACAAATGTTCCTCCCAGAATAAGGATGCTAGGGGATAAGTGGATACGATTGTTTTGGATGTATTCTTTCTTTATGGGATAGTACAGTGGAGAGAGACAGGATAGAGTGGTTGACCTGCAAATGGCAGTCAAACCCAGGATGTTTAAAGCTGTGGTTTTCAAACTTTTTGTGCCAAAAAGTTTGAAAAAACCAATGGGCAAGTCAAGATCTCAAGCCACACCTTTTTCATAGAGGAAATAGCTTACTTACATGTCACTAGTTTTGAAAATATGTGAATACATAGAATACAAATGAAATATATATATAGTAAAAATATATAATAATAATTAAAATCACCTATAAGGAAATGCCCAAAATAGGGACACCAGGTTGAAAGTGGTTAAATATATTTTTAGGAATAGAATTTGCATCTGCATTGGGAAAAGAGTGCACGCAAAGTATTGATATACAGTGGTAAATTAAACAAAATAATCGCAACTTTTTGTATAGATGAATATTATTGCATATTAATAATGTGTGATCGTCGCAAAATCCCAAGACACAATAGGACTTGTCTCACGGCACAGCGTTTGGGAACCACTGGTTTAGATTATGTGGACAGAGAATGAGTGGGTTGGGAAAGAAACAGTTAAAACAGTATTATCTCATAGGTTCCAAATGACTGAATAATGAGGTGTTAACATCTCCATCCAGCAAATTAGATTTCAAGAGGAGCTTAAAGGTTCTATGACATTCATTTTCACTTTTTTTTATTTTTTATGTTTTTTTGGGGGGTTTTATGACCTCAATTACACCCAAAAAATCTGAGTCTGGGGTTTTCTGAATAATTAGGCTGAAAAGTAATCTGAGTTTGGCCCTTCGGCAGTGAGGTCACAGCCGATTAATCCCGCCCTCTCTCCTCCTTGCCCCTCCCCTCCCCTCCCCAATCCTTTCCTTTGGGGGGGCGGAGCAGAGGCGATGATTGACAGGCAAAATCCCTCACCAGCGACACCCGCAGGCAAAGATTTATTTTTTCATTGCAGTTGAAAAGGCTTTAGAAATGTGAGAGAAAAACACCTGCCATTGATCAATGGAGTGGAATTTTTTGTTAAAACTTTCTATACACGTTTGAAGGACCATGACAAAGACTTTTAAAGTGTGGTAAAACTGAACGTCATGAAACCTTTAAAATGTTGAACGACACACTCAAAATGAACTTATTTGTTACAACAGCTTGGCCTTGCTCTCCAATCGAAGTCACTGTGTGGGCAGTTTGTGAACGAAGCCACACAAATTGCAATGCAGTGCTCATTGTTGAAGCCGCACTATACAGACTGGCTGCCTGTGTGCATGTCCTAGCGTGGTGAATGGTGATGAACCTCATCTCCTTTGGCCAAAGGGAAATTGTGAGCCTTAAAAACACTTCTCCTATTCTTCACCTTTATAAATGCTATAGGGCGGCATAGCTGAATGGTTAGACAGCCCGCCTGGGAAGGCATAGGTCCCAGGTTCGATTACAGACAGATAGACAGACTGACTTTATTGATTCTGAGGGGAATTCAGTTGTCATAGCAGCACTGCAGCTCCGTAAGCATGAAACAAAGATACAGGTATGTGTAGAGAACAACAACAGAATAATAATAATAATAATAATAAAGGTAATAATAATAATAATAATAATAATAATAACAAGTACTGTACTTTGAGGAATTTTGAGGAATTTTTACTTTACTGGAGTATTTCCCATTTTCAGTACTTTTACTTCTACTCCACTACATCTCAGAGGCAAATATTGTTCTTTTACTCCACTACAATTATTTGAAAATGTGTTAGTTACCAGTTACTTTTCAGATATAAATGATGACATTGTAAAACATACATTAACCACTTTAGCCCTATTTTATACCTAGGCTATTTGAAAATATCAGATCTACAAGCTCACAACGCGTCGCGATGAGCTTGTAGATCGGCTATTTTCAACCATTTTAGTACTTTTACTTTTGGTACTTTAAGTACATTTTGATACCAATACTTTTGTGCTTTTATCCAAGTACATTTTTTATTCCAGACTTTTACTTGTAATAGAGTACTTCTGCATTGCAGTATTGATACTTTTACTTAAGTAAAACCTTTGAGTACTTTTTCCACCACTGGTAATAACACTAGTCAAAAAAACAAAACAAAAACATTACAATAAAGACAGTGCTTCACAAGAACAATGTTGTAACTAAAAGATTCGTTGAAAAATACTTTACATGCATAGGCCTATATTTTCAACTACATCCAAACGTTCATGAGTTTCCCTTTCGATTTACTGGGCATTGCTCAGTGCAGATGGTTCATCATGGCCAGAGGTGCTTCTGTTTTGTGATCTCATGCAGGTATAACGGCAAGGCTGTGAGTGGTCTACTTTTGAGGGGACATAGGAAAACACTGTTCTAGGTGTAATGTAGAGACACACTTGTGCATTAGCCAGCTTCTTCAGAATCTCTCAGTGCTCTCAGTAATGGACAAACAGATCAATAAAAACACTTTGGGTAACTTCACTGTAGAAGGACTAACCTCAGCTTGGCCTTCATCCATGCCATAAGAATGGTCTATGGTGCCTCACTGCCTCTGGAATGCCTCTGAAAATACTGGAAGGGGGGCTTTAAGTCACCGCAACATGGTGATGATTCTGTCACACAAGATTACAGACAACCAGAACTCCTTCAGTGTTTTCTTAAGACGGTGGTCTTACAGAGCTTTGAATGATCAATACCGTCGGATTATGGAAGCACGGCAATACACCACATTGATCTGTATTTTGAATCTTCTCATGAGATTACTGTAGGTTGTTTGTCTTCTTAAGGGGTGATTGCTGCCTTCTTACTCATGTGACATTCAGTTGTTGTTTATCTGGCCTTGTGCTAAACATCTTACTTTGAGCATTATCATCAGCTTTAGGCTTAAAGCTAAAAGACGATAAAAGGCAGACGTCAAGTCGTAACAACTTTATTTTTAACGGAAACTTATCATTTTGTTTTCTGGGAACAAACATAATGCTAATTAGGAAAATAGGAAAAGTTTAATTTCTTTCCGAAGACGGCAATCGGAACTCTGTTTATAACTTTTTAATGTGACATTGCATTGAAATGGATCCCTAATGAAGAATTGTATACAATTTCTGAGCCCTAATGAAGAAGTGAATACAATTTCTGTGGTAGTTAATGAGAGACTGTGTTTCCTCGCAGACGTGTGTAGAGTTCTGCAGCATATTTGGATGTGGGTGTGCGCATATGGGAGAATGTGCGTGCTTATGAGGTAAATTGCATTCGTGCATGCGCACATTTGCATAGCCGTGTGCGTCTGTTTACAGAGGCACCCAAGTGTGTCGGAATGTATAAGTGAATAATTGTTAGTGTGCATTTGGATCATGACCGCGGGTGCATGTGTGAGTGAACATGCATGGGTGTCTATGCACATTCACGTGTATGTTATTGTTTACACAAGCAGCCGTGTTTCTAAATGTATGTGAATAAAGGTGTTAAAGTTTGCATAATTATGGAGCATGACTAGGTGTGTGTGTGTGTCTGGCTGTGTGTGAGTATTATGTGTACTACTGGAGTCAGTTCACGTGGGCACAGGGTTGAGATAGGATATGACTAATGAACTGTCACAGTCAACAACACACTCAGAATCTCACACACACACACACACACACACACACACACACACACACACACACACACACACACACACACACACGTTGATAATGCAGAATGCACGTGTGCGTGCACACTCACACAAACACACACACACACACACACATACAGACGCAACCGCTGTCCCACACATGCCCGCTGACCCCCACACTCACACACAAAACTATCGTCGAAACCATTAGCAAAATGTCAGCATGCAGCCATGAAGAGGGTCATTTGTCATATTTGGAGGTGTTATCACAGGACTGCTGAGGACGGATAGGTCACACTGTCACGCTGTCACCGATCTGAACCAAACACAATGGCCTTCATCGCTCTAACAATGACATGACTTGCTCAGATTATCATTGCTGTTATAGTGTTGTTGTTGTTGTTGTTGTTTGCTTGTACGTAGGTGTCTCTGCCTTCAGCGCTATCTGAAGAATGAGAGGAGTGAACCACATGATGATGAAGAAGGGGGCTTTATCAGAGCAGACGGCTGCAAGCGTGCGTGACTTTACTTACTTACTCATTGACTTGGGGTTGAGATGGGATGACGTGTGGCGTGACAAAAGAAGCAGCAATAGCTGCTAGTCTTTAGCTGTTAATGCAGGGGTTCCCAAACGTTCCCATAATAACAACCCCCGGTATAGCCATAGCCTCTGGCCGCGCGGCCCCTCTATTTTGTAATGGCTTAAAAAGAAAATAAATAGCCATACTACAAGCTCACAACACGTTGCAGCGTGACACTCTGTGAGCATGCAGAGCAGCTATTTGTAACGTTTTTTGTTTTAAGAATTTTGACAATAACATGCCCAACATGGGGATGCTTTAAAGGCGTTAAGCTGTCAGAATAATCATATTGAATTTGAATGGGGGGGGGGGGGGTTCCCTCTCTCCTTTCCAATTGGCCCCCCATGGCGGCCCCCACTTTGAAAACCTCAGTGTGTTTGCTTCAATAATGTAATCGAAGCATCACAGGTTTGATTCCAGCTGCGGGCCTCCTTTCTCTTAACTGGCCTATTTAAATCCGGAAATAAAAATCGTTAATACATTCAGAAGAATTTAAACTTAAGGATGTTGAGAATTATGCACACCGTCTTTTTTTCTTTTCTTTTTTCATAATTTGCTAATATTGGTGCGCACCATGGATCATACATATTGTTTTGAAACTTTACCATTATGACTTTCTCCACTGAGGAGCTCAATATTATATCCTGTCTTAGAGGTGGATCCAAACTGAATCCTAACTGAAGCTGATTTTAGACTGTGTGAGCCACAGATTGTAGGCTGTCTGGTTATCACTGATTGGCTATTTAACCTGTAAGTCAAAGTACAATACAGTCATTACATTTGAGAAATTACCCTAATTAACTCTTTGACTGCCAGAGTATTTTCATAAAGTACTCCCCCAGTGCCAGCAATTTTCGTGTTTTTTTATTTTTTTATTTTGAATTTTTCTCATGAAAATAATTTAAGGACACATAATATAAAGACCCAGCACAAATCCGCCACCAGGGAGCAGCACATGACAGCGTGATCATGTCGTTGGGTCTCTCTCACCCTTCTTCATAGATTAGACAAGGAAAAACATGAAAACGGATGTGACGTCACCCAGATTGTTTTGATCAGCGAAAATTACGTTGTGATGCACGACGGCGATGACTGATCGTCACCCAGACCATAGATTATAGAAGAGAAGCTGTCCGTTTGTCCGTTATACCGTGTGAAAACCCGTTTATTTACCTATTTTGGACGAAAATGACTGGGGAAAAAAATCAAAAACCGGAAACGGAATCCAGCCCATGAAACCGGATGCAGATGTCCGTGAAGTAAGTGGAACTTGAGAATAACATTGAATATTAAGCAGCATAGCGCAATCAGAGATTAAACAATGAACGCGCGTCCAGCGCGTCGAGCGCGTCGACGGCCAACTGGACAAAGTAGCACTTGACGCGTTATCGCGTCGTCCGCAGTCAAAGAGTTAATTGGTATAAACTTTGTAAATCATTTTGAAAGAGTGTGTGCCCAATATAGGATGTCTCATTTGGGCCTTTTATGTATTTATGCCGCACTTTAAATACACAACTATGTGAGGGAGGGGCAGAATCTGAAAGACTTGGCATACATTATTAAATAGGTCCCATAATGAGCACAAATTATTAAAGACATTACATACATTAGCCTTATTGACTATAGATATTACTGTGTAAGACAAATGTGTGCGTAAAACAGTAATGCCTCCGTCTACCATTTCCCTTGCTAATTCTTAACAAATAACACTGTGGTGTCCGCCGTCCGGGTGGCGCAGGGGTAAAGTCTGTGCCCACCACCCTGGAGACTGGGGTTAGAATCCTTCATGGTGCCTCCGGCTTTGCAGGCCACTCCACTGAACACGACTGGCTTTGTTCATGGGTGGCAGGGTAGGTGGAGAGGGTGATCTCTGTCGCTGCACCAGTGACTCGTACAGGTTGGTCAGGGGAACCTTTGCAGCAGGGATAGCGTGTTCCTCCACCAAAACTACTCACTGTCTGGTTAAAAGAAGAGGCTGGCGGTTTCATTTACGCCCATGTTTTACCCCTATGTTTTTACATGGTGTGTTTGCTATGTAAATGTTTATGTCTGACTTATCTCCTTTATTGGTGTTATTTGTCCTGCCTGTGACACACTTTCAAAAATAAAGTTAATAATAATAATAACAATAATAATATTTTTTATCATTATTATCCTATCCTATAGCATATTAAGGAAACCTTGGTCTGTCAGTCAGTCACACGGAAAAACTGTCTGTCCCACATGCTTCTCCTCAGCGGGTTGAGCTATTGATCTCAACTTGCACACGGGCATTGACCATTAGCATATACACAAAATGACAACGCCCGTTTTTCACCTTCCCAAAATATAAGCTGTTTATTAGCGTTTTTGTGCAATCGCCCGCCCGGCTATGGGATCTGTCGTCATCATGGTTATTGAGTACAGCCCCGGATGTACGCTGTCACGGTCCCAACCAGTGGGCAGTCCCCCCGGGTAGACTTAGCTACGGGGCTACGGGCTGTCAGCTCTTGGTGCTAACAGCGTTAGTGTGTTGTTTACTCATTGATACAACGGAGCATTCGCTGGGGGTCCACGACGACCTGCCTCACCGCTGCGGAACACACGCCTTTACCTTGCTCATACATAACTCAAAGTCTGCAAATACTTTGAGTGCGCACATCCCTGGGTATGGACTAGTTACAAGTAAGACGCGCGAACGCGGTAAGCGAACGCAAAAAAAAAAAAAAAGAATGAAAAAAAATATTTTAAAAAAAAGTAACCAATAATTTTTTTTTTTTTTTTTTCAAAAAAAATCTGCGTTAAAAGGAGCATCTTAGAAAAATACAAATTCACAAAAAAAAAACTTGGAATGTTTTTGAACAATTCAACAAAGTGTTTGAAGTGCCTGTTTCACCCACTTCCGGGGGGCGGAGCCAAAATCCGAGCCCGATGTATTTGTTCGTAGACCCCCACTTAGGGGGGGTAGAAAAAGTTTGGGAGCGATTCGGGCACTTTTCATTTAACATGGGGTTTCAATGGGGAGTTTTTAGGAGCCTTCTCCGGGGCGTGGCTTCCGGGGGAAGGGGCGGGCTTAAACGCAACCTTGACAGGTGTGTTCAGTTTTCAAAGACCTTTCATTTGATGTATGGTACGTCTAAATTGGACATTTACTTATCTCAGAGGAGCTGCACACAGGCAGTGCACACAGGCAGTGCACACAGAGACCCAGAGACACACACAAGCCGAGCACGGTTTCATAGTATGCTCCACTTGGTCGGAGGCGCGGCTTCGCCGCGCCTCCTCCCGCGTTCGCAATTATTAGTGTTATTATTATTATGTATCAGATGAGATATGTGGTTGTCTACAGAGGTTGGCAGTGACAAGGACTATACAAACATTTTTTACAAACAAGAATTGTGAAGGACTGAAGTGAAAAAAAAAAAAAAAGTTTCCTACCCACTTTAACTCTACAAAATGGAACCAAATGGACCTTACGGGCCATTGCATCGTCTTGCATTAGTATTGCAAAGAATGTCCAAACAATATTTTTTGTATTATTTTTCTTTGGGGAGGCACAGCAGTGGAGATGCACAGCAGCAGTTACGTAGTGAAAACAACAACATGCATACACAACACTGTGTATGCATGTACATTATGTGTGAATGAGCGAGTGGATATGGATTTGGGGTCCGGGGACCCCCAGGGGTCCTTGTGGGGGTTCCAGGGGTCCTTAGCAAAATAGGTTAATATAGCATCAATCAATATAGCATCAGTTTAACCACTTTAACCCTATACTGTACATTGCCTATTTTCCAAAAAATCTTGAAAGATTTTGAATATTTTTGAAACATTTTAAACAGCACAAATCTTGTATGGGGGTATTGTATTGTATCCCTGGCACAATATTTTCAGATGGGAGTCCGGAGCCAAATGGTTAATTTGGGGGTCCTTAAGAAAACGTTGAATACTTTGTTTGCTACACAATCGTCACACACACACGCATGCGCAAACATGTGCACATTTTTGTTTGTGGACACACAAACGTAAATGCAAAACGCACTCCTACATGCACTCACACAAGAGCAGGCAAAGATAGTCACATGCATTGGCAAGCTTATGTACGCACGCACGCACTCTCTCTCTCTCTCTCTCTGATGCAATGGTTCTCTTTTCTAAATATCTCACACACATCTCAAAGAGGGTTGCCAGATCTGCTTATTATAATGCTTATTATAATTTCCCCGCAAGATTTTATTTGAAAATAGCCGATCTACAAGCTCACAACTGCGACGCGTTGTGAGCTTGTAGATCTGCTATTTTCAAATAGCTGATGTATATGTTAAAGTGCTCATGTGGCCCATAGTCGCTTCTTTTGGGCTGGTTTTCCTAGACCTGGTTGCTTGTTTCTCTCACAGAATCTGGCAACACTGATCTCAAACACACCCCTCTATCACACACTCTCTATCCCTTCTGCACATTCACACAAACAAATGCACACACGCACACACTAACGCACGCATGCACACACACGTGCGCACACAAACAAATAAATACGGGCCAACACGTACTGCATACACACACATGAACACACACGCTTGTCAGGACAGATGGTCGGGCTGTGTGCTCTCACTCACAGCAGCTGCATGCGAGCATTAATCATAAAACAAGACTCAGGGTTTAACTCTTCCTCCACTCGTACAGTTTTCTCCACAAAGACCTTGTTTATTTTACTTGAAGACAGCATTTGCTCCACCGTCCCCTTCCACCCTCTACTACTTCAGCCGCAAGAGAAAGAAAAATGACAGTAACTTCTTTGTCGTGTCGGATCTAGTCCAACATGCTTTGTACAGTGTATTTGTTTTATAACGGGCAGGAATGTGTATAATTGTGTTTGTACTCGGGAACGATGCAAGTCGGGATTGATGAAAATAGGGGATGCATGCCCCACCCGGTTATGCAATACCCATTGTACCTGTTTTCAGAGTACCAGTTGTACCCACCTGTTAGTCAATGCCAATAGACCGCCGAAGTCTGACGTCATTTACACATCCTTTGTTTGTCTACCTGGTTCGCAGTTTTCCACCCCCGTTCTGAATCCCATAGACGTATTTAATATCGCGTCAAATAAGAACTGTGTTCCAAAAATAAACAAATGACCCCGGCGTGTTGACTCTTATGGATATGAAGCATCAACTGACGGTGAGAAAACGCTAATGTTACTTCCGCCGAATTAGTTACATTTTCGCCAGAAACAGACTGTATCAAATATAAGTGACTGACTATCATAAACGATAAAGAACCTCCTCCCTGACAATAACGCCGACACGCGGTGTTTATTTTTGGACCACAATTCTTATATGAGACGATTCTAAGATGACCCAATGTTATTCTCCATAGAGAAATTACTTCCGCAAACCTGGGGATGAACGAGTCACGTCAGGACTTCGGTGCTCTATATACAGTATGGAGATACTGATGTCATCAGTATATGGCCATATATGGACATGCCCATACAGTATATAGGAATATCGGTTGGATCGGCGGTTCTGGACAACTGGATCTCCATATGCCTATATATGGGCATATCGGTCGGATTGTAGGGATGGGTCAGAATAATCAAATATGTGAATACTTGTTTTTAGGATAAAAATCTAATAAAAAAAAACTATTAAACCATTTCTATTCTAAATGTTTATTATTAAGGGAGGACCGGCCAGCGGACCACGTCGTCACACTCATGTCCCTATATGACTTAGCCATGACCATATAAGGAGTTACCAGTGCAGCTACTCCCAAATATGGAGTGTGTTGTCTAACGTCAATCTGTCCTCATGGCATCAGGCACAAGAAAATCAGTCAGCTCCATATATGGGCACAAAATGGGGCATGCCCATATATGGGCATATACTGATGACATCAGGGATCTCCATATATGGGCATATCGGCATACCGGATTGGCAGTGCGGCGAAGGTGTGAGGGCCGCATAGCGGCCCGAACTTCTAGAATATATTTATTTATGTATTTATTCCCGGGACAGGGAGGCATATGAACAGTGTGTCATTTGGATCTAGTTTGTAGATGGAGGAGTTAACTCTTGGAAGATTAGGTACGTAGGTACAGTAGATACAGTACTGCAGGTAGGTACTGTAGGTATGGACGGACGGATAGATATGGTAGCATGATAGGCAATTTTTAAAATGTCTCTTAATGCAATTCCTTTTTTTCTCTCTCTCTCTCTCATTCAGAACATATTTAGGACACAAAATCCGTTGTTTGTTTTTTGTTGCAATCTCTGTGTGGTTGACCCACATCTGTGGGTAAAATGCCTGGACTAAGAAAGCAGATCCAAGCACCCACAGTACAAAACATTACAGCCCCTACTTTCCATAGATCCAGTTTTGATCCCACTGTGAGAGATGCAGTAAAAGCCAAGAGGCTGCTTCTCTGACTTTTGATGCCTGAATGCATTAAGCCCGATTTACACACAGCTGTGCTCCGGTGTTGCGCACCTAAAATAGCCGATCTACAACCAATACCACGCGTCATGGCACGATGGCTCGCGCGCTTGTAGATCAGCTATTTTCGGCGCGCGCGACCCGATGCACAGGCAGGCATAAATCAGGCTTTATGACTCCTCCTCAAGAAGCCTGGCTATATAACCCAATAGTGTATTCCCCCCCCGCATTCCAGCACTGTCTATACCCCTCTCCCCCAGCCTCTAATCCAATCCTGCGTGCGCCCCTTACCGCCCCGCTCCCCTCATTCACCCCCAAGATACCCAAATCCCGGAGGAGCCGAAATTATGCTAAAAATAATCCATCTGACAGTTCTGAGAAAACCCTGCATTCGTTTACATTCGGTAGCCGGAGAACACCACAGGAGAATTCAAGTTCTTTTTTAGCCCATTTAGACCTGGAACGCATCTGTGTCACTTTAGGTTTCTTTGGCTATTCAAAAATAGCAGATATACAAGCTCATAGCGCGGCACCGAGTGCCGCGCTATGAGCTTGTAGATCTGCTATTTTTGAAAAATCTAGATTTTATTTTTTTTTCAATTTCTTTTTAACTGTTAGGATTTAGAAAACATTTTTAAGAATCGCCTCAGGTCTTAATGAGTTAGAGGGAGTGTGGGCACTCCACTCTCCTTTTTTTTCTGTGTCATGACATACAGAAGCAAAGCTGGGAGGAAGACAGAATAAGGGGAGAGGCACAGGACAGAGGGTTGTGGTGGGATTTGATCCTCGGCATGCATAGGGGTACATGTGGCAGCATTAAGGCAGGGGCGTCTTCAGTTCACACTATGGGCACAACAAGCACTTTTAGACTTACTAAAAGAGCTTAGCCCGGTCAAACCGGGAGCGCATCTGTGTAACCACTTTAACCATTATTTTACACTTTGGCTGTTCAAAAATAGCAGATATACAAGCTCATAGCGTGGCACCGAGTGCTGCGCTATGAGCTTGTACAGTAGATCTGATTATTTTTGAAAAATCTTTGAATATATATATATATATTTTTTTAAGAGATTTTTTTTACTAAAATCTCTGCTTCTGGGGGTCCCTGGAACAACATATTTTGAGATGGGGGTCCGCGGCCAAATACATATCATTTTGGCTGGTCCTTGACCACCCAAAAGTTTGAGGAGTTTGAGGACCACTGATATATATAGCAACATAATTTTTTGTTAAAAAAAACTGTTAGGATTTAGCAGACATTTGTAGTATCTCCCAGAAGCAAACATTTGAGTTAAAAATGTTCGCTTTAAAAAATATATATTCAAAGATTTGCACACATTTTCACGATTTTTCAAAAAATTGCAGATCTACAAGCTCGTAACGTGGCACAGAGAGCTTGTATATCTGCTATTTTTTAATAGCCAAAGTTTGCCGGTCTTAATGGGTTAACCGAGCGACTTTGTGAAAATCTTGACACAGAAGAGGTTTAGGAAAGGCCATGCGGGTGGCAGTGGCTCAGGGGTCACAGCGGGTGTCTGGGGAAGGGTTCAATTCCCAGCTCCTCCTCATGTCGCTCCTCAGCGTGTGGGTTAATGGGTGAGTGCAACGTGCTTTACTACTTTAGGAATCTAGCAGACGCTCTTATCCAGAACAACTTACAAGTAGCGCCAAGATCAGAGTAAATCAAATCCTAATGAACAAACAACAGGGTGAATGGTCATGCAAACAGAGCACAAAGAAAAACGGTTTAGTTCTACGCAGTAACTAATGCCAAGAACACATCAAACCTTGCATCTGTCAAAACAACAAGCAGTCTAAATATAATTCTTGGCCTTTGTGGTGAGGCAAAGAGCATAGGTTTATTTAAAATAGCATAACATTATGTGAACAAGTATCAAACATACATCTCAGGGTTTCCGGAAGACCATTTCAGGCTCGGTAAAACAAGGGAGACTAAATGAGACTAAATTTTAAAAAATGGCTGATAAAATCAACACTGGTACAAAGCTATAAACACAATGTTGAATAAATGTGAATAACAATTAGCATAATGCAGTTGTGTTTTCCATCATCACACCAACGCGTTAATATTTTGAGGGAAAAAAATAAGAATTAATTAATTAATTCCTAAAAAAAAAAAAGCGAGAGCATGACTCTCCCCTGGCCTAGCACCGGGCCTAACTTTTTTTCCTGCAGGAAACCCTGCATCTGCATAGTATAAAGCAACTATACAATAAATAAAGATGACAAGAAGGGATGAAAGGAATGAGGAGCACTATGAGGTAGAGTCTGAAGAGGTGAGACTGCAGTCCTGACTGGGGGGTGGGGGGTGTAGGTGTGGCCACAGTGTTTTAGGGAGGGGACGGACAGATGTCCTGTGTTGGAAAAACGGTGCAATAGAAATCCAGACCATTTGCCATTAACCCCTTAAAGACCGGGAACGCATACTGTGTCATTTTAGATTTTTTTTCGCTATAACCATTGTTTTATACTTTGGGCTATTCAAAAATAGCAGGTCGACGAGCTTGTGAGTGCCGCGCTACGAGCTTGTAGATCTGCTATTTTTGAAAAATCGTGAACATTTTGTGCAAATCTTTGAATACTGGGAAACAAAATTTTTAACTCTTTGCTTCTGGTGGTCACCTGGAACAAAAGATTTAACAAATGTTCGCTTTAAAAAATAAAAACGATTTGCACACATTTTCACGATTATATAAAATTATATAATTATATAAAAATAAAAATAGCATAAAAATAGCAGATCTACAAGCTCATAGCGCGGCACTCTGTGCCGCGCTATGAGCTTGTAGATCTGCTATTTTTGAATAGCCAAAGAAATCAAAAAATAACACAGATACTTCCCCGGTCTAAATGGGTTAATAGTCAGCAGACACCCTTTACTAGGTTAGAACTCACCAGGATGCCTGGATATTAATGCTCTGAATACTGTGATGAGAACACTGCCACCTCCAACAAACATTAACCCTTTTACATGTACAGCCCCAGAAACCTTTTTTAATGGCTTGCCCAGAGGGGGTTATACCTTACTCCAAGTGGTGCCTTGTTTATCAAAACCATCAGGTCTGATCAGCAAGACAATTGAGCAAAAAATGATGGAAAAAAAAGAGAAAGGACTGCTAATTGGAGAGTTCTTGGAATAATGTCCCTGTGGAGAAACATGGTCTTGGTCTCTCACTCACACTCACACACACACACACACACACACACACACACACACACACACACACACACACACACACACACACAGGCACAATACCCCCATAATTAACCTTAGATAATTCAACCCCACTGAGATTTTCATGTGCGCGCACACGCACACGCACACGCACACGCACACGCACACGCACACGCACACACACACACACACACACACACACCTCTATTTTCTCCAAATTGGTGCTTTAAAAATGATAGATTATAGCTGCAACGTTGGAACACATTTGCATGTATATTAATAAAATAAAAATAAACAATACAAATGTATACTTCAAATAAGCTTTACCATGGTCTTTCATTAAGCCAAATCTGTTTCATTACCCCGTATAAGACCTACATTCCCTGGTGGGTTTTTTGGATTAGCAGAGTCACAGCTCTCTCCGTCACAAAGTCCTCTGCCCTCATCTGAACCACATGGAGCCACGGCTGTGATTAGTGAGTGACGAGGTGATTAATGAGTGACAATGGCCGCCTCAACCTAACCCTAGACCTGGAGCACACACTTCTTATTTGGTTCACTGACACCGATAGGGAATTACATATAAGACCCTCTTATTAGATCAAACAGAGACGCTAGTGTCCTCTGTAATTCACCAGTGGTGGAAAAAGTACAATTTTTTTTACTTAAGTAAAAGTATCAATACCACCATGTGGAACTACTCTGTTACAAGTAAAAGTCCGGTATTAAAGATTTACTTGAGTAAAAGTACAAAAGTATTGGCGTCACAATATACTTAAGTACTAAAAGTAACAGTACTCATCATTATGCACAATATCCCATTTCACATGTTTCAAAATGTATACAAAATCCTTTGAAAATAGCCGATCTACAAGCTCGCGACGCGTTGTGAGCTTGTAGATCGGCTATTTTCAAATAGCCATGGCAGAAGTGGTTCATGTATGCTTTACAAAGTAACTAGTAACTAACTAAAGTTTTCAAATAATTGTAGTGGAGTAAAAGTACAATATTTGCCTCTGAGATGTAGTAAAAGTATTGGAAATTGGAAATACTCAAGTAAAGTACAAATACCTCAAAATTGTACTCAAGTACAGTACTTGAGTACATGTACTTAGTTACTTTCCACCACTGTAATTCACACAAGCAGCAATTACTACCACTGCATTTCTCTACTATAAATGGGTACTGTATGTACAAAGTGTCTGAAACACACACAATGCGAAGGTGAAATGGTCTTTTGTGTGCATACATACAGCTCGTCCACACCTATTTGAACCACAGGGCGCTTCTGGGTAGCCTGGCACTGCCAGACTGATCACGTGGGATCATTCATTCACAAGTTCCTCCACGTTGAACTTCTGGCAATGCCAGCCTAGGTTTCGCCACCCAGCGGCAGTGACAAAGTTGAGCTTTTCTCAACTTCACCGCACCGGCATATGCTGGCTCCGCCCCCTGCCGTAGCGGTGAAGGCGGTGGTGTTGTTGTGAATTCAGAAGAAGAGGACTTTAAAAAATGTATATTGTATCAGGGACTGCAGCATATGGAATGAAGATTTATTGTTGTATGTGCTGGCTATTTTCTTTTATATATCTGAACATGAATTTCCCACCAGTGAGTAATGACTCTTGTTTGCTGGAACGCAACATCTGAACATTCGGCGACTGGTTGGCCTAACATCAAACTATCCATTAGCAGACCAATCATTTGATGCCGGGCCTAGTGCTACTTACACCAAGGTCGAGGTCGAGTACACACTGTATCAGGGCTCTGCTTCTATTTTACTCACATTTGCTACTAAAATAGACATGTGTGAACTGGAAGAATTATTAAGAAACACAGTGTGCGAGCACAGATTACAGCCCACCGTAATCTTTTCAATCCAAAGTAAACATGCCAGAGAGAGAGGGAGATAGAGAGAGGCAGAGAGTGTGTGCGTGTGTGTGTGTGTGTGTGTGTGTGTGAGTGTGAGCATGAGAGAGAGAGAGACACGGCGAGAGCCAGCGCTTTACCCTGTGTTCCTACTTGCAGGCACTTCACGATCACACTTTTTTTTTTTTACAGTCTATGGAATTGCACTCAATTCTAGTGAGAGAACGTCACGCTTGATAAGATGACAGACATCCTTTTATTCATAAAAGTGGCTATAGCTCCTGTAGCGAGTTTCGTGCCCATACGATTTGATACGATTGGATGAACTCGCACACAGCCCCCAGTCCGCAGTTTTTTGGCCTCGGCTGTGCTCAGGCAGTCAATCAGAGAGGGCAGAGGAGAGAAGGCGAGAAAGCAAGTGTGCACTGAGAGCGCACGAGACGGCGCCCGAATATTTCCTAATTAATACATTAAGACCTGGAACGCATCTGTGTAATTTTTTTTATTTGAGCTATAAAAGCATTATTTTACACTTTGGCTATTCAAAAATAGCAGATATACAAGCTCGTAGCGCGGCACTGAGTGCCGCGCTACGAGCTTGTATATCTGATATTTTTGAAAAATCGTGAAAATGTGTGCAAATCTTTGAATATATATTGTTTTAAAACATTTTTTAACTAAAATCTTTGCTCTTCTGGGGGGTCCCTGGAACCAAATATTTTGAGATGGGGGTCGGCGGCCAAATACATATAATTCTGGGGGTCCTTGACATGAAAAAGTTTGAGCACCACTGATATAGAAACATACGTTTTTCAGAAAACAGTTGGGATTTAGAAGACATTTGTAGAATCGGCTTCAGGTCTTAATGGGTTAATATAAATTTTGCATTTGATTACATCATTACAGTTCGAACAGTAATTTTGCATTGTTCGATCGACAGCTCAATATTCGAAGAAAGCGTGACAGCCCTATAGTGTCCACTGTCCAGGTACATCTTTTAACCACTTTCAGCCTGGCTTCCCTGTTTTTGGCATGTCATTATTATGTAGGCAAAGATGTTCAACATCCTCCAGTGCACATACAACTATGTTTCATACACCACCCAGCCATATACTGGGTTTTGATCTAGTCGTGTTTACATTAAGGTTTCAAATACACACATCTGATGTAATGGCTCCTTATGCATATTCTTATTCCATAATCCAGGGTAGGTATTTAAGAATAAGGCTCAGGGTTGGGAAGTTTTTCATCTTTTATCGTTATAAAAACCCTCATGATAATTTAATCCTGGTGAATTTCCATTATGAGGATAATCGTGAATATCCTCACATGAGCATGAATATCCTCACGAGTGACCTGAAAAAGCTGTCCAGCTCACTAGCGTACAGACTCCTGATTTATTTTGAATTCCCATTTGCCACAATTATTTATTTAGTTATCCTCATGCATAATTTCTGATGAACTAATTTATAGCAAATTGCATGGCAATCCAGACAGTCATTTTTGACATACTGTATCTTTGCTTAGATAAACAAATATATACTGGCTTTGTATATAGTATCAAGTGTTGAATGGTTCAACTGACAAACTGACCGGACATCATTGCCATCTATAGAGCCCCACTGCTAGTGGAGCTAAAAAACAAACACATTTAGAACTAGTCAGATTGATATACCGGTATGAAAAATAAACTGGTAACGTTTTACACAATTTACGTGTGAGTGAGTTCAATGTCTGTCACTTCAAAGCAAATCAGCCTGATTCATACTTAGTTTAGTGGCGGCGTCATGCACAAAGGATGGCCTACAATTAGTTGTATCCATCATACAACGGAGTATAAATTAAGCATGAATTAATGTACCATCAACTTTAGAGACAAATTCTGTCTGCTTAAGGGCCCGTCCAATACCTTGCGTAACAGAAAAGCTCCATTGTGCCGCATTATGCCATGATCCACTTTGGATGAAGACAATGACTCGAGACACAAGGGGATTATGACGTGACAGAAGTGAAACTTTTAAATGACTGGAAAGCAAGAATACGCAAAGCTGGTGGTGGGTTATACGTGCATTTTCTTTCGAAAAAAATAACTTCCATAAACATGCAAAGGTGTCATACAAATGATCTATTTCTTTAATATGAAAACGAGGCTTGAATACTGCACTCACCTCTATCAAGGTAAGAAGCACATGTGAAGTAACCCAGATGTGAAAAAAAACATTCTATCCTCTTCTGGTTAAACTACAGTAGCTGTGTTGATCTTTATGTTGTTTATCTGGTACTATTATACCTTCCCGGTGAATGTGATGTTCGGCTGTCCTTGGAACATGTCTTTATTACACTTGTTTTATATTATCAGTCCTGTACATTTACTGCACTCTTTGAAAAAGGTCTGATTATGATTCAAAGGAGGGAACAGTGGTTGCATGTGCCATTATTCACCTCCAGAACGTGAGCAGTATCATGACAGCCAATGAGTTGAATATAATAGCATCATGTTTCCGTTTTTTCTCCCCCTCTCTCTTTCTTTTAATTTATTTATTTTACAAAAAAACGTTACACTTCTTTTCATATAGCCTACAGCAGTGTTGATTTTGACAGTACATTTTGATTTAGTTTTAGTCATAGTCTTTTGAATAAAATTCCTCATATTTCTGTATATATGTCATATTTTATTTTATTTTTCATCATAACATTTGAGTTTTTGTCTAGTTTTAGTCGACTAAATATCATAAGATTTTAGTCGACTAAATCTACAGTTGATTTAGTCGACTAAAATGTATTTTGGCGGTGCCTTGATGGCGACGTAATGGCTGATTTTACACTTAGTTGAATGCTGAAAATAGCAGATTTACAAGCTCACAACGCGTCGCAGCGCAACCAAACATAAAATGACTTGTCTTTTAGTTCTACTGGATCTCTTCTCCACTCGTCCCTCACTAACATTATAGTCTAGTTTTTATTTGTTGCCGAAATTGTCAATATATTTTGTCTTAGTTTAAGTCATCATAGCTTCGTTTTTATTTCGTTTTCATCAGTGAAAAAAAGGTAGTCGACGAACATTTTCCGTCATAGTTTTAGTCGACGAAATCAACACTGGCCTACAGTATCTATCTATCTATCTCTCTATAAAACACTCAGCAGAATATCCAGACAGCTCACGTAAAGTGGAAAGGCGGGCACAGGAACTGACACAGCGAACGACCTCTGCTCAACCTAGCGCTTCAGCCGCGGAGATTGAATTAAGGAACTCACCCATGGTGCTTGATTTGGACCGGTATGCTCTTGACTTTTGCCCACCTGAGTATGCCCTTATACTTACAATTGCGTACCACCACTTACTGGTGAACCAGGTACCTACCCCCCTGAGTTAAAAGTTGGACACAGCGATTAAGGGCTTGACTATAAAGGTCATAAAGTGCTATTACAAGTGGGGAGTGTTAAAGAGTGTTTTGTAGTGTAGTGTTAACTCAAATCTTAGCTTCTGGGGGTCCCTGGAACAACATATTTTGAGATGGGGGTCCGCCGGTCAAATACATATCATTTTGGGGGTCCTTGGCATGAAAAAAGTTTGAGAACCACTGATATATATATAATAGCAACATAAATGTTTTAAAAAAACTGTTAGGATTTAGAAGAATCTCCAGAATGCACACATTTTCACAATATATGTATATATTTTTAAATAGCACATCTACAAGCTCATAGCGCGGCACCTATGAGCTTGTAGATCTGCTATTTTTTAATAGCTCAAAGAAATCTAACTTTTAGAGAGAGAAGGCTGTGGCAGGCTTCAATCCTCGGCCAAAAGGGGCTTAATGAAGTTCTATAGTCATGGGTCTTAAGCCCAAATGATGTGTGGGGGGGGGGGTGGGCGGACTTTTCTCACTCTCACAAGCATTCTCTCAAACAAAGCTCTGGGGATGAAACAGCACAGCCAATGGCAGCCATCAACCCCTGACACAGACACCAGTCATCCGTTAAGATATCCAGCCAGTCTGCACTGCATCAGGTCATCCACAGCCTTCCAATAGCTAACACTCACTGACTGGTATACTATGTATTGTATATATACTGTAGGTCATCTGGGCTGGGGGGGGACAGCACAACCATATGGCTATACCGTCAGTGGTGGGAAAAGTACTCAGATATTTTACTTAAGTAAAAGTATCAATACTGCAATGTAGAAATACTCTAAAATTCCGGAATTCAAAATTTACTTGAGTAAAAGTACAAAAGTGTTGGTATCAAAATGTACGTAAAGTATTTTCAAATAGTCTACATGTTTAAAATAGTGCTAAAGTGGTTAATGTATGTTTCATAATATCATAATTTATATCTGAAAAGTAACTAGTAACTAAAGTTTTCAAATAATTGTAGTGGAGTAAAAGTAAAATAATTGCCTCTGAGACGTAGTGGAGTAGAAGTAAAAGTATTGGAAATTGGAAATAATCAAGCGAAGTACAAATACCTAAACATTTTACTTAAGTAAATTTACTTAGTTACTTTCCACCACTGGCTACCGTGACAACTCAGCTCGAAAATATCTATGATAAGACGTCAAACTTGATTTTAGAGTGCAATACAAATACTTCATAATTGTGACAGAGTGGCCTAATAGTACATGGTCATTGATTTGTATTTTTATATACATAAATGTATTCATTACATTTCATATGAGGTTTTGGAAGTACTGTTATGGCAGTATGAAAACACATGAACGTCATCTACTCTCCCAAAATGTAATGTTTAGTTCTCATTAATATCTTGCCAGCCGCCTTCTCTCTTCTTTTTTCAATCTAATAATAATAAGGCTGGGAGGGAACCAGTCAGAGGGTACCAGTGAGTACGTATATAAGAGATAAAGGAGAGAACACTGTGGCAAGCTTCAATCCTCGGCCAACCGGGACTATATGCAGTTCAATAGTCTGGGGTCTTAAAGGGATACTTCACTCTCGGGCCGGGGACACATTTAAAAAAAATATTAAAAATAAATGAAAAAAGTTATGGAAAATTCATGGCCCCCTCACACATTAGTAGGACACTGCGTGTCGTGAGGGGGCCATGAATTTTCCATAACTTTTTTCATTTATTTTTAATATTTTTTTTAAATGTGTCCCCGGCCCGAGAGTGAAGTATCCCTTTAAGCCCATGCTCGCTGGGGGCAGCTGCCTATACCTCAGAATTCATCGCGTTTGAATACCTGGAGCTCAAGGTTGAGAAGACACAGTGAAGTAAATTGCATTCATACCGTATAGCCAAATCACAACAAATGCCATCTCATGAAATTTTACATTTGGAACAGGTCAAGACCATACTCTTTAATTTACAGAGACCCAGCTATTCCCTCCTTGAGCATGCACTGGTGATGGCGGCAAAGGTAATATTAACATGAATGCAACCGTGAACAGAAACCGAGGTTGGAGGATGTCTGCCTTGACTGGTTGGGTTGAAATAGAGAGAGAGAGAGAGGGGGCAGAGTTGCACAGCAAATAATAACAACTATAATAAACAGGCAGGCGGGAGGCAGGCAATGGTCTGAATAGCTGGCTACAACAGTATGGGGGACATTGCTATCACTCCATTTAAATGTCTTCCTAAATATGTCTATTATGTCTGTAACGGGGGGGAAAAAACCTTGAATTTCACTCACCCAAACATATAGACTTTTAGTTACAAATATGTATCTCCATACCAATTTGTTCTATGGACCCAAAGAACTATAACAGGACGTTTTCATTTTAAAACTAGGTTCATCTTAACCCCCCAGGCGGGCCCCCAGCTAAATTATTGACATTTAAGAACCAAATGGACCCTTATGGCTCTGTACAGTAACTCTGAGTCAAACATAGGGGCCTGTGGCCTAGACTGCATATCAAACTGGGGGCCCATGAAAATGAAAAGAGGTTGAGAAAAAGGTTCTAGTTCACTTTGGGATCAATGTCAAGTGCGCTGTGTGGTCTGTGTGTGCAGGTTTCATGGCCGACTCTGTGAAGCATCTGCGATGGGACATGCCTCAGTTCATAACGCCAAATATCTTGTCATAAAGTCTCATCTGAAAACAGTCTTCTAGGGCATTGGTTCTCAAAGTGGGGTCCGGGGACCCCCAGGGGTCCTTGGAGGGGTACCAGGGGGTACATATTTTATACTTTGGCTATTCAAAAATAGCAGATCTACAAGCTCATAGCACGGCACCGAGTGCCGCGCTACGAGCTTGTAGATCTGCTATTTTAGAAAAATCGTGAAAATGTGTGCAAATCTTTTAATATATATATTTTTAAAGCGAACATTTGTAACTCAAATCTTTGCTTCTGGCGGTTCCTGGAACAAAATATTTTGAGATGGGGGGTCCGCGGCCAAATACGTATAATTTTGGGGGTCCTCCACATGAAAAAGTTTGAGAACCACTGTTCTAGGGGGGCCTTACCCTGCGTCCTCCGGTGTTGAGCCTGAGGGGAGTCAGGTAGGGGTCGAAGATCATGTGGCTGGTCTCGATGTCCACGGGTGACTGTCTCTTCCCCATGGCGCAAAGGTTCCAAGCCGTGTTCACCAGACCCCAGAATGAGGGCACTACGGAGAGACAGACAGAAAAGAGAGATTAACATGGATTAATCCTGATTTATACTTTTTCGTGGGGTGGTGGTGACGTGTGACAAAAATAGCCGATCTGCAAGCTCACAATGCCATCGCACCGGGCCGAGCAGCCTGCTGCTGGCTTTCGCACGTTGACAAGTGAGCCGTTTGAGTCGCCAAGCTGTGGCGGATAGAGTAGGTCATCACCTGTTTCAAAGCTCTGAGGTAGTTAGTGCTAGGCGTGCTAGGGAGGGGGAGCTCTCAACTTAATAAAGAGCTTTTACTGTAAATCAGCAATTTTTAGGTGTTGTGGCGTGTGTGTGGTGTGTGCAAGCCGCCAGGTAATTGTTTTGTATTGTTCTCTAACCACCCCGTATCAACAATTGGTCCAAATAGCATGGTTGCTTACGTCAAGATTGTGGCCGGGATTTAAGGGTTAAAGTGAAGGACCCTTATGAATGAATGTATGATGACCACATCGGGTTGCCATGAGGTCATGACCTTGGAGTTATGTTTGAATTCTAATGGACCCATATAAGCATTCTAATGGAGCCCTATGACTGTGACTCGAGATGAAGACTTTGAAAGGAAGAGTTGTTGATTTAGCACAAGCTGATCATACAGATTATAAAGCTTATTATGGGCTCACCCCAGGCAGGACATTTTCTTGCATTATGCAGACATTGTGGCTAAAGAACATCAATATGCAGTTAAGTCTGTTTCCATTTATTTTTTAAGGTAAGTGTCTAATCATGGCTGTTGTGCCGAATTTTGTGCTTAGTGTGTGGTTTTTATAGTGTGTCACGATAAAAATGAGGGGAGCAAAGGCAGCTGTTCCAAGGAGCTACAGCTCTCAGCCTGCTTTGCAGTAGCTCACCAGGCAGTCGAGTGGGCATGGAGTGACATAAAAACCGATGGCTCAGCCGCTCGACCATTAAAGTCTATATGGCCATTTTTACCACATGAACCCCAGCGTCCCGATACTAATTTCCGGGACAAACATTTGGCAAAGATAATATAGTTAGTGCATAGTTCAAGCTGAAAAAGTTTCTAAAGGACAACCAGTCATATCAAAAGGTCCATCTGGGTGGGTCAACTTTGCAAAGTAGCAAATGCTACGAAATGTACAGCATTTGTGGCAACGAAACATTTACCAAAATATGTATCTGTCTGTATCAAAGGAAAAAAAATTAAAGCTGCAATCCCAAACCTATCTTAATGAATAAAATGTTATTTGACCATCTGCATGGTCCAGTATGTTAATGCAATATAACGATTATGTCTGCAGTGGTTGGAGAAATGTAGACCCTGGGTGTCAGGTACTGTAGGACACCTACTAGTTGACAAGTAGCACTGCCTCAAGTTCATAAGCGCAATATCTCCCCTGGGAAAGTGGCGATTCTGTCTTGAGGGCGCGTGGTCAAAATGTGGTTTCTAATGCGGCAGAGTGGGGTTTAAATCCTGAGGTAGGACATAACAATGATGGATTATGGCTTCTGCAGATACTACCCATGGTAGTATCATTTACCATGGTCCTCAATGGTGATATAATTTACCATGGTCCTCAATGGTGATATCATTTACCATGGTCCTCAATGATGATATCATTTGCCATGGTCCTCAATGATGATATCATTTACCATGGTCCTCAATGATGGCACAATACAAAGACGCTGTTGAGAGCTACAGCTGTGCATACTACACAGAAGCTTTCTTAAAACTACTCAACTACTATGGAGTGGCCACACCTGTGACCTAGAATACAGGTAGACGTATATACATGATATCTACACCCTACAGAACACCTGGTACCGCGCACGATTTGGCCATCGTCCGTTTTCCAGTGCAATGTATTGGATTGATCTTCATAGGCAACGTATTTTCAGCATGCAAGTGTGAAATCAGCCATTACGACGCCATCAAGGCACCGCCAAAATACATTTTAGTCGACTAAATCAACAGTAGATTTAGTCGACTTTAATCTTATGATATTTAGTCGACTAAAACTAGACAAAACTGAAAAAATTCAGATGACTAAAATATGACAAAAACTAAATGGAGTTTTATTCAAAATACTATGACTAAAACCAAATCAAAATTTGCTGTCAAAATCAACACTGCAATTAAGTGTACACAGTGAAATACTCAGTGTTAATTACTCAATTTGTAACTCTCAGAGCTAAATTAACACGGAGGACTTTACAGTGTACCTTCTACAGCGAGACTGATAGTATGGGTGTTCAAATACCCGTCTCTGCAGGTAGATGTGACATTCACTGACTCAGGAGTGAATCAGTCTCTTTGATGTCTCGCTCACTCTGCCTATCCACCGTATATACGTGGGGAAAAATGCACTTATTGGACCATCTGCTGTCCCATCTGTTATGATACAGAAGTGTCGCAGCGGGGTAAGGCTTGTCAATATAGTTGAAGTGCTGTGGGTGGTGCTCCAAAGCAGTATTTAATTACACCTGTAATTAATTGGGCTAATTGACTGCAAAGTCATTAACTCTTTGACTGCGGACGACGCGATAACGCGTCAAGTGCTACTTTGTCCAGTTGGCCGTCGACGCGCTCGACGCGCTGGACGCGCGTTCATTGTTTAATCTCTGATTGCGCTATGCTGCTTAATATTCAATGTTATTCTCGAGTTCCACTTACTTCACGGACATCTGCATCCGGTTTCATGACCTGGATTCCGTTTCCGGTTTTTGATTCTTTTCCCCAGTCATTTTCGTCCAAAATAGGTAAATAAACGGTCTTTCACACGGTATGACGGACAAACGGACAGTTTCTCTTCTATAATCTATGGTCTGGGTGACGATCAGTCATCGCCGTCGTGTATCACATCGTAATTTTGGCGATCAAAACAATCTGGGAGGACGTCACATCCGTTTTCATGTTTTTCCCTGTCTAATCTATCAAGAAGGTTGAGAGAGACCCAACAACCTGATCAAGCAGTCATGTGCTGCTCCCTAGTGGCGGATTTGTGCTGGGTCTTTATATTATGTGCCCTTAAATTATTTTCATGAGAAAAATTCAAAATATAAAAATAAAAAAACACGAAAATTGCTGGCACTGGGGGAGTACTTTATGAAAATACTCTGGCAGTCAAAGAGTTAAGAGGCAGCCAATCAGGCGGAACCATATGGAATTCTAAGGTGAACCAGCCCACGTGATGTAGAGTGACATTTTTTATTTATTTATTCAAAGGGGAATTCACCTGGTTGGAAGTCACTCACACAGTCCTTTCTATCCATTCTAGTTCCAAACGGCATGCGTTATAAATTCAGATTCCCCTCCAACCACTGCAAAGCAGATCTATTCAAGACCCATGTTGCATGGAGACACACACACACCTTAATTAACCTCAGTTAATTCCCCCGCTCTTTGATCTTGACACGCATGCTGCACACACACACACACACACACACACACACACACACACACACACACACACACACACACACACACACACACACACACACACACACACACACACACTTTTTACTTAAGTAAAAGTATCAATACTGTAATGTAGTATTGCACTACAGTGCAAGTACTCTGTTACAAGAAAAAGTCTGGAATTCAACATTTACTTGAGTAAAAGTACAAAAGTATTGGTATCAAAATCAAAATGTACCTAAAGTACCAAAAGTGGAGAATGTCCCGTTTCACAAGTTTTTAAATGTTCGTGAGCTTGTAGATCGGCTATTTTCAAATGGCCGAAATGTATACGGCTGAAGTGGGTAATGTATGTTTGTAATAATAATAAAAATCTGCAAAGTAAGTAGCAACTAAAGTTTTCAAATAATTGTAGTTGAATAAAAGTACAACATTTGGATCTGAGATGTAGTGCAGTAGAAGTAAAAGTATTGAAAATTGGAAGTACTCCAGTAAAGTAAAAATAACTCAAAATTGTACTTAGGTACAGTACTTGAGTAAATGTACTTAGTTACTTTCCACCACTGACACACACACACACACACAGTCACAGTCACACACACACACACACACACACACACACAGGAGAAGCCTGATGACTGACCAACTTGTCATCTAGCTCATCAGGGACGCAAACCGTCACTGGGAGAAACAGCAGCTGTCATTTACCGACAACAACACAAATTATCTATCGCAATCATCTCAGCGCAGACGATGCATGAAGGATTTGTCACTTTCGATATAGCACCAGAGTTCTTTTTTTTTTTAAGCTCCTGTTATTTCACCGAGTATCCTTTTTCTCTGTGCCAAGAGTACAACTCGTCTCTGTCGAGGGGGGGGGGGGGGGGGGGGGGGGGGGAACCTCATATGTCCAAAACTGTTACTTTTCAGGATTCATGTTCATGAACAGGAAAAGCAGCAGATCGACCAGCTCAAAACGTGTCGCCGCGCGCCGTGTTTCCAGCTTGCGGATCTGATACTTTTGATGCTTTTGTGTGACGCTGTAGTACGATCAAGTTGGGCGGTGGTTCTCAACCAGTGGTCCGGGGACCACCAGTGGTCCTTGAAGGGGGTTCCAGGTGGTCCCCAGCTAAATGATGGAGAGTTTGTATGTTTGTTTGTTTGTTTGTTTGTTTATTAGTTTGTTTATTAAGGATCCCCATTAGTCTGCACCTTAGTGGAGACTATTCTTCCTGGGGTCCAGGCAGTTTTTTTTTCATTTTTTTCCGGCTGTTTGTGTAATACTGCTTGCTTCCTATTGTTCTTTTGGGCTTGTTTTCCTAGGCTTCTTTCTCTCGCAATATCTGGCAACACTGCCCATGGAAAATCAGGGCAGAGGATTATTTGAATTGTGCAATGATACATGATGGAATATGATTAAGGATCATTTTGATTATGGTAAGCTCACATTTCATATCATGACATAAATGTAACTTTCACAAGCCCCCCCAGTTTTTTTTTTTTTTTTTGGGGGGGGGGGGCAGTCAGGGCATTTGGGGGGGCATTGCCCCCCCTTGCCCATGCCTAGATCCGGCCCTGCACTGGAGATAAATATTCTGTGACTACTTGAAGAAAATAGCAAAATCCTGGCACTGTGGGACCACACAGGCAGAAATAAGTCTGGCACTGAATGAGTTGTTAAATTTACGAAAAAAAAACGCAAAAAGTTAGAATGCGGAGATAAGAGGTTTCTGCCCGACAGCATCGAACCGCTCCTTCTCGGTTCTGCTTGCAGAGCCACGCACGTCTTCACACCTGGGACCTTCACACCTCTGTAGTCTTCCTCCTCACTTCCTCTATAGACTCCATCCTTCCATTCCCTAGAGACATCTCAAGGTCCTAAGGTTTCTTTATGATTACCTGAGGGGTGGGTTTGTGTTGTGAAGACCGGAGATTCAGCAATCCACAGCGTTAACTCTTTAAGACCGGGAACGCATCTGTGTGTCGTTTTTTAGATTTCGTTGGGCTATTCAAAAATAGCAGATCTACAAGCTCATAGCGCGGCACCGAGTGCCGCGCTATGAGCTTGTAGATCTGCAATTTTTTAAGAAAAATCGTGAACATTTGCGCAAATCTTTGAATATATACGTATTTTTCAATGCGAACATTTGTAACTCAAATCTTTGCTTCTGCATGGGGGTTTACAAATGTCTACTAAATCCTAACAGTTTTCTGAAAAACTTATGTTACTATAATATATCAGTGGTTCTCAAACTTTTTCATGTCAAGGACCCCCGAAATTATATGTATTTGGCCGCAGACCCCCATCTCAAAATATGTTTTTCCAGGGACCCCCCCCCCCCAGAAGCAAAGATTTGAGCAAAAAAAAAATCACAAAATAAATATATATATACGTATATTCAAAGATTTGCACACATTTTCACGATTTTTCAAAAATATCAGATCTACAAGCTCATAGCGCGGCACTCGGTGCCGCGCTATGAGCTTGTAGATCTGCTATTGTTGAATAGCCAAAGTGTAAAATAATGGTTAAAGTGGTTACACAGATGCGTTTCCGGTCTTAAAGGGTTAAGAAACAAGACATCACTACACAATACAAACAACGTCGAAACAAATACTTCACCCACATGAACCATAGCGTCCCTATTCTGGGGTGAACATTTGGCAAAAATAGCTGATCTACAAGCTCACGCGTCGCAACACAATGCGCTCTGAGCTTGAAGATCGGGGGGATATCTGGCCTACGGACTCCTGGTTGACTCCGGACAATGAGGTATAGGGTTTAAGATGTTAAAACAAGTACAGTATTATAATAGTATACAAACTCCTAAGAAGGTAATGACTAAAGGCCTTTGCACACAGGGTGCGATTAGTCAATCAGTTTTTACCGCATGCGAAAAGACGCACAAATCGAACTGGGTTCGATTAAAAAAAAAAAACGCATCGCATCGCATCGCATTTACGCTCTCAAGAGTTGAAGATCTAATAAGGGTTACCAACTCGCCATCATTTAGCCGGGGACCACCTGGAACCCCCTCAAGGACCACTGGTGGTCCCCGGACCACTGGTTGAGAAACGCGGCGCGCGGCGACGTGTTTTGAGCTTGTCGATCTGCTGCTTTTCCTGTTCATGAACATGAATCCTGAAAAGTATGCCGCATGAGGTCATTGAGAACCATGTGTTCATTTAAAAAATGATATTGTCCGTTTTTTCCGTGCGGAAAATCGCACCCTGTCTGCAAAGGCCTTATGTGTATACTCACTCAACCACTGGATTAAAGCAAGATAAAATCTCACGACTGAAAAAAAATGTTGTTAGGCCAAGTCCTAATCTGTGATTTGTGAAACTAGCGCTGTGTTTCATAAACAATTAGCACAGTATGTCAAATGACGATGTTTTGGTCGCCATACAGCCAACCAGTTGAAGCAATTGCAGATTGAGGCTTTAACCTTTGCTTTTACGAAATAGCTGAGATCATTTAGGATTTTCTGGAAGATTAAACATGTTTATTGCCAGTTTGACCACTTCAAATACTCTTTAATCCCAAAATAACTGATAGCCGGATATAGGCGATCTACAAGCATACAGCGCGTCGTGCTGCAACGCATCGTATGCTTGTAGATCGCCTACCTTTCGGTGCGTGACATGCCTTCCATAGAAGACCTGTGATTGAAATCAGTCGTGGTGACTAAGACCTTTAATCCAGTGGTTCTCAAACTCTTTCATGTCAAGGACCCCCAAAACTATATGTATTTGGCTGCGGACCCCCCATCTCAATTGATTTTTTCAAAATGTGCCGCGCTATGAGCACTGGCGTATGGTGAATTCTAACGTTGACCGGGCCAGGGTTCGCACAACAACGGCTGATAAGTCTATTGAGAATTACCGAGCCATTCCGGGTGGAAAACGGAACGCTCGTCCCAAAACACACTGCCCCATTTTTTCCGCGGACCGAGGCCGCCGGTTTAGACGCGGGGCAGGGTGTTTCAGGACGACGGTTCTTCTATTACATTTCTGAATGGAGAGAGGTGCGCGACTCTGCGCAATGGAGAACCGGTTTGACGGCGAAACTGGTTTTCTAATGGCCACTCATTAACAACTCGGCCGAATGCAAATGAGCCCCATTTGAAGACAAAGGCGACTTAAAGGGTGAGGGGCTGCTAATGTTGTTATGTTGATTACACAGGGGCAAGCAGGGTTTACACAGACCGGGCCATGGCCTCGTTGGCCCCAATGACCGTACGCCTCTGGCTATGAGCTTGTATATCTGCTATTTTTGAATAGCCAAAGTATAAAATATGGTTAAAATGAGTGTGACGAATATTAACTTATTACGCTATGCATACTTGTGACACTATACTTATATTTTGCTGGGGACCCCCTGGTACCCCCCCAAAGGACCCCTGGTTAGAACCAACGCTTTACTCATGCAGGTAAAGCAAGGCAAAGTGTGGTGCATAAGCAAGGCAAAGTGTGGTGCATAAGCAAGGCAAAGTGTGGTGCATAAGCAAGGCAAAGTGTGGTGCATAAGCAAGGCGAGGGGCATCATCTTGTCCTATCTTTAGGTACAACATCATTTGTGTGTCGTTTTGCTCTACAGGGACCACAGACCGACAGCCACACCAGAAGAAAAGAGCTCGCCTCTATAATATATATCTCACACATGATTGTTTTTATTTTTTTGTGGAATTCAACTCTCTCTCTCTCTCTCTTATTTCTCTCTTGTTCTCTCAACGTCCTCTCTTATTCTCTCCTCTCTAGTCCATCCATCCATCTCAATGAGCCCCTCTCTCTCTCTCTCTCTCGCTCTCTCTCATCCTTCTCTCAGTTCTCAGTGGAGTGACAGATGTGACAGCACTGACCTCCACAGCTTAATCTGACCCTGACATAAATACACCATTTGTTCAGTCAGCTGAGTGTGTGTGTGTGTGTGTGTGTGTGTGTGTGTGTGTGTGTGTGTGTGTGTGTGTGTGTGTGTGTGTGTGTGTGTGTGTGTGTGAGAGAGTGAGAGACTGTACGTATTTGTGATCTATGTTACAGTTTTTCACAATTGTTAACACACGTTTCTCAAAACAATAACGGCTTTCTCAAAACTGCACACACAAAACTGAAAACCTCACACACAAAATGCTAAACCCCACTCTGCCTTTGCAAGATGACTCTTTGCCATCAAATCTTTTAACTGTTCACAAAATGGAAGTCGTGTTTTCATTTGGTACACACAGCCATATTTTCAAATGACACACACATACCATTCATTACAGTACACACAATAAGCATGTGCTGCACACTACCAACCATTTACAGCACACTGCAGGGCAAAATTGAAAACACAATCATAGAAATGGAACACACCATATGAATGACATTGACAATTTCTTTTGTAAAATGACTCAGTGTATGTAGGCCTACTTTTTTCATAGTCAAACATAAAACAAAACACAAATATGCAGCCAAAAATGTTTTATTTCTCTACATGATTTAGGCATCATGCCTCCGGTTCATGTCTGGCCAGAGGGCCTCATCCACATCATAGGCAATGTTCTCCCTGTCCAAGCAGCGTTGGAAGAAACGCCTCGAGTGGCGCATGAAGCCCTGACAGGCCTCAACAGTGACTAGGGCTGCAATCGATTTTCACTATTTTTGTATAATGACATTTTTCGATTTTGAATTGGAAAAAAAACATATTTTAATCGAGAATCGTTTGTTTTGAAAAAATCTGAAAAGAATCGGAATTGTGACCCCAAGAATCGGAATCGAATCAAATCGTGAGATAGCAGAAGATTCACACCCTAACAGTGACGTCGCCACAAGCCTCCTCCATGGCCTGGAGCAGTGGGACCCGGCTCTGTGGGTTCCGTTCATACTGTATACCTTCCACTTCCAAGCTCAAAAGAACTCCTCAATGGGATTCAGGAAAGGAGAATAAGGTGGAAGGTACAGAACGGAAAAATGTGGGTGGTCCTGGAACCACTCACGCACTGGAGCAGCCCGGTGGTGCAAATTGCTCACCGGACCTGAATGTTTAGAGATTTGACTATTTGTGTGTTGTAGGTTGATGCTTTGAGATTTTACGTGAGAAGTGTGTGCAACAACTGAACATTGTGTGTAGTGTTTGGACAACAAGGTGTGTTGTAGATTGATGCTTTGAGATTTTATGTGAGAAGTGTGTGCAACAACTGAACATTGTGTGTAGTGTTTGGACAACAAGGTGATAATGTAATGATAGTGATGAGTGTAAAGAAGGAAAGTCAGAGTCTAATGCAGATAAGGGAGTGTGAAGTAGTGCCAAATTGGGTCGAACGATTAGTACATTAAGTTAAGGTTGTGAAAATGTTGCCGAATTTTCGCTTTTTGTGTGTTAACAATTGTGAAAAACTGTCATGTGTATATACAAAATATATACAGTATATGTGTGCGAGTTCCTGTGTGTGTGTGTGTGTGTGTGTGCGCGTGCGACGCCGTGCGTGCATGTGTGCGTTGCATGCGTGCGTGAGTGAGTGAGTGAGTGGGCGAGTGACAACCAGGTATTTGGGGTCAGCAGCACAGGCCATCGGTCCTGTGAGACACACCTACAGACTGACACACAGATAGACTTACACAGATAGTCTGAGGAAATATGGAGGGATATAGACAGAATCGGTAGAATAGAATGGAGAGTGAGAGTGTGTGTGCGTGTGCATGTGTGCGTGCCTGTGAGTGAGTGAGTGAGTGAGTGAGAGAGAGAGAGAGACAGACAGACACCCACACACACAATTAGACAGAGTCAGAGAGAGACAGAGAGAGAGTGAGACAGACAGACAGACACACAATTAGAGAGACAGACAGAATTAGACAGAGACAGACACACAATTAGAGAGACAGACACAGCCTGAAGCTGAACGCTGGACACTAACAGCCTGTTGCCTGCCTGCCTTGCCTGTTACACACACACTCAGATGCAGCTGTGCATACACAAACACACTATTAAAGCATTTAGCGGATGCACTTATCCACAGCAATGTACCAGTGTGAGACCAGAGTAAATAGTATGAACCCTGGCCAACAAAACAAAAGAGTAAATAATTAGGGGTGGGACGATATATCGATATATCGATATATCGCGATACTTTCTCCCGCGATAAATGATCGATATACTGCCGAAAAATATCGATATAAAAAAAAATAAACGTTTTTTTCCTACTCTGTATTTGTGTAATGATGATTTTGAACCGTTTGGTGCTATTTTATGTGTTTATGAATTGAATACAAGGACTATCGTGATATATCGTTGGTGAACTTTCATGCAATATATCGTGATATCGCAATATATCGATATTTTCAGATATCGTGATATATCGTTGGTGAAATTTCTTGCAATATATATCGAATATCGTGATATCGCAATATATCGAACATCGTCGAATATCGTGATATATATTGTTATCGTGGGCCTAATATCGTGATATATATCGTATCGTGAGGTACCCATATCGTCCCACCCCTATAAATGGTAGAGTGCAGAAAAAAGCAATTCATTGCTACACACAGTACAGTAACTAGGATCCCAGGTAAATATCAAACCTAGAATCTGTCTAATCAAAATGCAATCTAAATAACTCACAACATCATTAAGTAAACAAAACAGCTGCATAGCTAAGTATATTATCTAAGAATAGCTGACAAGAAGGAAACACAGGCACACACAAACAGGTCAACAACTATACAATACATACTGTACGCATATGCAAATGTATTAAGACAGAGCCCTCCCCCCCACACACACACACACACACACTACAAATTATGATATTATTTATTAACACATCCCACACACATCATGGTAGAAGTTGAATGGAAAATGAACTGGTAAAATCCCAGCAGAGCAGGACAATTTGGGAGAAATAAAGCTAATAATCACACTGACACGCGCTGACACCCACCAGAGAGCCATGTGTCACAATGCTCTGAGGCAGTTAGTGATAGCAGTTAGCACTCCTTTTGTTTCTCTTTGTTTCCACTGAATAAAGAATGGTTTTACATGCATGCATGACTTTTGAACTCGACTTGAAAACAAGGCAGGTGTTCAGGCAGCGAGGCTTGTTGAGGCGCTTCCAAGCGGGGCGAGTGCCTGCCAGTGGTGTAAAGTAGCTAAGTACTGTACATGTACTCAAGTACTGTATTTAAGTACAATTTTGAGGCGTTTTTACTTTAGTGGAGTATTTTAAATTTTCAATACTTTTACTCCATTACATCTCAGAGGCAAATATTGTGCTTTTACTCCACTGCAATTATTTGGAAACTTTAGTTACTAGTTACTTTGTAGATTTTGATTATTATTACGAAGCATTCATTACCCACTTCAGCTTCACTTCATGGGACATTCTGCATAATGAGTACTTTTACTTTTACAAGTATATTTTGATACCAATACTTTTGAACTTTTACTCAAGTACATATTGAATTCCGGACCTTTACTTGTAACAGAGTAAAAAAAAAGTACTTTTTCCATTACTGGTGCCTGCACTGAGTAGCCGATGCCCCTCGCGTTTTGAAATCACACATATGGAGGACGTTGAGCGAAACAAAATCAGCGCTCTTCCCCGTCCCAGGAACAACCAAATCCCTCCCTCCGAAATGGTTGGAAAATTGTATTTAAATATGAAGAAAAAAAAGAGAGACCTGTTTAAGCACTTGAACCCCAGAATCCCGTTCTGAGGGAAACGTTCATAAAAAATATGCAGATCTAAAAGCTTGTAGATCGGCTATTTTTGGCAAAGATAATTGGTGTAGAGTGAAAACAGTGTTTTAAGCACAGTTGCAACTGAGGTACATTTTTACAAAGAATAGAGGGTTTAAGTAGTTAAAAGACGTTAGATGCTTCCCTATAGTTACCAAAGGCAAAAGCACAGTGGCCATTCATCGTGAGAACTACAGTGAGCTACTGTTACAGCATCACTTCAGAGACTACAGCATGAAGGGGAGAGACCATTATCCTCACTGGGCTGTGCATACAGTACCATTTTTACCATTAATTAATGTTAGGGTTTGAAGAGAAGCCGACAGGAGAGGGGTGGACACTTTGCTTGTAGCAAAAGAGGACATGTTCAACATGATCAGTGACAGTGGTGTAAAGTAACTAAGTACATTTACTCAAGTACTGTACTTTTTTGAGGTATTTTTTACTTTACTGGAGTATTTCCAATTTTCAGTACTTTTACTTCTACTCCACTACATCTCAGAGGCAAATATTGTACTTTTACTCGACTACAATTATTTGAAAACTTTAGCTACTAGTTACTTTGCAGATATAAATCATTATATTATAAAACATACATTAACCACTTCAGCCCTATATACAGTACATAGACTATTTGAAAATAGCAGATCTACAAGCTCACAACGCGTCGCGATGTGACTCGTTGTGAGCTTGCAGAATCTGCTATTTTCAAACATTTTAGTACTTTTACTTTTGGTACTTTAAGTACATTTTGATAAAAATGGGGTGTAATACTTGCCCACAGATTTCTGTGGAGAGGAAACACTTCAGCCGGCTGACTTGTCACCACATTGAATGTCTCACCAGCAGCTTTATGGGACATTCTGGGAGTATGAAACAGCTGTCTTTATATAGCAGCTCAAATCAGCAAGAGACTTCTCAGCTCGACACCAGCGAAATGGATTAAACACATCGGTTTCAGTTCAAGGAACTGATGATATATGCAGGGACTGACGAAGCTGATTTAGCACTTTCCCCAAATTTAACACTGTTTATTTGCATATTTGCCACAGGCTATGGTATGGGATATGAGACGCGGTCCCATTGGCCCAGTGGGACCCGTCCTCATCCTTTTTTCTCCTTAGAGGGTTGGTCAATCAATTTGAGATTGCACATGGGTATTGAGTTGACCATTGGCTTATGCAGGGACTGACCACGCTGATTTTTCCACATTTCCCAAATTTAAGCTGTTTATTAGCACTTTAGCCACAGGCATGGGATATGTATAGCCACGATCACGGCCCCAAGTCTGCACATACGTATAGGTGGGACTTGCGCATCCCCGGGCCGGGTATAGACTAGCAGTAGTGATTTGACTTAGATGAAAAGGCTTTTCAGAAGATTACTTTTCTGAAGCGTTTCTGCTTTATTAGACCATGCAGAGTAAGGTTGTGTGTGTGTGTGTGTGTGTGTGTGTGTGTGTGTGTGTGTGTGTGTGTGTGTGTGTGTGTGTGTGTGTGTGTGTGTGTGTGTGTGTGTGTGTGTGTGTTGAGGGTAGAGCACGAACCGCCGGTCATGAGCCAGGTTCAAACATGTAGCAAGGGCACAAGCTAACCAAGACAACATGGAAGCCCGGCCTCACTGCGAGCATCACCGGTCATGTGACAAGGACTGTCAGCCAAAGTGAATTACTTAGCGCACCCACTCTCACTCTTCCCTACAAGGCCAGAGTTTATCTCTAGTCTCAACAAAAGTATCTTGGGGTGGATACTAGTGGATAGCATCATCTTACAGTTTTCAGAGATTATGAGTATTTTCGTTGGTGTGAAATCTAAACTGCAGTCACATGACCTTTCACCTTTAAAAAGGACCGCATCAACCATATGATACGTACTGCTGTTTCCATTTTGTATGCCAGTCGGTTTCGAGAAAACATCCGCTGTGCGCCTATCTCTGAGAGAATGGAAAATGTCACGCGCTGACAAGCTGAATCATCGGTTTGATTTATGCAAATCATCATCTGAATCACAGCAAGGACATCAGCAGACTCGACAGGGAGAGTTGATGCAATGAACACATCTCATTTTGGACTAAAAAAGAAGATATTAATCTAATGAACCAGAAATAACTGGTGTCAAACAGAAAGAAATTAAAAGAAAACAGAGCTGCAAAAATACTGCAGATTTTCACGGAGATTGTGTTTTCTTTGTTTTTGAGTTTTTGAGTGGTGCCAGCCACTCCTACACTTGACCGTGTGTGTGGGTCCATCCGTCCGTCCGTCCGTTTGAGCACGGCCTCAACAGCTGCAGTTGATTGCAACACAAGGATGCAACCAGTTACACTAATTCAAAGGCACCACTCTCTTCACACTGGGTGTGATTTTTTATTGAATTGGACATTTATATGAATAAGTGTCGCAACACAAGGGACCCATGCTCTCTCTAGGGTGGATAAAAGGTAAAAATAAAATAATAAAATCTTAAACTAATTAGTGCCGGAACTGAGGGTATAATGTTAATGTTATTCACAAAAAGCAAAAGCTTTAATGTGAAATAAATAAAGTAATATATAATACTATAAAGTGCTTCTAAAATAGAAAACAAGTGGAAATGTTAGCATAGGTGCGGCACTAGAATAGCTATGGTGTCACCAAAATCAGTTGGGTTCATCCTGCAATTTGTCCATTAGATTATGAGGTACTGTATTTTGAGTGCAAATCAGTGGTGGAATAAGTACTCAAATGTTTTACTTAAGTAAAAGTATCAATACTGCAATGTTGAAATACTCTGTTACAAGTAAAAGTCTGGAATTGAAAATAATTCAAATAATTGTAGTGGAGTACAAGTACAAGTACAATATTTGCCTCTGAGATGTAGTGGAGTAGAAGTAAAAGTATTGGAAATTAGAAATACTCAAGTAAAGTACAAATATCTCAAAATTGTACTTAAGTACTTTCCACCTATGGTGCAAACCTAACATTTTGGCCTGAGGGTGGCGTTAGAGGAAAGGTCATGGCACCACTCAAATGGCAAGGCTACATCCTCCAGGGACCATGTCTGTGCAAGTTTCACAAGTTTCATGGCAATCTTCCCATTCGATTTCAAGATGTCTTGTGTGTACAGTAAGTGGAAATGTTGGCCTAAAGGGTGGGGCTAGAGGAAAGCCCTGCACGGGTTCATCCTCTGGGGCGGTGGTTCTCAAACCTTGTCAAGGACCCCCAAACTGATATTTGGCTGCGGATCCTCATCTGAAAATATTTTGTGCCAGGGCACGGACCCCCAGAAGAGAAGATTTGTGTTAAAAAAAAAACTTAAAAAGAAACAGTTAAATTGTTTTTTTTTTTTTTTTTTTAATAAATACATTTGATTAAATGTTGCACTTGCACCACTAGATACAGCTACAGGTACATACATAGATGGGATATATGATCATTCTGATTAGATTGTATATAGATTGTATTTTGTGGTTTTGTGTGCCTAGAATCTATGAAAACCAGTATCTAGGATAATGTAATCTAATAATCATGCAGTATGTCATTATGGGATGGCACTCTCACAGATGACGACCAATGACCTATGACCTTTCCATCTCACACTTACGCAACCGTGAATAATACATATCCCGAAATGATTTCAGGAGTGTGTGTGTGTGTGTGTGAAAGGGAGATAAGAGAGAGAAAGAGACAGAGAGAGAGAGAGAGAGATAGTGTGTGTGTGTGTGTGTGTGTGTGTGTGTGTGTGTGTGTGTGTGTGTGTGTGTGTGTGTGTGTGTGTGTGTGTGTGTGTGTGTGTGTGTGTGTGTGTGTGTGTGTCTGTGTCTGTGATGCGCACACATTCATAGTGGGGCTGATATACAGTAGATAAGTTCTAAAGGTGAGCGAGTGTGGATTTGGACATGTGTGTGCGCACACACACACACACACACACGCATGAGCGAGTGTATGAGGCAAACATATGTCCGCCTGAATCACTTTAAATTGAGCCACCTCTCTTCACGGTGCCATTAGTTACCTCATAAACAAACAGCCATTAGGTTGATTATGCCTTTAAAAAAATATGACTTTTTGCAATTTTCTAAATGAACGTGTCACAACGGAGGGCTCTCATCTGCCATCAGAGAGCGAGGCCCGGTAATGCCCACATTAACCCGTTAAAACCGGGAACGCATCTGTGTAACCTCTTAAACCATTATTTTATACTTTGGCTATTGAAAAATAGCAGATATACAAGCTCATAGCGCGGCACCGAGTGCCGCACTATGAGCTTGTAGATCTGCTATTTTTTTGAAAAATCGTGCAAATGTGTGAAAATCTTTGAATATAATTCTTTTAAAGCGAACATTTTTACCTCAAATCTTTGCTTCTGGGGGTCCCTGGAACAAAATATTTTGAGATGGGGGTCCGTGGCCAAATACATATCATTTTGGGGGTCCTTGACATGAAAACGTTTGAGAACCACTGATATATATTTTTTCAAACAAACTGTTTAGACGACATTTGTAGAATTGTACACATTTTCACGTTTTTTGAATAGCCAAAGAAAGTCTTAAAATGACACTATAGATGCGTTCCCGGTCTAAATGGCTTAACCTCTGCTGTGCGATATAAAAGCAATTTATCACCAGGAATGATTCCATTATCAGCACTGGGCACAGTGGGAGCTGTTGCACAAATCCCTGATAGGCTATCTACTGTGTGTTATAGCCCTGCAAAAGATACCGCCTCTCTCTCTCTCTCTCTCTTTTCCTTCCTTCCTCCCACTTGTCCTTCCTTTCTACTTCTGTTCCCTCTTTTCCTTCCTTTCTATAATACCTTCCTTCACTCTTGCACTGTACCTTCCTTCCTTCTATCTTTTTTCTTCCAGTACTACAGTGGTGGAAGTAACATTTTTTTAAGTTACTTTTTTTACTTTACTAGAGTATTTCCAATGTGCAATACTTTTACTCCTACTCCACTACATCTCAAGAGGCTCAAGAGAATATTGTACTTTTACTCCACTACAATTATTTGAAAACTTTAGTTACTAGCTACTTTGCAGATATCAACGACTATATTATAAAACATGCATTAACCACTTTAGCCCTATCTTATACACAGGCTATTTGAAAATAGCCGATCTACAAGCTTGTAGATCTGCTATTTTCAAACATTAGTACTTTTACTTTTGGTACTGGTATATTTTGATGCCAATACTTTTGTACTTTTACTCAAGTAACATTGTGAACACAGGCCTTTTACTTGTAACAGGGCATTTTTATATTGTGGTATTGGTACTTTTACAAAAGTAAAATATCCGAGTACTTCTTCCACCACTGCCAGTCTACAGTACGTTAATCTCTCAAGAACAGATTCTGCACTGCGTTGGAATCTGTCGGGGAGGTTCGTCATAACGTGTGCGCATTGGGCGTGCCTTCAGATCAGGAAGCAGGCCGTGCTTTACCCAATCAAATGTAGTGGGCGGGATTCACATGTCCGTCGATCTTTCCCCCTCGAAACAAACCCAAACTAATTTAACAATAGCGTCCGCGGAGCAGACAAAACCACGGAAAGATATTCACATTTTAACTTACTCTTTCATCATAGAAACAAGTGGGCTTATAACCAAAACGATCCATGTTCTCTGGGAGAAGTGGTGTTAGTGTTCCGTGTAGAAATATTGTTAGTGGGAATGAAAACATAGTGGCACCCACCGGAAGTGAAAGCTGAAGGCAGACCTAAACCCCGGTTTCCTTGCGCACTGGTGTTACGTTTTCTTCCGCCCAGAGCCAACAGAAATAGAACAAACAGCAGAGGTCGCTGTTTTTCATTTTCAGTTGGATCTGGGTTCCCAGATTGACAGTACGTATACACATACAACATACGGTATGCACTAGGGCTGGTGCATTAATATTCGAATATCGAATATTCCTATATGTATATTCGAAAATGAAAATTAATATTCGAATATTAATTTAAAAAAACTATATATTTTTATGTTTAGGGACAATACAAAAAACAATGTATCAAGTTATAAAAACAAACAAAAGATATGTTTTATTGGATCCGAGCACTCGATACACCGCACTCTGGAATACTGTATGCAAAGGGTTAATGGGTTTATTACCACCAGCAAAGTGTGACGTTTCGAGCCTGACAAAAAAAAACATCACGTTTTTGGTGGTAATAAAACAAAACCCATTACCTTTGGAGCATATTCCAGTGTGCCGACTCTATTTCTCTACCGTTACTCACTTCTGCCCTGCACCTGCTGTTTGTTTTTTTTTAAAGTTGTTTGGATGTACATGCTCTTCTATTTGTTGCTTCACTATATTGAAAGGCCATGATCAGAAGATAAAAAGAGAGAGAACAAACTAACTGCAGTATTAACCCATTGAGACCGGGAACGCATCTGTGTCATTTGTAGATTTATTTGGCTATTCAAAAATAGCAGAGCTATGAGCTTGTAGATCTGGTATTTTTGGAAAAATCGTGGAAAATCTGTGCAAATCTTTGAATACCGTATATATATATTTTTTAAAGCAAACATCTTTAACTCAAATCTTTGCTTCTGGGGGGTCCCTGGAATAAAATATTTTGTGATGGGGGTCCGCGGCCAAATACATATAATTTTGGGTGGTCCTTGACATGAAAAAGGTTTTAAGCACCACTGATATTATAGCAACATAGGTTTTTTCAAAAAACTGTTAAGAGATTTGGAAGACATTTGTAGAATCCCCAGAGTAGCAAAGATTTGAGTTACAAATGTTCGCAGAAAATAGCAGATATACAAACTCATAGCGCGGCACTCGGTGCCGCGCTATGAGTTTGTATATCTGCTATTTTTTAATAGACCAAAGAAATCTTAAAATGGCACAGCTGCGTTCCCAGTCCTAATGGGATAATACAGAACAGATATCTGATAAGAGACAATAATGGCTCCCAATGTACCGGTTGATAATCAAATATATTTGGTGATAAACAGTTGTAATGATAAACTGATAAACTGAAGGACAGTTTTGACCGAAACAATAAAATACAATCCCATATACCTCTGTCTAAATGGGAACAATATTATTTTCCAAACCACCTCTCTCTGGGGTGCTGCAACAGCCGCTGGAAATCATGTTTTCACACTGCGTGATTGATTTTCCTGGATGACCAGGACCCAATATAATAACTATATCATATATTTTAGGGTAACTCTCTCTCTCACACACACACACACACACACACACACACACACACACACACACACGCACGCACAGCCATTAATTTGTTTGGTTACCACTGCAAAATATGATTGAGTTTTATGAGTCAATTAATTTGTCATACACACATATCTACAGAGAGAGAGTGAGAGAGAGAGAGAGAGAGAGAGAGAGAGAGAGAGAGAGAGAGAGAGAGAGAGAGAGAGAGAGAGATTATCATCACTCCGTCATTCAACTCAGGCTAATAACATTACTGTCAGATGTTGTATAAGGCAGCTGTTGTGTAGTGTGCACGTTCATGCACGTTCATGCTCATGCGCTTGTATTCGGTTGACGGGTATGATTTATGATGTTAGACAGGTGTGAGTGATTTATGATGATTAGACAGGTTGACAGACAATGATTGATTCGTGACAGTATCACTGGGTCAAGGTATAGCCCTCCCCTGACTGTCGGAGAAATGCCCCTGTTGCTAAACTCTATATGTTAAGTGGACAGCAACAGCAAGCGTTATCGGTCGCTCTGAGCTGTAAGAAATTGGCTGAATTTTGAATGAATTGCAGACATTTATATTTCATAAGGGAGCCCTATGTGTATACTTGTTTTCAAAGAGGAGATCTCGCCTGCCAGTGTGTTTGTATTATTTTGCATGACAGGATTCGCCCCATGAACATACACATAGCGTCCCAGGTGGTTAGGGGGAGAATATCATTTCTCAGTATGCCCCGAGGCGCATCGATTGTGTTATTGTGCTTATTATTTCGTTTACAAAAATGACGAAATACATTATGGGTTTATGTTAACACATTGACCGCCGGGCCCGTAGTTCTACGGGCCGTTAAATCCAACGGTTAAGCGCCGATCCCGTAGCCTACGGGCTGTGGTGCTTTTTCCTTTTTTTCGATTTTTTTTTTTTTTTCAATTTTCTAGGGGGACCATTTTCAGTGTAACACCACCCGATGTCGACCGGAAGTGCGATCTCGTTTTTTGTTTCCCGTCTGTCTCCATTCTAAGTCGTACACAAAAACCCCTGTAAAAGCCCCTGTAAACATGTAGTTTTTCATCCTCGCATTTCCCATGTTAACATAAACGATCAGAACTCAAACATGGCGGCTCCGTTTGACACGCGGTCTCGACGAGTAGACACCAGGACATGTGCCCGTTGTTTACAAACAGTGGATCGCGCAATCTAAAGGATTTTAACGGGGCCTATGGCGACCTGAAAAAAACAAAAAACAACAATAAAACGTTGGCACTGGTGAGTACATTATGAGATTAACCTCTGGCGGTCAATGTGTTAAAGGGATAGTTCACCCCCAAAATCACTTTTTTTTCCTAACGACAAGTAAGACGCGCGAACGCTGGAAGCGAACGCAGCTCGAAAATATTGTGTATTTACGGACTTGTAATCCGTGTTATTTCACTGTGATGGGGAGAGAAGTGTGTGTGTGTGTGTGTGTGTGTGTGTGTGTGTGTGTGTGTGTGTGTGTGTGTGTGTGTGTGTGGTGTTGCATTTAAATCAGAGCATTGTCTAAATTCCTGCACTCTGGCGCCCTCTACATAGGTAGTGCATGCACACAGACACGCAGAGACACAACCTGAGCAGGGTTACATAGTAAGCTCCACTTGGTCGGAGGCGCGGCTTCGCCGCGCCTCCTTCCGCGTTCGCAATTAGTCACCCTATGGAGACGTTTTTGTCACATTCCTAAGCCGATAATTTGATGGCGGCAGCGGTTCCGGTAGGAGACACAAATGTAACCGCAGCCAAAGAGTCTCCTTTGTGTCTACAACCGTCATCAAATTATTGGCTTAGGAATTCGACAAAAATATATATATATCCATGAATTAAAGTCTCCATGGTGTGACAAAAAAACTATCCATTTAAGGATATGTATGTGTTCGTTGATATCTAAAAACGCAACATGCACAGTATTACCCCCCTCTCCATATTCCCATTCTTTTCTTAGTTTGTTTGTGTTGGTGATTAGCAATTTGTTGCTAATAAAGACTAATTCCCTCGGCCATTGTTATTGTTATTCCTCGGATGAGCAAAGCTTTGTGTCATTACAGTATTCTGTGAGAGTGATGGCATTCAAATGAGAAATGGTATAATCCATTTTGATTAGGGTGACTATCAACTGATTTTCTCTCAGTTACTGACACTTAGTAGTTAATGTTGTGGGGATGTGCATCCAGTTTTGAGACACATTCAACTCCCATCTTAACACACCGGGTGCCAAACACGGTCTGAACCGTGTTTTCACAGAGTGGCGCTTTGGTGCCGAACACGGTCTGAACCGTGTTTGGTGTCTTTTTGTTTTTTTCCACACGGGAGGGGCTGGAGCAGCTCTGGAATCACCCGTGGTGATTCTGAGAAGGATAGGCCAGATGGATCATCGTGTCAAAAAACATTGCGCCCATCCGCTTCCGTTCTATCTCCTTCTCTAAAACCCCTATAACTCCGAAACTTTTTTACGCTGGGGAAAACGACTCATTTTGTACGCACGATCGCTCCGCCATTGTTACTCGCGTGAGAGATGTTATTGTTCCAGGCGTTAGCCAGGACCATCGGGCAAAATGGAGGCATGCTTTTTTTCACATGGAATGCACGTCGTGGAGTCTACAGCTTAAACAGCGCTGCGCAGCTCAACGGTGAGATTTCTGGCACCGAACGTAATCTGTTATTATAAAATGCTGGCACCCAATGTGTTAACAGGTAGAGTGGGCACTTGTAGACCAGATGAGCCACCGATGTAGTGGGGTAGCTTGGGGTATGTAAGGAAGGAAGGAAGGAAGGAAGGAAGGAAGGAAGGAAGGGAGGGATGGATGGAGGGGGGTGGCAGATGTTTGGACCTTTATTGTATACCGTCAGCCTGTCATGGGGGACATAAATAACTGTCTAATATCATAAACCATACCTCATCATCCTCTTACAGTATGCTTCACTGTATATCTTTTCTTTTTACCAGGTTGCAAAACCTGGTCTATATCTACACTCGCTAGTCCTGACTTTTAACTCTATTTTAACTCTATGCCTGGTCCTTTAACCAATGAGGGCTCAATGTCCTCTCAGAATATGGGATCTAAAGACGACCCAGAATACTGTGTTCGGCCACCGTATGTATCTCTATGGTCTGTGTGGCGCTGTTGCGTGAAAAAACTGTTTGGTCGTTGCCACCAAACAAACTATTGACTCGATTCCTCTTACACACACACAGCGCTGCCTCCAGCGACCCAGAAAAAAACACGACAACAACGCACACACGCCCTTACTGAGGCACACAAACTGATTTAGCTCCGTTCATAAACTATTTAATATTTACTGCCACTTCGGCCGTTTTTGTTAGTCCGCCAGCGCAAGGAAGGGTACAGGACCCACGGGTCCATTTGGTTCCGTGCGGGGACGCTGGAGAGAGCAACCTGGTATAATATGACTGTGTCATATGGTTGTTTCGTCATCCTCTTTCTTGCTCTTTCTTTTCTCACACCCGTAAGGATAATTCCGCTGCTTTGTCATGTCATGGATGAATGTGCATTGCCTTTGAAGGGAATCAATCATAGACCATACCGCATACTGTAACTGCAGTGGTGGAAAAAGTACCCAAATTCTTTACTTAAGTAAAAGTACCAATACTGCAATATAAAAATACTCTGTTACAAGTAAAAGTCCAGAATTCAAAATGTACTTGAGTAAAAGTACAAAAGTATTGGCATCAAAATGTACTTAAAGTACCAAAAGTAAAAGTACTTAATATTTGAAAATAGCAGATCTTCAAGCTCACAACGCGTCGCATCGAGCTTGTAGATCGGCTATTTTCAAATAGCACATGTATAAAATAGGGTTAAAGTGGTTAATGTACAGTATGTTAGTAACTAAAGTTTTCAAATAAATGTAGTGGAGTAAAAGTACAATATTTGCCTCTGAGATGTATAGTGGAGTAGAAGTAAAAGTATTGGAAATTGGAAATACTCAAGTAAAGTACAAATACCTCAAAATTGTACTTAAGTACAGTACTTGAGTAAATGTACTTAGTTACTTTCCACCACTGTGTAACTGTCATATAGCCGGCCACCTCGTTGAACACACATGCGGACCATGGGTGCCGCTTAGGGAGGTTTCCTATTGAGATGTCATTGCAAAGGATTTTTTTTGTGGTCACTGCGCGTTTGCCACACTCTGATCCATTGCCGTGTGGGGTTCGCCTTCGGGGGGCCCCCTAGTGGTGGGGGCCCCAGGCAACTGCCTGCTGGTTCACCTGTTGGGAACGAGCGCCTCTGCTCCTCAGCTGTGAATTTCACAACATCCCTAGAAACCCTGTTTTGGCAGACACATTTTGTTCAAGTCTGACATGGTGGTCTCCTTAACCACCACAGGCAAACATTGTAATAGGGCTTAAGTGGTTCAGCAGCGAGGTTGCTCGCGGTGCCAGTTCAGTGTGTGTGGTGCCAGTTTACAGTAGCTTGCGCTGATTATATTTAGCTGCCGTATAACCCCCTGGGGCTGATACGGCAGCTGTAGAATAAAAAAATACATCAATACATCTGAGACTGAGACAATGAAAGCGTTTATCTCATATCTATTGGCAGACACGTTTGGACACGTGCCATTCTCAATACAACGCAGCAAAATAAATGACATGTTTATCCCCCCAATCTGTTCTTTATCACTCAGCTCACCCAAGGCAAATAGAGCCTTGGTAAATCTTACATATTGTATATGGGATTTTCTGAAATGTATTTTTTTTAAACGATGTCATGAAGCTTGTGCTGTGCTTTTAAGGGTGTGCTTTTAACGCGGTGAATTAGACGTCCATTAGTACCCCGATGATGACCCAGACATTTGACCTAGCTAAACTGCTAGAGCCTAAAGCCATATTAACTATATCGACCCATATTACCGTATAGGTTAACATCCTCTCATGCACATTGCGCACAAGCGTACATAAATGCACGCATGCACGCGCAGCGGTAGATCCTGTAGAGCCATATGCTTAAACAGAAATGTGAGATTATGTTGTATATGGGTATTCCTCAACAGCCAGAGATTACTGACATGCCAGTTGGACGTACTGTACAGTACAGCACATGTGGCTATCACTGTGGGATTATCATGGCCATGATACTGATGTGTGTTTATTACAAGATTCTGAGAAAGCATATGGACGTAGATAATGCATGGGGAGTCATTTAGAATGTCCCCCACCCTATACATAAATCCAGCATAAGTATTATAGCCTGTACAGCAACCCCCCTCCTCTCCGGGGCTTGTCCTACATTACCACTGTACTCCATTATACAGTACTTAGCCATTTGTATAAATCCCTGACCCTGCATATGTCTTATATAGTGCCTGACTATTGAATGATATTAATATCATGCAATGATATTAATGAATCATTCAATGATATGAATGAATTAACCCATTAAGACCAGAGGCCGAATCTACAAATATGTCTTCTAAAACAGTTTTTTGAAAAAACCTATGTTTCTATATCAGTGGTTCTCAAACTTTTTCATGTCAAGGACCCCCAAAATGATATGTATTTGGCCGCGGACCCCCATCTCAAAATATTTTGTTCCAGGGACCCCCCAAAAGCAAAGGTTTTTCAAAAATAGCAGATCTACAAGCTCATATAGCGCGGCACTCGGTGCCGCGCTATATGAGCTTGTATATCTGCTAATTTTGAATAGCCAAAGTGTAAAATAATGCTTTTTAGCTCGAATAAAAGAATGACACAGATCCGTTCCAGGTCTTAACACATTCCCTGCCAGAGGTTTTTTTTTATTTTACTTCCCCCAGTGCCAGTGTTTAATTTTTTTTTTACACAGGAGTCGAGATACAGGATTTTAAAGTAATAAGTTAACCAAGGAGTGAATGGAGCTAGAAATCTTTGGATCGTGATATCTCTGGTTCTGTGTGGATAAATTGAAAAAAAAAAAAGACGGTTATACTCGTGGATGGAAAAAACATGGCAGTAAACGGGTGTATTTTTCATCAACGGTTATACTCGTGATTGGCAGGTAAAAGGGTTAATATCATTCAATGACACGTAATTATACCGTATATGAGATATGAATTATATACTAAAAGGCACAATCCAAGTATTTCATGTAGAAAGGCAGGCCGAAAGACAGCTAGTGAAGGTGCAGTATACAGTGTGAGTTTCTAACATCAGAATATAAAAAAACAAGCAGATTCTTGAGTCAAATCCACAGTTAATATATTTTATTTTTATAGCGCCTCTGAATTGAAAAGGTAGGTAGGAAGGTAAAACCCCTGTAAAAATTCAGGACAAAGTAAAGTCAAGATACACATAACCATAGAACTATGATGATAGACGCATTGTCAGGCCCACCACCTGGACATCATTCCACCCATGATTAGCCTTAGTGAGCCTGCACCTCTACACACACTAGCCTTAGTGAGACTGCACCTCTACACACACTAGTGTCGCCTGGCCAGCCCGACAATCTCGCTGCACTCCGGATGGAGGTGGCGGTCGGTCTGCTGGACAGAATGAGCAAGCAGCTCTAGAGAGGATGGACTCGCTGGGGATCCGATTTTACTACACCCCATGAGAAAAACTAGACGTACTGTAGATGTACTGGTATGCCTGTCACAATTATTACATCATCGTCTAATCGCAATTATTTTATATAATCGCAATTATTTATGCATAATCGTCATAATCAATTCTGTGTAAAAAAATGTCATATTTTCAGAAAATGTCAAAAATAGTGGAAAATAGCAGATCTATAAGCTCAAAACGTGTCGCGATGCGACGCGTTCTGAGCTTATAGATCGGCTATTTCCACTATTAATGTTTATTTTTAAGTATAAAGTAATTAAATATGTGTTATTTGTCATATCTGCCCTGTGCAACTTTTGTTTACAGAAGCTAAAAGCCAAACAGAAATGTAATTTGTATTCATAATGTTCCGTTCATTTTCAACAACAGAAACACAATTAAATCGTTAATCGCAATTATTTGAGTGATAATTAATCGTCAACTTAATTTTGTAATCGTGACAGCCCTACGTACTGGACACTTTATCTATTGTGTAGATATATCCAAAGACATTCCACCCGGAAATATCGCTCTACCCTGTTTACACAGACATTGTGATTTGGTCTGTATATTGGCAGCCTCGTGCCACTCTATGATGGCTACTAATAATTGGCTCAGTTTATTGCCCGTTAACGTTGGCCAACCTTCTGTTGAAGATAAGCTATTTTTTGCCTGACCACCTGTGTTTTGATTCCTGTTTGTTGCTTGGATTTACCCGTTCTTTACCCCTGTGTGCCATAGCCTGTTTGGATGGATTACCTGCTTTTGGACCTGGACCTGAACCTCAGCTTATGGCTTTCACGTTATCCCTCCAACCAGAAGCTCTGAGGACTGTCCTGAGGTAACACTGCACGCCTGCTCGCCCCTTTGCCCACGATAGTAGCCTCACCAACCTCTCTCCTATATTACACCTGAACTGGACGTTTATTTGTCTCTGGCCAGGCCGAAAGGCGTGGCCGGAGGCAAAGTTTTCGCCCCTGTCCATCCGTGTGTGTGTCCGTCCGTCTGTGAGCAGCTAATCTCCGGCACCGTTGGACCGATCGGTGTGAAACTGGGCATGCACACTCCCTGCAGGCCAAGGAAAAACCTCTGTCAAATGTTTCGCATCGGCCTGTTATAGCGCCACCAGGAGGAAGATTTTTGCAAAATATATTACTCCTACAGATTTTTTTGTCCAAACAGCATGCAAATCGGTACACGGTATCTCTATAGTCAAGTGATCAAGACAGATCTGTCAGATTTTTTTCCCCATCCTGATTGGCTAAGATTGGCTTCCAAAGTTTGCGGTAGTGGCCCGTTTTGAATAAAATGCCTCAAATCATGAATGCAGTGTCCGATTGCCGTGACACTTTGCACAAAATGTCTACTAGGCTAAGGAAAAAATGCCACCTACATTTTTAAAATCAGCCTCATGGTGGTGCTACAACAGGCTGATTCACGTTGTGGCTTATAACTCTTGAACCGTAGGTCATACAATCAAAAAATGTTCCCCCTGGATTCCTTGGATCATTACACGATTCCCCGAATAGGCCACGCCCATTTTAACCTGACAATATTAATGCCATTTTGCCAAATGGCACTATACATTTTTTTTGTCCAAACCTCACCCAAATTGGTACACCTTATCTCTGTAGTCATGTGATCAAGCTGCATCTGTCCGATTTTTCGGATTCTATTCCCATTTGGCTTTCAAAGTTTGCTGGAGGGGCCCGTTTTGCACGACATGCTACAAGCACCGCTGGACCAATCGGTGGGAAACTTTGCACCCACCTTCCAGTAGGCCAAGGAAGAATCTCCACCCAATTGTTTTACAACTCATACAGATTTTGTCCAAACCTCACGCAAATCGGTTTACATTATCTCTGTAGTCATGTGATCAAGACAAATTTCTCATATTCCATTCCGATTGTGCTATGATTGGCTTCCAAAGATTGCGGGGGTGGCCCGTTTTGCACAGAACGCCACGCATCATGAATGCAGCGCCCACACATTCCCACTAAGCCAAGGAAGAATATAATTTAGGGTTTTAGGCCAACAACACTGCTTAGCCACATACGATACACCCTATATACTTCATTGACAGGGTCAATCTTCTTTCCCCTCCACACCAAACCTCAAAAATAGCCAATCTACAAACTCACAATTTAAACACATTAAGTGCCAGAGTTTTATTACCGTTTACGCTGATATGTTTAAACAATGGATGCGTGTACGATGGTCGATGGTCCCGTCTAACGCCTGGAACAATAACATCTCTCACGCGAGCCGCCATTGCGGAGTGATCGCGCACCAAAAATGGCTCGTTTTCACCACTGTAAAAAGTTAAGGAGATCCGGAGGTTTTTATCAAGGAGATAAAATGGGAGTGGACGGAAGCCAGGTTCTTTGGCACCCATCCACATCTGTCCCTTCCATTTTAGAGGCACCGTGGGTGATTCCAAAGTTGCGCTAGGGCGCCCCAAAAGGAAAAATATTGCTAAACGTTTAAAACCGTTTATGGCACTCCACGCATGGCTTTTCAAAAACGGTCCGGACCGTTTTTGGCACACAATGTGTTAAGCTTGTAGATCTGCTATTCTCGCAGAATGTTCGCCTATTATAACATGCCCAGAATAGGGATAGTAGGGTGCGTGTGCTTAAGTGCCCCTGAGCTCGGCCCCTGCCGAGAAACACAAGCGCCACAGCTGACCCTGCATTCTAGCCAGCAAAACGAAACCCATTATGAATGTGAACACCTATTTATATATAAATCTCATACGTGACATTTACTGATAGGAGACCTACATTGAGGCAGTGCAAAGGACAAACGTTTAAATCCCCCAGTAAATAGATAACAAAGTTCTCTTCTCCTTTTCCAGACAGCGTATTGTCACTGCACCCTGTGTAGCATGCAGAAAATACAGAACGTCCACAATTCTAGAGCTATTGTTCAACACTTTTTGGTTGTTGGACACAACAACAAGAGTAGCGGTGTGACCCAAATACAATGCCTCAATGCGTTCAAACAATGATGTAACACTATTGTAATCCTCTTTCACTCACAGTCCATTCTCCTCACCCTCTCTCTCTCTCTCTCTCTCTGTGTCTGTGTCTCTTTCTGTCTATTTCTCGCTGTCTGTCCGTCTCTCTCTCCCCCTCCCTCCATCTCTCCCCCTATGACTCACATTCCCACTGTTTTTATTTATTTATCATTATCCCCGTTCTCTGTTCTTTAGCCGTTTTTTCAATGTTCTCTGTATTTCTCTGGAATCACTGCGGTACACCACAGATGGGCGGATGGGCAGGTGTCTACGTCAACAGACAGACAGACAGATAGCACTCTGTCTATCTACTGTATATAGTCTTATCCTTTAGCTCAGTGGTTTTCAACCAGTGGTCCGGGGACCACCAGTGGTCCTTGAGGGAGTACCGGCAGGGGGTCCCCAGCTAAATTAGTTAATAGCGTCACACATCATTTTTAACCACTTAGCTTTGGCTATTCAAAAATAGCAGATATACAAGCTCATAGCGCGGCACCGAGTGCCGCGCTATGAGCTTGTAGATCTGCTATTTTTGAAAAACCTTGGAAAAAGTGTGCATATCTTTTGAATATTTATATTTTTTTAAAGCGAAAATGTACTGATATCTTTGCTTCTGGGGGTCCCTGGCACAAAACATTTTCAAATGGGGGTCCGCGGCCAAATGTATATCAATTTAGGGGTCCTTGGCGTTGAAAACCACTGCTTTAGCTGTTTACCCAGCTTGCATTGAGGCTAAATGAAAGACACCGATGACGAAAATAATATACCGCATTACAGTAGCACTAGCTGACAGTGTTTTATCACCTTACACTGTTAGCTTGAAAACCAATAATTCTCGAACAGAGGACAGAGAGAGAGAGAGAGAGAGAGAGAGAGAGAGGACTGCTCTTTTCTAAATTCCTGATAAGTATTTACAATATAGCACATGCTCTTTTGTCTCCTGCATGACCCTTTAGTGACCTCAGGATTTAACATAAGTGCACTTCTGTAAGCGGATTTAAGAAACCACTCCTTGATTGCATTTGTTAATTGATTGTTACTTAGTCCCGCCACAGTATTACTGCAGCCTGAGCTGGAGAAGAGCATGTCTATCAATGGCTTAATGCCTTGGAACCTTTTTGGTTCTTTTTTTTTACAGGTTGCCAAACCTGTCAATGAACAGACGCTGCAGCTAGTCCTAGTCCTCACTTTCTCGCCAATGGCTTCCCTTGTCCTCAGAATATGGGATCTAAACATCTAAAAGTGAAATCTGACACCGCTGTGCTCTGCTGTGTGTGTGTGTCTACTGGGTTTCCCTCTTTTTGCTCGTACAGGTCCAGTTCTCTGGCACACACGCGCACGCGCACACGCACACACACACACACACACACACACACACACACACACACACACACACAGCTGTCTCAGTTTGTTGACGAGAGACACATTTTCATAATGCTTAATTATAGAGCTTCAGCTGATAAAGTAACTTCATGTAACTAAAGACATTGCGAAAATAATAATCATAATCATAATGCGACAACCTGTAATCACATTTTATGTCAGATCCTGTTTGAAACTACTTGATCTTTTAAAAACCCTCCTGAGTACTAAATTGGAATCACCTGGCATCCTGGGCCCCTGATTGGTCAGCTGGAAGGACACAAACACAAGGTGAATGCAATTAACTTTGTGGTAAGATAGAAAACCCTCTCACAGGCCAGGGGTCCCCAGGGACTGGATGGTAAAGGACCCAGCTCTTGAGGACCCCCACAGCCAGGAGATTGACATTTCCATCAATGTCTCTGGGTGTCCCTGTGAGCCTGTACGATGAAGCAACTTCAGCTTCATGGTGTGAGCTCACTGCTGGATGGGGACGTTTTCATGGTGAGATCAGTAGTGGATGGAGATGCTTCATACAGTAGTATGAGCCCAGTTTATGAGACGTTACAAAAGATAAAATAAATAAATAAATGGTCCAACGTTATTGTAATGACTTCCAGAATATTCAGTTTAATTCAAAAACAGATTCATTAACACATTGGGTGCCAAAACCGTATATATACGGTTTTTCAAAAACTGACGTTGAGTGCCAAAACCGTATATATACGGTTTTACCTCTTTTCATTGGATTACTGTACATTGGTCCCTAATGCAGCCTCTCACTGAATTTGGTGCGGCTACATGAAAGAAAACCCCCAAATGCACGTGATCGAAGTCATATGACCAAATCTTGGGCTTTAAAAAGAGGAGCAGCGCGCCGCAGTCCTCCTGTGCATTCCAAACTTTGTTTTGAAAGAGCCATTGCGAGTGAGAGAGAGACCAGAGACAGACAGACAGACTGAGAGCGAACAAGTGAGTGAGGGTGAGTTTGAGTTAGTGATAGTGATAGTGATAGTGTTATAGTTTAGATATATAGATATAGTTTAGATATATAGATAGATAGATTGATTGAGAGAGTGATAGATACATTTGATTGAGAGAGTGAGTGATAGATAGATAGATAGATTATAGTTATAGTTATAGTTGTAGAGTGAGAGATTGTATTGTGAGGTTGAGTGTTGAGTTTATTGTGAGGTTGAGTGTATTTTGTATTTGTATTGTATTGTAAGCCTAGTGAGCTATTTTATTTTGGGTTAGAAAGGGCGAGGAGGTTATAGATTTAGCGGAGATAAGTGGAGAGATAGTGAGGGTTAGTGGTGAAAAGATATAGAAAGGAGAAAAGGAGTATTTATATAGTAGGTTTAGAGGGGCGATACTGTAGATCTATAGGTGAGAGATATAGATTTATTTTATTAGCGTAGTTATGTCAGCAAAGAAAGGGAACGGCTCTAAGCGGCGCGGTGGTCGACAGCCGTCCGGGGGTCCGCCGCAACAGCAGAGGACCATGCGGGACTTCTACGCTCCCCGTACGAGTGGAACAGAGCCTCCATGTATTCCACCTCCAGTGGGCCCTGGTGGGGCCGGTTCTGTGGTCCAGGACCACGATCACCATGATGAACCGGTCATCATGGTGACTGCTCCTCGTCGGAGTTCAAGGAGGAGGTCGTCAGTACATCTCCCTGCTGCTTCAGGGAGCGATTTAGAGGATTCATCGTCTTCCATTTCAGATGACGACTCTGATGACTGGGAACCAGCAGCCAGTGGTAAGAATACATACATTTTATCGTGTTTGTGTGTATTTGATGGGTTATCTATTCTAGTTGATATTACGGAGAAAACTTGTCTGGAAAGTCATGTCTGGGTTGTTGCCAGGTCTGCTTATTGTAAGCCACTATGGGCTTGTTTTCTCTGTAAAGCTGCTTGTAAAATGGTTGCGAACTTGCGATTGTGAGCTTGTTGTTAGGCTACAATGTAGGTGAATCGTATGTCTATCAAATATGGTTTTATTGAAAGGCAATCCATGGTTGGAGTTTAGAAAGAGAACGTCGGCGGGAAATGACGATCTACGGCTTGAATTGTATTATTGTGAATGTGATTTTCACGGCTATTGTCCAGTTTTGAAGCGATCATGTGGCCAAATGACTATAGGCCAGATGGGCACTTGAAACGTAGTTGAAAATAGCCGTGACAATATTTATATAGTCTCTCCTTTTGGCATATAGTCGCTGCTTTTGGGCTTGTTTTCATAGACCTGGTTGCTTATTCCTATCCCAAGATCTGGCAACAAAAATAAGCAGGCCGCAGCTAGGGCCACAGTTATACCGAAAGAGGTTTCTTCTGACAAGAGAATTGTGTCTGGGTTACGCTAAATGTTGCCAGGTCTGCTTATTGTAAGCTACTATGGGCTTGTTTTCTCTGTAACGCTGCTTGTAAAATGGTTGCGAACTTGCGATTGTGAGCTTGTTGTTAGGCTACAATGTAGGTGAATCGTATGTCTATCAAATATGGTTTTATTGAAAGGCAATCCATGGTTGGAGTTTAGAAAGAGAACGTCGGCGGGAAATGACGATCTACGGCTTGAATTGTATTATTGTGAATGTGATTTTCACGGCTATTGTCCAGTTTTGAAGCGATCATGTGGCCAAATGACTATAGGCCAGATGGGCACTTGAAACGTAGTTGAAAATAGCCGTGACAATATTTATATAGTCTCTCCTTTTGGCATATAGTCGCTGCTTTTGGGCTTGTTTATATAGACCTGGTTGCTTATTCCTATCCCAAGATCTGGCAACAAAAATTAGCAGGCCACAGTTATACCGAAAGAGGTTTCTGACAAGAGAATTGTGTCTATTCTTACCAGAATAAACTGTCAACAAAGAGACGCAGATCAACCGTTACACTCACTGTGTACTATAGACCCTCCCACTCTAAGTTATAGGTTCATTTACTATAGCCTGCTACTGATGAGATGAAAATTATGTATTCTGTATACATATGCTTCTGATCTGTATGATATTGATATGACAATTTAGCCTATGTACAATGACAGATGCAGGAGGCTAAACTATGTATTGTGTGGGGCAATCATAAAAAATAGCAGATATACTAGTGTCTACCAGAAGCTAGTTGTGAGCTTGTAGATCTGCTTTTTGTTATAGCAGGTGCAAAGCTCCCTCAAAGAGAATGTCAGGTCATATAAACAAAAATACTTTTGATCCTGTTCTCCTGTAATGAGTTCATGTAAACAAAATGTCCTTTATTCTGCTTTTTTTGGGGGGTGACCCCCCCTCTAAGACAGCTTCAAAGAGATAATGTCAGGTCATGTAAACAAAACGGAACAACACCTTTGCACCTGTTCTCCTGTCACAAGTTCATGTAAACAAAATGTCCTTTATTCTGCTTTTTTTTGGGGGGTGACCCCCCCTCTAAGACAGCTTCAAAGAGATAATGTCAGGTCATGTAAACAAAACGGAACAACACCTTTGCACCTGTTCTCCTGTCACAAGTTCATGTAAACAAAATGTCCTATTCTGCTTTTTTTTGGGGGGTGAGCGAGCCCCCTTCTAACCAGCTTCAAAGAGCTAGAAGGTCAAATTATCTAAACAAAAAAACAATACAGCTTTGATACTCTTCTTCCTTTGATGTAATCTTACTATGGAGTGCCTGACCTAAGAACATATGCATCTCTCATCCCTCTGGATAAGTGTTTATGCCTGAATATATTTGATGTACTGTATTCTATGATCCTATAGCACACTACACTGTCTCTCTGTACAGAGAGACAGTGTAGTGTCTCAGTAAACTATAGGATCATAGAATACAGAGACAGTGTAGCTTCTCAGTAAACTATAGGATCATAGAATACAGAGAGACAGTGTAGTGTCTCAGTATGCTACTATGAGATGCCTGACAGAACATATGCATTTTATTTGCTAACTAATTGTGCTTATTGGAAGTCCCTCTGGATAAGTGTTTATGGCTAAATAGATTTGATGTACTACACTGTCTCTGTATTCTATGATCCTATAGTTTACTGAGACACTACACTGTCTCTCTGTACAGAGAGACAGTGTAGTGTCTCAGTAAACTATAGGAGCATAGAATACAGAGACAGTGTAGTACATCAAATCTATTTAGCCATAAACACTTATCCAGAGGGACTTCCAATAAGCACAATTAGTTAGCTAATAAAATGCATATGTTCTGTCAGGCATCTCATAGTAGCATACTGAGACACTACACTGTCTCTCTGTATTCTATGATCCTATAGTTTACTGAGAAGCTACACTGTCTCTGTATTCTATGATCCTATAGTTTACTGAGACACTACACTGTCTCTCTGTACAGAGAGACCGACAGTGTAGTGTCTCAGTAAACTATAGGATCATAGAATACAGAGACAGTGTAGTACATCAAATCTATTTAGCCATAAACACTAATCCAGAGGGACTTCCAATAAGCACAATTAGTTAGCTAATAAAATGCATATGTTCTGTCAGGCATCTCATAGTAGCATACTGAGACACTACACTGTCTCTCTGTATTCTATGATCCTATAGTTTACTGAGAAGCTACACTGTCTCTGTATTCTATGATCCTATAGTTTACTGAGACACTACACTGTCTCTCTGTACAGAGACACTGTCTCTGTATTCTATGATCCTATAGTTTACTGAGACACTACACTGTCTCTCTGTACAGAGAGACAGTGTAGTGTCTCAGTAAACTATAGGATCATAGAATACAGAGACAGTGTAGTACATCAAATCTATTTAGCCATAAACACTCTTATCCAGAGGGACTTCCAATAAGCACAATTAGTTAGCTAATAAAATGCATATGTTCTGTCAGGCATCTCATAGTAAGATTGTTTATGCCTAAATGGATTTGATGTACTTATATTGACCAAGTGTATTTTATCTTAGGCTCCGACACGGAGGATGAGCTGGAGGATGAGGCTGGTGCTGCGTCTGTGTATCATCAGCGTGGTAAGTAAAGACATTACAACAGGAATAAAAATGATTCATTCTAAGGTGTGGACGAAATCAAGATTATGTTATCATGATTGCTTATGTTACCTTGTTGTCAGTACATTATGTTGTTTATATTATTCTATTCATTTTTCTGCTCTATGATACATTTTAGTTTACATGATGTAGAGCCAAGATGTCTCTCCTAGGCCTGATGGCTATTGTTTATAGTACAGCTTGTCCTTGTAACATGACAGTATAGCCATGTTCTGATTACTTGTGCTCTTGGCAGAAGGGTTGTACAATCCTCCATCGTCCACAGCCTGGGGGTGAAATTAGTTGATTTCATTTTTTGTAAATCATATTTACATTTCATATTTTACTGTGATTACAGACACACAGTCGAGGGGGGAGGAGGAGGAGGAGGAGGAAGACGAGGAGGACGCACCTGTAATGCCACCTGTCAGCCGTAAACGAGGTAAGAACTTTGTCTGTTGTCACACTGAGCGCTCTTTTACCACACAAATGACAAATATGTATTTTACGCAGGGGTCATCAATATGTCCGTACACGGACACATGTGTCCGTGGCAAGACTTTGCCTTGTCTGTGCCAAATGGTTTTTGTTTTTACACACCATTTATAGTGTTCTTATTTTGATCATAAACCCAATTACTGAAAGTCAGTCTCCAGGTTTTCTTCAGAATATGTATGACACTGATTTACTATGACACCATGTATTGAACAATTTATTTTCAAGGACCCCCATAACTCGAGTTACGGGTCCATTTGGTTCCATTTGTACACACTCAGAGTTACAGACCTGTAATGGTCATTTAGGGCTAGCTCTTTGTGTTTGTCTATATTCTATGTCCATGGCAAAAATAGAATTTTGTCAAATGTCCACCACAAGCCAGCATGGCGATGACACCTGATGCTAACGTATGCATTTCTAATTTCCAGGTGGTGGCAGGCCTCGTAGCGGCGCAGCACCTGAGCTTGTGTGGTCTGAGTCAGCAGACTCTTGGCATCCGAAGGACATCCCTTTCAGTGCTGGGACTCCAGGTCCTCGGAGCAGGGCCGCTGACCTGCAGTCTGAAGAACCTGTGGACTTCCTGGAGCTGCTCATCACAGATGAGCTGCTTGAGCACATCGTGAAGCAGACAAATCTGTATGCCAAACGCAGTGTACCAAGCACCCTGCCATTTTCCAGAGGGCATGCATGGAAGAAAGACCTGACAGTTGTGGATCTGAAAGAATTCCTGGGGCTTTTGTTCCTCACAGCACTGATAGGGAAGCCAAAGATTGCTGACTATTGGCTCACTGATGAGATCCGAACCACTCCCTTCTTCCACAAAGCCATGTCCAGGAACCGGTTCCAGCTCATCCTGAGTAACCTCCATTTTGACGACAATGAGACGATGCACACTGAGGACCCGCTGTGCAAAGTCCGCACAGTCTTGAACACCTTGCTGGCTAACTTCCAAGAGATGTTCCTGCCAGGCAAGAACATTAGCATAGACGAGGGAATGCTGTGTTGGCGAGGGCGGCTTTCTTGGAGGGTTTACAACCCAGCTAAGCCCATCAAATACGGCATTAAATCCTACATCATGTGTGATTCGGCCACTGGGTACATGTACAACATGAAGCCGTTCTGTGGGGAGAAGGTGCCCCTGCAAGCCACCATCACTTTCCTCCTTGGTGACCTAAAAGGTTATGGTTTCCATCTGTTCATGGACAATTACTACAATTCAGTGAAGCTGTGTCAACACCTCCTTGGTCTTCAGACCCATGTGTGCGGGACCCTACGCACGAACCGAGGGGAGCCACCAGCCATCAGGAATGCCAAGCTTCCCATTGGGTCAACCCTGATGCGTCACACGGACGACGTCATGGTGGTGGCATGGCATGACAAACGGATCGTGAAGATGATCACCACACTCCACCCACATGAGACGACCAGTGCTTTCCAGTGGAGGAGGGAGAAGAAGAAGAAGGGTCAACAAAGGGCCCCCAGCCAGCACGTTGAAATACAAAAGCCGAACTGCATCGTCGAGTACAACAAGTACATGAATGGGGTCGACAAGTTGGACCAAAATATCGCGTACTATCTATTTGTCAGGAAGACATGCAAGTGGCCAAAAAAGTTTGTAAATTATCTGTTTCAGATTAGCTTGTTCAATGCCTTTGTCCTGTTCAAGGCAAAACATCCTATGGGCACTGCCAGCTGTACAAACTTGAAGTCCTTCATCTACCTCGTCATCAAATCCTGGACCTCCCTCAAATACCTTGGGGAGGAGGGCCCCGAGGAGGAGGAGGAGGAGGAGGAGGGGGCGGCACCTGCACCACCACCACCTGAGGAGGAGGAGGAGGAGGAGGGTGCGGCACCTGCACCACCTGTACACGACCCACGGTGGAGGGCACCAAAAGAAGACCCCATGAGCAGGCTGAACAGGATCGTGACCGACCATGAACTGGTCAAATACCCTCCAACCAAAGGAAAAAAAAAACCTCAGAGGGCATGCAGGATTTGCATCCGGAAAGGCATCAAAACAACAAAAGACACAAGGTATATGTGTAAAGGCTGTAAAGTCCCCTTGCATGTTGAATGTACAACACTGTACCACTCCAAAAAGAACCTCACTAAATGGTAGAATCACAGAATGCCCCTTTTTTTTGTTGCCTAATGCATATTTTTGCTTATTATTTTGTATTGATTGGCCTAATGCCTACTTTTAGCCTAATGTATAATTTGTTCTACTAATCATAAGAAGCTCCTAATGCCTAATTGTTTTACTTTTTTTACTTTGCTGACTAAACTATCTGCTGTATATAGTGTGAAGTGTGCTGTATTATACTGTGAAGTACAACCTTGACCCTCTTATTTTTGTAATACTTTGCACTATTACTTTCCACTAAACTATCTGCTGTATATAGTGTGAAGTGTGCTGTATTATACTGTGAAGTACAACCTTGACCCTCTTATTTTTGTAATACTTTGCACTATTACTTTCCACTAAACTATCTGCTGTATATAGCTTGGAGTGAAACTTGTTTTCAATAATTATATTGTTATTACATATGATGCTGCTGCTGTCTGGTTGGAATCCAACCTGGACACAAGAAAGAACAATAAAGTACAACCTTGAACCTTTGACATTTGATTTATTGTTATTGTAGTATTTGAAATTGAAATTAGATGCACTTGAAATACATTGGAGTGAAAACGAACCTCTTATGTTTTCTGTAATTATTCTATTACTATGCTGCTGTCTTGTCTGAAACCAAGGTTGATGTATTATTTATTATTTGAGAACTTTGAAATTGAGTTTGAAATAAACTAAACTGTGGTACAACCTTGAACCTCTATTTTTGTAATACTTTGCACTATTACTTTACACTAAACTATCTGCTGTATATAGTGTGAAGTGTGCTACTTGGAGTGAAACTTGTTTTCAATCATTATTACATATGCTGCTGCTGCTGTCTGGTTGGAATCCAACCTGTACACAAGAAAGAACAAAGTACAACCTTGAACCTTTGAAATTTGATTTATTGTTATTGTAGTATTTATTGTGATTTGAAATTGAAATTAGCTGAACTAGATGCACTTGAAATACATTGGAGTGAAAACGAACCTCTTATGTTTTCTGTAATTATTCTATTATTACTATGCTGCTGTCTTGTCTGAAACCAAGGTTGATGTATTATTTATTATTTGAGAACTTTGAAATAAGCTAAACTAAGATGCACTTCAAAGAGATTGGAGTGACAACGAGCCTTTATGTTTCCATATCATTATTCTATTGTTATTACCCATAGGAGTGAAAACGAACCACAAGTATTTTCAAAAGCGTTTTTTTTTTCTTTTCTCTAAAGCAACTACTATTGAGATGACTACTGTCACTGAAGGCAAAAAAAAATTATTTTTCAAAAAAAAACTGAAAAAAAAAGATTTACTAAACTGGCCATAACTCTGATTCTAGAGAAAAGGTGCTGTTTTTGGTGAAATCAAGCTGTATTCAACAGCCAATATCTCAAAAACAGAACATGCTATCAACTCACTTTTTTTCCCTGGTTAAAGTAGAGATTCCAATCTTTCTTTTGAGATCTTTGGTGTTTACATAGCAATAGCACAGAACATTCTGTGGTCCTTGAAAGATGAGTCAGAAAGCTCAAAAATGCTGGCACTGACTGTACATTATTTTAGAAACCCTCTGGCACCCAATGTGTTAAGATGGTAATCAAATCAAATTAAGCTCATTTGCAGAATGTTAATGCAGTTTGGGTCCCAACAGTTTGCATTTGCATCTTGGAAGGAATTTTATAAAACAATTAATATTTCATGTTATATTTAATAATTTAAAGTCTATTTAACCTTCAATTCCCACCGACTAAAATCAGATGTTTTTTGGAAAAAGGAAGCAGCATCAATATAAACAAACACTCCAGAAAAACAAGCAACTTCACACCATATGCAAGGAAAGGACTGAATTAGACTGAAAGTCCGATAAATATTGAGTACAAATTCAAGTTTGAGTAAGTAAGTAAAGTCAATACATTTTGGATTACATCCCAAAATATAATTGTATTTGGTTCTTGCATGATCTACAAAAATACATATACATACATATACATACATATAAAAACTTAACTAGATTAAGACTAAGATACATGAATAAGAATGGAATTAATACCAAATATATTTACTAAGGGGATCTAAGAGGCTCAGCTTATATGGATATATTTTGTTTAGCTCTCTCTCTCTCGAAAAATCAATAAAAAGGAAGTCCACCTTACACCTTAGTTTAATGAGACTTAATTTTAATTAGCTTGCTATCTAAACTTGCTATCTAAAATCTAAACTAAACTTAAAGCAGTACTCAAATGAAACCACAAATTTAGTCAAAAACTCCACACTATTTCTTCACAGGACAGTGAAGAATGAAGGGAAATATAAAGGAGGCAGGAGGGAGGGGGTCAACACCGGCTGAATTGAGCTGAGGACATTGCAATTGTATGGTTGACCCTCCAGGAACCCCATAAACACAGCACCAGTGTTTTCATAAGCCCTCACCCTTCACACTTAAAAAAAAAACACTTGAACCTTTGCGTCCCAATTATGGGGCGAACATGAGGTAAAAAAAACTACAAAAAAACAACACAGGTCTACAAGCTCACAATGCGTTACTATTTAGTGTAGAAGGAAAAAAGCACCAGTATAGACCCCTAGAGGACTCTGGGCAATGGAGTATATGGTGGTAACATTTCTGTTAGCCAACTATCTATTTCGTACCCACTGGCACCTGCCACCACTGACAGTGGGTATAAAAAAATCTAATTAAGAATCTAATAATACAACCTTACTACTTCACATAAATAAGCATTTTTCAACATAATGTAATGCCAATGGCCGCGTTTCCCAAAGAGATTCGTAGAAATGCTGCGTTGAGATCCTGCGCAGGTTGTACGACGGGTCTTACGTGCGTCCACACAATCTGCGCAGTACCATAGCAGGCACGTAGATTTCAGGTCATGCGTAGCCTACGCAGCTTGCGTAAGAGCCTGGGACCCGGCGAAACCTACGCTCTACCCTCATTAGTAGCAGCTGGTTGTGCCCAACGTGCTATCGGTTCCCACGTCCACGGCGTTACGTGTCTGCTAAAACTACATTCGGGAGACAGAATGGCGTATCCTACTCTCCTCCCTCTCCTGGGAAAGGCGTAGCCCTGCAGTGCTGTCCTACGAAGCAGTTTGTTACGAGCGCCCTGGGGCGCTAGTAACACCCATCGTAGCGAAATAGATCTATGAAAAGACCGACCGACCGACCGACCGACCGACCGACCGACCACACACACACACACACACACACACACACACACACACACACACACACACACACACACACACACACACACACACACACACACACACACACACACACACACACACACACACACACACACACACACACACACACACACACACACACCTTTTTAATTTAATTTATATATATATATATGTATATGTATATGTATATGTATATGTATATGTATATGTATATGTATATGTATATGTATATGTATATGTATATGTATACAGGGATTGACACTAACACCTGCCCGCCTGCCCGGGGCAGGTAAATAAAATGGTAGGGCAGGTGAAGTTTGCTATCTGGTTGCCCCACGGGCAGGTGCACATGTTGTCTCTCCAGCTCTTTTTATTAAACAGAAAATGCCTTTTCGAGTCAGGATACCAATTTTATCGAATCAGGACAGAGAACTCAGACAGGATACAGATTAAACAAGTGAAATTGGAAGTGATGACACAAAGAAATGAGCATATAAAAATGAAGCTGATAAATGGATACTCTCTCCTGATTGGCTGAAATGGTGTCACCTAACTGGAAATGTATTTTCTGTCTATCAAAGAGCTGGAGAGACAGAGAGACCCCTGTTACTGAACAAACACTCTATAGCAATGAGTACTATCAGAATATAGAGCTTTAACCCATAACAAAACCCTTTTTGTTTTAACCAAAAAATATCACTTACCCTACCTTCAACCCATAGTCATATTCATAGCTATTTAGATATTTGGCATACATATTGAGGTATGACATTTTTTTTCGTGCAGCCCCATAATTCGCAAGTAAAAAAATAAGTGTTTAATTGAATGGTAATTCAAATTTAACCTATCATTTTATAAAGGACGATTTACTTTTTGGGCAAGTGGGCAAGACCTGTGGGCAAGTAGAAAATGACCTGTACTTGCCCGACGGGCAAGTGCCTCTGAGACCTTAGTGTCAACCCCTGTGTATATATATATATATATATATATATATATATATATATATATATATATATATATATATATATATATATATATATATATATACATATACACACACACACACACACACACACACACACACACACACAGGGCGGGCGGCTCCGCTGCTTCTAGCCCTGGTTCAGAGCGTTAGTGGGTACAGCCACACATGTCCGTAAAGCGTCCGTCAAGTTGCCGTACGGACGCCGGAAGTCCCATCCACTCCCATGTTAAGTTTAAAACCGGAAGTACCGTTCCGTTTTTTTTTTTTAACATGGGAGTGGATGGGACTTCTGGCGTCCGTACGGCAACTTGACGGACGCTTTACGGACATGTGTGACTGTACCCAGAGAGTTCACTAACGCTCTATGCATGAACCCGAAGTTTACAAATTGTACTGTCACGGATGATCCGATCGTCTGATAAAAATATTAAGCATAAGCAAAGTTAACTAAAGGTATATAAATGATGCTAAACATGTTTCCTTAATTTCGAAGTTTTATAGTTAAACGTTATGATTAAAGTCCCCAGTTCCTCTCACAAAGTGACAGCTCTTGCGCTCGCCATGTTTATGAACGGTTAAAAAAACTTTTGAAAATAGCAGATCTACAAGCTCACAACGCCTCACAAGCTTGTAGATTTGCTATTTTCAAAAGATTTTAATATTAAATTTGGGAAATGGGACATTTTGCATTCCTTTACTTTTGGTATTTTAAGTATATTTAATTTACTTGCATAATGGGGACACTTTAGTGTTTTATTTACCTTGCAGATGTCACCTCACCGCTGTAATTTAATTCATAAATATATTATTCAAAAGTTGTATTTGGAGTGGACTGCTTCAGGACATCTGACAGTTGGCTCTGGTATTTTTATGATCCATTTCACTTTCGCAAAGGGTGTTTAAACTGCTGTGTAGCGTAGGACAGCACTACGTAGTTTACGTAGGCTTTACGTAGACTTCGTCCAGGAGGTCTTTACGTCTATGCTGTCTCGCGAATGCAGTTTTAGCACACACGTAATGCCGTGCGCTTGAGCACCTACGACGATGGTGCTTCCTGAAGCCAGTTTAGATGGCACGTAGAGCACACACAGCTGCTACTAATGAAGATAGTGCGTGGCGGGGTTGCTACTGCGCAGGTGCGTGGAGGCTCTTACGCAGCTTCTAGGCTGCGCATGAGCTCAAATTCGTTTGGGAAACCCGGCCAATGTCATGAGGAAATATTAATTAGGCTTAAAAGTGTGAGTAAATAGTAGTGCAGTTAATTCATTATTTTGTATCACTTGATTGATCAACACTTTTTGCAGTGCAGGATCCATATCAGGTCCCTGCAGTTGTGACCTCGCAAAAAAAGAAAGAAAAAGCGATCAGTTATTTGGTGTGCCTGTAAAGGCCTCTCCTGACACCCACTGACATGATGAGGAGCGCTGGCGCTCATCCAGGAACATCTTGACCCTCGTTACTTTGATTTCCTTCTTCCAAACACTGTTCCCCAGTCAGAGTTATTCTTGGACTGTTTGTGTGTGTGTGTGTGTGCGCGTGTGTGTGTGCGTGTGTGCGTGTGTGTGTGTGTGTGTGTGTGTGTGTGTGTGTGTGCGTGCGTGCGTGAATGAGTACCAGGTGCGGAACATTTTATACCTAGCCCAGGTGTGTGTGTGTGTGTGTGTGTGTGTGTGTGTGTGTGGGTGTGTGTGTGTGTGTGTGTGTGTGTGTGTGTGTGTGTGTGTGTGTGTGTCTGTCTCAGTGCGGTGCAAGCGTGACCCAGAAAATCCCCTCTGATACCTAGTTCATGATATGAGTTATGAACAAGAATGGACAGACACACACACACACACAAACATACACACGCGCACACACACACACACACACACACACACACACACACACACAATAAAGCGATAAATTAGCTGCGACCGTATGCATTATGTAACAATGTTTAACAGTGCTGAATGGAGAGAGAAACATATTTGTTTTAAAGATGAAAGAAGTCCATCTACCCTACATCTATCCTTCATTAGTATAAACAGAGCCATGTCAAAATTCCCTGTACTAGGGATGGCCAACCGGTAACCGTTAAGAAATTGGCAACCGGTTAACACTAACGGCTAATGGCAAACCGTAAAAAAAATATATATTTTGAAGGGCCAAGTCTACACCCGCAACCACACGTGACTTCCACTAAACTAACACTAGTAAACACAAGATGAAGAGGACGAGGAGTGGAACGTGAAATCAGCCGTCTTATTGACACAGAGCATGCCCGACAGACACACAGCAAACAACCTGGCAGCTAAACTAAATGATGTGGTGGAGTCTTGGGGACTCCACCACATCGACGCTGCGACGCGTTGTGAGCTTGTAGATCGGCTATTTTCAGAGCGCAACACCCGAGCTCAACCATTACAAAAAAGTGTCTGCATGTGTTTACGACAACGCAGCCAACGTTGTGGCTGCTAATCGGCCCGAACGGGTGAACTGCGACTCAGTTCCGTGTTTTGCACATACACTGCAATTGACAATTAACGATGGATTTATCCATCGGGTTATCCTGCAGCAGGTCGGCTAGTCAGGCACTTTAACCACAGCACCCGTGCATGCAAGGTACATTATTTTTAATGTGTAAATAGCGCATTATATTATGCGGGGGAAAAAAACTGTGTATTTTTATTTTTTTTATTGGTAAATAGCGCTTATTTTTTTTGGGAACACATTTCCTTAACGGTTAATGATCAATTAATCGGTAAGGCCTAACGGCAACCGGTTAAGAAAATGTCTCCATTTGGCCATACCTACCCTGTACCCTGAATCAGTATTGTATGCAACGGCAGCCATTTTAATCACTTAACCATCTTAACGATTCAATTCAGTCATGCGATGAATGACTGAATTGAATGAATAGCAAAAACAGCTGATCTACAAAAGTTGATCTAGTTTTGTTAGCTCATTAAACATTGAAATGTTTAATGTATACCTATAGGGACGTCAGGTTGAAAGTGGTTAAAAGTCTCATGATTGTAGAGTAATTTAACTACTCTCCTACTCTCTAAATTGGTGATTATAGTAACCGTTTAGGTGCCACACAGTCACATACGCTCCGTTATTGCAACTAGATTCATTACTCGGCTTACTTTTTACACATTGTGCATGGATGCCCATACTGTATATCAGTGCTTTTCAAACTTTTGCATGCCAGGGACCCCCAAATTGACATATATATTTGGCCGGGGACCCCCATCTGAAAATATGTTGTGCCAGGGACCCCCCAGAAGCAAAGATTTGTGTTATAATGTTGGCTTTAAAAAAAATATATTCAAAGATTTGCACAAATCTTCAAGATTTTTCAAAAATAGCAGATCTACAAGCTCATAGCGCGGCACTCGGTGCCGCGCTAAGAGCTTGTATAGCTGCTATTTTTGAATAGCCAAAGTATAAAAAGGTTAAAACTATTGTGGTGCTATTTTCACACATTTTGCTGGGGACCCCCTGGAACCCCCTCAAGGACCCCCTGGGGGTCCCCGGAATCAATGCTGTACATAACTCCAACTTCAACTTCACTTTATTCGTCACAAGTTTCCAGGTGTAAAAGTGTGGGTGATTTTGTTTTTGTACAAGCTGCCCACAAACTGCAGTTACATAAATATGAAACAGAGCATTTTATTTTCTATTTGTTTATATAAAATAGCAGAAAAGAACAATATCAAATTCTATAGAAGAAGTGTGTGCTAAACTAAACAGAGGCAGAGTAGCTCGGTCTGGTGTATTAAAGTGATATATAAAGTGATAGTATACCACTGTGTAATGGGAGCATGGCACAGGCCTGGCTGTGTAAACTGTAACTGTCTGTTAGTTCAGCGTTTTTCTGTCGGGTAGAAACCTTGTATCTCCATATTTCAACTTTGTATGTTTTTTTGGGCGGTGAAACCGCCCCTATATGTGAGGTTTGGACATCGACATTCCATCCCAACCCTGCGCTGTGATTGGCCACCATTGTACCCCCCTAACCCTGCACCGTGATTGGCCAATCACAGTCTATTCAGGACTGTGATTGGCTAGTGAAACATGACAATTGTGCATAGCCCTATAAATAGGACTATGCACTTAAAAAAAACACATTAAGTTAGGGGTGTTGGTCCACAATATTACTTTTCTTTAAGTGAACTTCCATCACTGTGATGACCACTGTGACCACACCGCCCACTTCACACTGGGTGTGATTTTTTTGTATTTTAATGCCCTATACTTCATCATACTACAGTGTCACACAAAAGAAGCAGACATAGCGGATCTACACGCTCAGATTTGCTGTGTTTGCTATATTTCAAAACGTTTTAACCAATGAAAAGTATTAACAAGAGCTTATAGCTAAATAATAACTATCGGAACTCGGCTTCTTTGCAAAGGTTTGGACATACAAGCTTTCCAATCCCGACAGCAGTCTACGATTTGATGCGGCGCCGGCGGTATCGCCTGCCTTGACAGTAGCAGCAGTGAACAGATTGTGGCCGAGGTGTTTGCAACTGTATGCAATGGGGATTTATTTTAGTACTGAACTAAAGAACACAGCACACCTGGTGTTTTCTTTACGAGATCTGACACTTGAGCGTTGTTGTTGTGTTTTTTTTATGTCAGCTTTGAAATGTGTGTGCATGGGGCACGGCGCGCGGCAGCCCAGGTTCTGGCTGCAGTCAGACCAGTGTTGCATGTCATCCCCACCTCTCTCTGACACTTATTTAGTGTCCCGTTGCTCTACGCCAGTGGTTCACAAACAGTGGGTCAGGACCCGTTCTTTGGGTCGTGGAAGTAAATAAATGTGGCTTTTTTTTTACGCTTCCTAACTTTTTTGTAATAAAAGTTTTTCAAAAGATATTCAACAAAATTCGGGAAAAAAATTACATTTATTATCCCCACAAAATCTAAAGAATTCCATTTAAAAAATGTGAAAATAGCGGATCTACAAGCTGACAACGTGACACATGGCGACACATTGTGAGTTTTATCCCTGCTTCTGGGAAATGTAAACCATAAATTTGATATTAATGTTTGATCACAATTTAATTAAAAATGTATGCTAACCACATTAACTTTGGTATAAATTATTTATAGGGCTACGAATAGGGCAAATTTAACCATGTTTAAGATTATATACTGAACACATGCAGAAGAAAAGGAGTCATGCAATGCACACATGCAAGAAAGTGGATTATAGACACTGTTTACTTAAGTAAAAGTCCAGAATTCAAAATTGACTTGAGTAAAAGTACAAAAGCATTGGCATCAAAATGTACTTAAAGTACCGAAAGTAAAAGTACTAAAATATTTGAAAATAGCAGATCTACAAGCTCTCAACGCGTCGCGATTCGACGCGTTGTGAGCTTGTAGATGTATAAAATTGGGCTAAAGTGGTTAATGTATATTTCATGATACAATAATGTATATCTGAAAAGTAACTAGTAACTAAAGTTTTCAAATAAATGTAGTGGAGTAAAAGTACAATATTTGCCTCTGAGATGTAGTGGAGTAGAAGTAAAAGTATTGAATGTTGGAAATACTTACGGTAAAGTAAAAATACCAAAACATTTTTATTAAGTGCAGTACTTAAGTAAATGTACTTAGTTACTTTCCACCACTGCCTGTCACAACATTAGGATATTAAATCTATTCATATGCGGCATTGCCATCACAACATACAATATAATAGGACTACAGCGAGCTATGGAGGGTTTGTTAGGGAGCAGCCAAGGACAGGCAACAATTATATTTACTGAACTTGTCTGATCCCAATCAGGATCCGTTCTGATCCTGATTGGGTGCGACAAGTTTCCTATTGGCACAGCGTAGAGGGAAAATGCAAAATATTTATTCCCAAATGACCATGAAAATCCACTATGGATTCAACTGAAAAGGATTATGTTTAAACATTTTCGGTCTGACAAACAGCAGTGAAAACTAGGTGAACTTGCTACCTTTTGAACTGGCACGACTGACACTGGGGACACGCAGCAGGAGGATGGGACTACGTTTTTTTCGGGGGCCTTGCAGTTGTTTTTGTTAATATATATAGATCACGCGCTAATCCAATCACACGTTGGATATATCCGAGGAAAGGCGGTCCCCACAGGAATTAAAGAGATTATAGGGATTGTGGTATACTTTAGGTTCAAGGTTCAAGGGGTTTATTGTCATGATAATAGAACACAGCAGTACTATAGGCAGCGAAGGTCTTGTACTTCAAGCCTCTCAACAAATTGAATAACAATAACATCAGAATAAAATTGTATACAAAAAAATAGAAGCCCACTTTATTAGATGCATCTAATTAGTAACTCCCAAATCCGCCTCAAGCTGTTATTTGCTATTTCTTGTGGTGGCCTTCCTGTTACCGTAAACTCGTCTAGTCATTCTCCTCTGATCTCTGTCATTAACGAGGTGTTTTTCGCCTGCAGAACTGCCACCGTCTGGATGTTTTTCATAATATTCTTTAATCTACGGAACGACCGTGCTTGCGGTCCGCTCGTTATCAAGCATACCACGTTCAAAGTTCACTCAAATGTATAGACGAACCTCTCGATCCTGTCTGCTTGCTTCATGTACCGACATGTACAGGGCCACGTTTATTCATGTTCGGAGGAGCTGTTGTTTTCCAATAATAAGCAGGTGTACCTATACTTAATCATAAAGTGCCAACGTGTATATTTATTGAAATGTATTGAAAGTTTTTGGCACAGGATTTCATCCTCTACGCCAGACTCAACAACATAAAAATAAATATGTTTTTAAAAGACAATAGTCCTATTCACAAATACACAAACATACTACACAAACATACGACCGACCGACCGACAGACCGACAGACACACACACACACACACTACATACGCAGCCTCCATACAATGCTACATAAACATACAATGCATATACACACATAATTATTATTAAATTAAAATCCCTTGATTTACAAGTGTACACTCTAAGAAGTTCACAAGCCAACCCCTGTAACTGCACAAAACATATATTCTGTTTAGTCTATAACAAGGGTCTTCAACAGGGGGTCCAAAGGGGTCCTCAGACTAACTACAGGGGGTCCGCCAATCTGTGTGACATCAGCCGAAAAATAGCAGATCTACAAGCTCACAACGGCGTTGTGAGCTTGTAGATCGGCTACTTTCGGAGATCAAGTCGACTAAATATTGAGGGCTTGAAAGGTTAACTGTCTGAAAATACACAATAACATGAATCCAACCATCTATGAAATCTATGAAAAAAGTTTAATCTGCAACACAATTTTATGCAATATGCAGTGGGGGGGGGTACTGAGGGGTCCCTGCTTCATCTTTCTCTTAGCTAAGGGGTCCTTGGCCCTGAAAAAGGGTTGAAGACCTCTGGTCTATAATATACTGCATACAGTACATACACTAGCTGTAGCACAGTCAGTCACCAGAGGGCCTGCAGTGGTGTGGCAGTAAAGGTGAACATTTTAAAGTGCGTTGTAAAAGGGGTTGGTCACATCACGCAATCTGATTGGTTGAGAGGGGTGGCTTAACGACCATTATACCACGGCTATGAAGTCTCATGTCTTTGTACAGTTATTATATATCACTCTGTGGCTAAGACAATCCATTAGGCTGCTATAACTGTAGGTCAAGGTGAAACCCACAACAACATTTAAGGTGTACTTAAAATGGAGGCTTAAATATGGAGGAGAGGGATAGAGCAGTGGTTCTCAACCTGTGGGCCGGGGCCCACTAGTTGCGCTGCAAGGGTATAACAAGTGGGCCGCCAAATAATTGGCAAAACACCAAGATTAAAATGATAATATAACTTTAACTATATAAAAAACCTGCTGTGAAAATACACGCGACCATCTGACCACTTAACCCATTAAGGCCTGAAGTTCCGATTCTACAAAATGTCTTCTAAATCCTAACAGTTTTTAGAAAAAACGTATGTTTCCATGTCAGTGGTTCTTAAACTTGTTCATGTCAAGGACAGCAAAATGTATATGTATTTGGCCACGGACCCCCATCTAAAAATATCTTGTTCCAGGGACCCCCCCCCAGAAGCAAAGATTTGAGTTATTTTTCATGCTTTTTTTGTACATACAGTAGTGGTATTTTTTCTCTGTATTTTTATGTTGATGTTTGAACTGTTTGGTTGCTACTATATATGTCTATGAAATTAATTCAAGGACCTCAATGGAAACAAGTCCGCAAGGTCTTTTTTGGTCGGACCTTTTAGACAAAAGTATTATAAATGTAACTGTGTTGTTTTACATTCTTTTGCCTAATAAAAATGTCAATCAATTCAATCAATCAATCAATTACAAATGTTCGCTTTAAAAACTATATGTATTCAAAGATTTGCACACATTTTCTCGATTTTTCAAAAATAGCAAATCTACAAGCTCGTAGCGCGGCACCATAAGCTTGTAGATCTGCTATTTTTGAATAGCCAAAGTGTAAAATAACAAGTGGGTCCTGATTCAGAAGAGGTTGGGAACCACTGGAATAGAGCAATGTCTCCGGGAAACATCCGGCACGCAGAGCCGTAAGAAAGATGAAATTGATGAACTTGAGAAAAACATGAAGCGAAAACTGTCATGGGCTGCCAAATGCTTTGATGACTGATAGAAAAACATGTCGTTTTAAATCTTTTAAACAGCATCTAATGTGTGGTTAAAAGACATTTTGAAACAGCAAAGAATGACTGGGGGAGCTGCACAAACAGACTGACGAAATTGAAGAAGAAATTGCATGTAAAACTTTGCATAGAAACCACCTTGTGCAAACAGTTTGGGACTACTTTATTCTAGAAATTAAAGTATTGTAAATAAGTAAGTAAGTAGAAATTATTCTTGGAATAAAACCGCTAGTAACAAAAAGGAATATCACGCTGTTTTTATGGCATTATAGGATTTGAAGATGAAAAAAACAACAGCAAAAGAAAGCATAGCTCACGGTAACTAAAGCTCCACTGGCTAAGAGAAACGATTCGCAGATAGTATAAAACAAAAAAAAATAATGCTTTTTTGAAACGCTTCCGCCTTCCGGTGAAAACGAATGGAATTCTGGGTAATGCAGGACTCCGCTAAAGATCTGCAATGACGGTAGTGACCAGCAGAGGTTTCTAGAAATCGTATTTTTTTTTTACTTTCCTGGTACGGCTTTAGGTATAATCCTGAAAAATAGCAGTAATTAATGGAATGTGCACAGTCTGTATCTAAATTATAAACCGTAATCATGTTTACTTAAATCTTATGGCCTGGGGATAGAAACTGTCCCTGAGCCTGCTGGATGGAGGACCTGATGCTGTGGTACCCGTTGCCAGATGGCAGTAGAGTGAACAGTTGCTGGGGTGACGAGGATCTTTGACGATCCTCTGAGTCTACACACCCTGCTGTTCTGGGTGCATTGGTCCTGCATGGCTGGCACCTCAGTTCTGGTGATGTGCCGTTTTAACCCATTAAGACCTGGAACGCATCTGTGTCACTTTTTGATTTGAGCCAAAAAGCATTGTTTCACTTTTTTTATTTTGGCTATTCAAAAATAGCAGATCTAGGGGGCACGGTGGCGCAGTCGGTAGCGCTGTCGCTTCACAGCTAGAAGGTCCTGGGTTCGATTCCCGCCGGGGACACTGTGGGCGCTGGGGGCGTGTCTTCTCCTCCGCGTCATCAGCGCCCAAACCCTAGGTGGGGTTGGCGAAAGGGCCCACTCTGTGTGGAGTTTGCATGTTCTCCCCGTGTCTCTCAGGGTAGTTAATACCCTCACAAAAACATGTAGTAATTCTGGTCACTATACTGCCTCCCCCTGGTCAGCCGGGGCGCCTGATGGAGGGGAAGGGAACTGGTTGGAATAACGTGTTCCTTCCACGCGCTACGTCCTACCAGGGAAACTCTCCCCTGTCAGGTGACAAGAAGGTCAGTTGGCTCTCATGCATTGAAGGAGGCATGAGCTTGGCCCTGGCCTCCCTAGGCTGGTGGGGGGAGTGTAGTGCCCAGGATCACTTAGCAAATTGGCACCGGGTGAAAAAAAGGGTTACAAAATCGAGGGATAAAAATTATTTTAAAAAATATATATATAGCAGATCTACAAGCTCGTAGCGCGGCACCGAGTGCCGCGCTACGAGCTTGTAGATCTGCTATTTTTGAAAAATTATCAAAATGTGTGCAAATCTTTGAATATATATTGTTTTAAAGAGAACATTTTTAACTAAAATCTTTGCTTCTGGGGGTCCCTGGAACAAAATATTTTGAGATGGGGGTCGGCGGCCAAATAAATATAATTTTGGGGGTCCTTGACATGAAAAAGTTTGAGCACCACTGATATAGAAACATACCGATTTTCAGAATACTGTTGGGATTTAGAAGACATTCGTAGAATCGGCCCCAGGCCTTAATGGGTTAACCACTCTTTGTAGAGTCTTGCGGTCAGTCTTCCGTACCAGGCAGTTATGCAGCCAGTCAGCCAGTCTATGGTACACCTGTAGAGGTTGCAGTCTATCCTGGAGTCCATGCTGAACCTCTTCAGTGCACGGAGGAAGAAGAGCAATTGCCTTGCTTGGATGATAATGCCCACATGATGTGACCACCAGCCCGGGTCTAACCCTAACCCTAACCGATATGAATCCCGAGTAATTTGAAGCTGCCCACTCGCTGCACTGCAGTGCCATCGATGTGAATGGAGGCGTGTGCTCCCTGCAGCCTCTTGTATCCATGATAGTCTCCTTTTTCATCCGTTTTTTTCAGACGTTAAGAAGGAAGTGGTTATCCTGACATTACAATGCTCTCTCCTCTCTTTAGGCATCTTGTCTTTTATCTAATCAGGCCGATGGCGGATGTCTTCCACAAATTTCATGGGAGTTTGAGCTGCCACACAGTCATGAGTGAACAGGGAGTACAGAAAGGGGCTAAGCACACATCCTTTCATCTACCAGTACAGAACTGTCATTCCTGGAGGCCCCACAAAAAAGGCCAGTGGACCATTAAACCATTTATTCATTTATTTCAAAGCTCAGGCAATATTTAATGCAATTTCAGAGAACAAGAATAGGGTTCTATCTGTTTGGTAAATTAGTAGAAACCAACACAGTGGAATGCATGGAGGTATTGAGCTAAACATAGTGTAACAAGTAATAACATAATGTAGAATATTGGTATCATCAGTAAGATTAGACATGTGCTACCTAGGAACTTTATTATATCTCTGTATTACACCTTACTATATCAGCTTATTTCCTACAGCAGTATTGTCTCCTGCAGATTTTGAATACTTTTGAATGTCTTTTTGTCTGTATATTCATCATTGTGTGCAAATAATAAACAAGGATTTATCATTTATGTCTGACAGTCACACAGCAAAATCCTCATTGTTTGTTCAGCTCTGAGAGTATAAATACCCTAAATGCAGACAACCACAGGGAGAGGGGACTTTGAGGGTTGTACTGCAGTTTTTCTTTTTATCACCACCCCCGTTGGGCGCCAGGCCTACTTGGGCATGATGCAAGACGGCAACCATGTAAGTTGGGAATGCATGCCCACTACGGTTATGCAATACCCGTTACCTGTATGTACCAATTACCTCTGTCTGTGTGTGTCTGTCTGTCTGTCTGTCTGATACCCATATATGGGCATCAGTCCCGATATGCCCAGCCTTATATTGAAATTGGCAAATGGGTGGGCGAGTAGACCGCTGCCAGTCACTATGACTCAGATATAACCATATATCGAGTTTCCACTGCAGCTATACCCAAATATTGCGTGTGTCAGCATGACATCAGACCCAAACGCATTGCGGCTCGAACCTCTAGTACTGTTTACGGGCATATCGGTGGGATTGGTGAATCTGGAAACAGTCATTCAGACTTCACGGCACGCCAGGCACCGCACTACCTTGTGTGCTCGCCGATACAAGCACCGAGTTTGAAGTCTATCGGTCAGATGGTTTGCGTAATTTATAATTACTATAAACCACCTTCCTTGCTTCATGGGGATCGCACAAAGGTTCCAAAGTGTTCTACAGTGCACTGCATCACACAGCCAGCATTTTATTTCTGTGGGTAAGGGGAGAGATAAAAGGACAGACGGAAATGGCAGTAGCTGATCAATTAGTGCGAGCAAAAGTGCTGCTGAACTGTCACCATCCCCATTTTACAGTACACACAAGAATGGTCTGATGCATCGACCTACCCTTCACACCCGAATAGTCACATGTGTGGGTGTGGACACGCACGTACGCGCCACCCACACACACGCACAACACACACACACACACACAGTGTATACAACTTAGATATGTCGATATTAACCCCCATATAACATTTAAATTAACTTTGATAATCAAATATAAACATGCCACACAATTTAGCATACCACAATGCAAGTCAACAAATCTATGGGAAAGCTATCCAGGTCTATGGAGAAGCACCATAGACCTTGTAGATCTGCTGTTTTCACGACTTGTCATACAATTAAGTAATATTAGGCCATAAGTGGTCTTAGTTAACTGTTGGTCTGCCTCCTCTCTCCTCTCTGCCTGTCTGTTTGGCTATCTTGACTATCTCACTCCTGCATGAAGTTAACACACTAAAGGCGGCTTTCCATATACATGGACTTACCTAGCCCCACCCCACACCGCCCACCACAGCGACGGTTTCCACTACAATGAGTGGGTAGAGTGGTGTGTAAGTGGTACTAAACTGGTGCCTAAAAAGTACCCAGTCTTGGGTAGGTCTGAGCGGGCTAGCGGGGCTAAAGCTGTGATAAAGCTGATTGGTCGGCTCACAGCTGTGTCTGTCCACTCAGGTCTCTGTAAAATGTAAACACTACGGTAGCAGTGTTGCCATGTCCACTTATTATAAGCGACATTGGGCTTATTTTTCTGTAAAGTTGCTTGTAAATATTGGTAGTACTTTTACTCCACTACAATTATCTGAAAACGTATTAGTTACTAGTTACTAGTTACTTTTCAGATATAAATGATTACATTATAAAACATACATTAACCACTTA
>NC_137615.1:32284811-32327030 GCF_963280865.1 Gymnoscopelus braueri | reverse complement strand
CTAATAGTACACTGTCTATCTACATAGTATGGAGCCCCTTAGGGGACATTACTAGGTAGATTGTTTTAAGGGTAGGTTACATTATTTTAAGAGCTAGGTAGATTGTTTTAAGGGTAGGTACATTATTTTAAGAGCTAGGTAGATTGTTTTAAGGGTAGGTACATTATTTTAAGAGCTGGTGGTTTATGTTTTCTGGTATGAAAAAAAAAAACATAGGCGATAAATTTTTTTTTGAGGGATGAGTTTTTTTTTTGAGGGATGAGTTTTTTTTTTTGAGGGATGAGTTTTTTTTTTTGAGGGGTGAGTTTTTTTTTTTGAGGGATGAGTGATTTTTTTTTGAGGGATGAGTTATTTTTTTTGAGGGATGAGTTATTTTTTTTGAGGGATGAGTTTTTTTTTTTGAGGGATGAGTTTTTTTTTTTGAGGGATAATTTTTTTTTTTTGAGGGATGAGTTTTTTTTTTGAGGGATGAGTTTTTTTTTGAGGGATGAGTTATTTTTTTTTGAGGGATGAGTTATTTTTTTTGAGGGATGAGTTTTTTTTAGGAGGGATGAGTTTTTTTTAGGAGGGATGAGTTTTTTTTTTTAAAGAGGGATGAGTTTTTTTTTTTAGGAGGGATGAGTTTTTTTTTAAAAGAGGGATGAGCTTTTTTTTTAGGAGGGATGAGTTTTTTTTCAAAAAGAGGGAAGAGTTTTTTTTTTAGGAGGGATGAGTTTTTTTTTTAAAGAGGGATGATTTTTTTTTTTTAGGAGGGATGAGTTTTTTTTTAAAAAGAGGGATGAATTTTTTTTTTAGGTTAGTTTTTTTTTTCATGCATGACAAAAAAAAAAAACTTGGACCAAAAAAAAATATTATGCCTATCTTGAAAATAAAACCTCTCCTTTTCAAAGTCGCTATTTATAGAATAGTGGAGCGGCTAAGAGAAAAATCGTTCACTTTGTGATGCAAGCATGAAATTTGGTACATTTACTCTTCAAACCCCACTCTTTTCAAAAATACCGCTGGCCACGCAAAATTCCAAAATGGCGGCCCACAAATCCAAGATGTCTGTCCAAAAGTGAGGTTTTTCCTTTATAACTCGAAATGTATTGATTTTAAGCACCATAAATGTATTAAAGTTGAATATAAATTTGGGCATTGTGGATATTTTGGTACCACGTACATGACTGTATCTATTACGGTTCTTGAGATACAGCATATAGGTACTTTTACAGACTCAGGAGAGTAAGAAATGTGCAACATTGATTGTTAATAAGTGAATATGGTGATATTTGGTGTTATTTTCATAACCTGTTATTTTCAGTAGGGTTATAACATACAATTCTAAATCCAAGATGGCGTCCAAGATGGCTGCCATTAACTTGAAGTAATCATATCTTAGCAACTATGATAAAAAAAAATTGGCGTGCATATGTTTTTTGGTCTATGAATCCAATGGGGCCATTGCAGTACAGAATTTAGACGTTGATAAAAGTGGATATTTTGGTACCTAGTGCATGTCTATATCTATTGCGGTTCTTGAGATACAGCTTATAGGTTCTTTTACGGAATCGGGAGAGCATAAAAAAGAGGTTTGAGTTACACCTCACAGTTGCAACTGCACAGAGCTGTACACATGAGACCCAGTTTATAGCACTTGCACCTGCCACGACAGCCACATTTACAGCCACATTTGGTAAGCTGTTTGCACGTCTTGGCTATTGGAGAGTTGGCTGTCCAGAAGACCTGCCATTCCTCACCAACCTTCTGCCATCCCCAGTCTGCAGGGTCCTCTGCTCCTGGCTGACACTGGGTTGCCTGGGCCCACACACAACCAGCCTGGTAGGCAGCACGCCTGGTGTGTTGGAGCAAAGCTCTGGTTGGTGGGATTGACTCATAAGGCCTCTGCTTTCTGGCAAACATGTCAAACCTGGCCTCATCCACAGTAGCAGCTGTGCTGGATCTGTCATACATTAGGATGACAAACCTCTCCAGAATCTGTAGGTCACAATCCTCCACTGTGGGAGGGTAAATACCCAGTTTGGAGAATACAGGCGAGACCTCTGGGCATATCTCCCATGTCTGCCAAGCAGTTTTCTTGCCTTTGTTGCGGAAGGCTGACACGGTGTCACATCCTATAAAGGCATGAAAGAATAGCATGCCTTTGACCTTCTCCTGGCCAACAAAATGAAAAGGTCATGCACACTGATCCAGCGCAGGCTCTGACCTTGTCCAAATGCAACCCACATCTGCTGTAGTCCAGCCTCTTGAAGAGCAGCGAAGACACTTGCTAAGATGAGAACATCTGTGTCATTTGCCTTGATCAGGATGGATTGGCTACCATGTTCTGCAGCATGTTTGGCGTGCACAAAGATGCGGCTATCAGCTTGCTATTCTTTCATGCCTTTACAGGATGTGACACCGTGTCAGCCTTCCGCGACAAAGGCAAGAAAACTGCTTGGCAGACATGGGACATATGCCCAGAGGTCTCGCCTGTATTCTCCAAACTGGGTATTTACCCTCCCACAGTGGAGGATTGTGACCTACAGATTCTGGAGAGGTTTGTCATCCTAATGTATGACAGATCCAGCACAGCTGCTACTGTGGATGAGGCCAGGTTTGACATGTTTGCCAGAAAGCAGAGGCCTTATGAGTCAATCCCACCAACCAGAGCAGCTTTGCTCCAACACACCAGGCTGGTTGTGTGTGGGCCCAGGCAACCCAGTGTCAGCCAGGAGCAGAGGACCCTGCAGACTGGGGATGGCAGAAGGTTGGTGAGGAATGGCAGGTCTTCTGGACAGCCAACTCTCCAATAGCCAAGACGTGCAAACAGCTTACCAAATGTGGCTGTAAATGTGGCTGTCGTGGCAGGTGCAAGTGCTATAAACTGGGTCTCATGTGTACAGCTCTGTGCAGTTGCAACTGTGAGGTGTAACTCAAACCTCTTTTTTATGCTCTCCCGATTCCGTAAAAGAACCTATAAGCTGTATCTCAAGAACCGCAATAGATGTAGACATGCACTAGGTACCAAAATATCCACTTTTATCAACGTCTAAATTCTGTACTGCAATGGCCCCATTGGATTCATAGACCAAAAAACATATGCACGCCAAAAAAAAAGTATCATAGTTGCTAAGATATGATTACTTCAAGTTAATGGCAGCCATCTTGGACGCCATCTTGGATTTAGAATTGTATGTTATAACCCTACTGAAAATAACAGGTTATGAAAATAACACCAAATATCACCATATTCACTTATTAACAATCAATGTTGCACATTTCTTACTCTCCTGAGTCTGTAAAAGTACCTATATGCTGTATCTCAAGAACCGTAATAGATACAGTCATGTACGTGGTACCAAAATATCCACAATGCCCAAATTTATATTCAACTTTAATACATTTATGGTGCTTAAAATCAATACATTTCGAGTTATAAAGGAAAAACCTCACTTTTGGACAGACATCTTGGATTTGTGGGCCGCCATTTTGGAATTTTGCGTGGCCAGCGGTATTTTTGAAAAGAGTGGGGTTTGAAGAGTAAATGTACCAAATTTCATGCTTGCATCACAAAGTGAACGATTTTTCTCTTAGCCGCTCCACTATTCTATAAATAGCGACTTTGAAAAGGAGAGGTTTTATTTTCAAGATAGGCATAATATATTTTTTTGGTCCAATTTTTTTTTTTTTTTTCAAATTTTTTTTTTTTTGTCATGCATGAAAAAAAAAACTAACCTAAAAAAAAAAATTCATCCCTCTTTTTAAAAAAAAACTCATCCCTCCTAAAAACAAAACTCATCCCTCTTTTTAAAAAAAAACTCATCCCTCCTAAAATAAAAACTCTTCCCTCTTTTTGAAAAAAAACTCATCCCTCCTAAAAAAAAAAGCTCATCCCTCTTTTAAAAAAAAACTCATCCCTCCTAAAAAAAAAACTCATCCCTCTTTAAAAAAAAAAACCTCATCCCTCCTAAAAAAAAAACCTCATCCCTCAAAAAAAAAAAACTCATCCCTCAAAAAAAATAACTCATCCCTCAAAAAAAACTCATCCCTCAAAAAAAAAAACTCATCCCTCAAAAAAAAACACTCATCCCTCAAAAAAAAAAACTCATCCCTCAAAAAAAAAAACTTATCCCTCAAAAAAAAAACTCATCCCTCAAAAAAAAAAACTCATCCCTCAAAAAAAAAGTTATAGCCTATGTTTTTTTTTTTCATACCAGAAAACATAAACCACCAGCTCTTAAAATAATGTACCTACCCTTAAAACAATCTACCTAGCTCTTAAAATAATGTACCTACCCTTAAAACAATCTACCTAGTAATGTCCCCTAAGGGGCTCCGTAACATAGTACATCCACAACAAATGTATCAGCACTGAACTCAACCATGTTACATGCAGGACAGGTTCAATAGGGATTTATCAGACTGAGCATATTATTTCCCCTGTGTGTGCACGTGCGTAGACACTACCACCTCTATGTGTTCAAAGCAGAATAGAACACATCATCACTAAGCGTCTCTCTCTCTCTCTCTCTCTCTCTCTCTCTCTCTCTCTCTCTCTCTCTCTCTCTCTCTCTCTCTCTCTCTCTCTCTCTCTCTCTCTCTCTCTCTCTCTCTCTCTCTCTCTCTCTCTCTCTCTCTCTCTCTCTCTCTCTCTCTCTCTCTGCTGCTGCTGCTTTCTTCCCGCTCCTAAAATGAATGTACATTGATGCATGATGACGCTAACAGCCCTTAATAACATCAAAATAGTCCATATTGAGGAAAATATTTTCAGAAATGTTCTTAATGGAAATATCGAAGAACTCTCTCTCTTTCTCTGTCTCTCTGTGTGTCGCGCTCGCACAATCTTCCTCTGTAACTCTTACCAATATTGGGGGCGAACATGTCCCCCCTGAATGTCGAAAATGGTTTAACTCACTGAGTGCCAGAATCATTTTTGCCTATTTCTGGCCAGTGCGATTCTTTTTTTTTTTTTTTTCAAAGTAAAAAAAAAGTGCTTAGGAAGCGAGATACAGCCTTTTTCAGTTATAAGTTAAACAAGGAGTGGATGGAGCTGCAAATCTTCAGATAATGATATCTTAGGTTCTGAACATTTAAAAACAAGAAAGAAATGACTTGAAGTCATATTCTACCAGGTGCTGTGTGTGTGTGTGTGTGTGTGTGTGTGTGGGGGGGTGTGTGTGAGGCACAAGTACAGGTCATGTTGTACTTGCCCACAGGTCTTGCCCACTTGTCCGAAGAGTAAATCATCCATTATAAAAGGATAAGCAACATTTTGTTAACCGTTCAATGTAACGTGTATGTTTTACTTTCTACGTGCGAATTCTGGGGCTGTGCGAAGAAAAATGGCATACCTCAATGAGACCATTTATTTTATTTAGAAAGTGCAAGCCTAATCACTGTCATTCAAGCAAAAATGTATAGGACTATAGCCTACCTATTGTGGTACGAAACATAAATCCTTCTGCAGTGAATTACAATATTAGAATTGTGCCGAATGGAAGATTGAAGAAAAAAAATGTGTTACTGACTTATAAAGATCCAAGCATCAAAATGTTGTTGGAACTTGTACCACAGATTGTTCTACATACACAGTAAATGATCTAATGGAGAAAATAAAATATTAAGCAAGAAAATGAAATGGACAATAATAAATAAATAAAATTAGCCTACAGATATACAGTTTTAGTAATACTCTAATACAGGGGTCTTCAACGTGTTCAGGCCAAGGACCCCCTAGCTGAGAGAGAGATGAAGCAGGGACCCCCTCTATATTGTATGAAATTGTGCTTGCAGATTAAACTTTTTTTGTTCCAACTTGGTCTGCTCTGGCAAAAATAGCCGATCTACAAGCTCAGTTGTGTTTGTGGATCTGCTATTTTTGGCTAAAGTTCTCCACAGAAATAGGATGCTAGTGGTTATTGTAAAACTCTGTACTCTGAGGACCCCCTAGGGGTCCCGGACCCCCTGTTGAAGACCCCTGGTCAAATAAGGGACTTGTCTTAGACAGGCATGTAGAGAAGGGCACTTCAGAGTTAAATTTACACTGAGCTTATTGAGAGTTGACAAGTGTCTATTGTGATGAGCGTGTGGAACGGCTGTTGTAAATCACAGATGATTAGTAGATGCTGCGCTTTCAAACTGGCCTACTTTTTATGACTAAATGACTTTATGACTCTCAGCCCCTCGATCTGTCCCTTAGAGGCAGAATGAACGGCACTGTGTTGTGTTAGCATGTAGCTAACGCATCAGCACAGACAGACAGTTGAATGCGACGTTGCCTTCAGAAGGAAAACAACAACAAACATATAGGCTAGAATTGCGGATGGGATGCATGCAGGCGTTGTGAGCTTGTAGATAAGCTGTTTTCAACTGAGCTGGTGTGTGCGTGACTGCGTGTGCGTGTGTGTGTGTGTGTGTGTGTGTGTGTGAGGAACTACGGAGAGGGGTAGACGAGCGGAGCTGTTCAGACGATCTGCAAGACCACAACGCGTCGCTGATGGAAGCGGTGTGGGCTTGTAGGTCAGCTCATTTGTGTTGCTTGTGCTAGACAGGGGAGGGGGCGTATGATCCCATAGCATGGGAGTACGGCCTGTCTCCCCATTGGCTTAAAGGACAGACACAAAGCCAGGACAGCCAATGACAAATAGGTGTCGCATAGGTGTCTAATACGGTGTCTAATACATGTCAAGTGTCCCAGCCTGTCTATAGACCCGGCGCTCTTCGAGCACCTGGTAAAAACAACAACAAAAAAACACGTGATTGGCACATTGCACCATAGCGGTAAAACACGTGAATGGCACTCAATGAGTTAATATCGTCCGCGACCGCCACACATGCCTGCTGGATGGTGTGTTATAATGCACAGCGTAGCTGAAAACAGCCAGTGACTACAACGGCTGCAAAGGTGAGGCCCGGCCCGCCAGCAGCACCTGCCATGTTCTCAGCCAGCTCCCTCCCCAAACTGTCGACAAATCCCATTGGACCAGCAGTTTGTTGTTTTTCACTGGGGCAATTCCACATCGACAGTAATGACCTATTTATCAAGCTAAATTAGTAATCAAAGGCAATTTTCTTGTTGTCTTAGTGAATAACTATGTCATAAACTCAAATGATCTCCCAACGTTCAAATGTTGATAATCTACAGTATATACATAGCTGTGTGTGAAGTAAAAATCTAAACACTGCTCCATTTTGTTGACCACAGTAGGCTACATTACCATTTGAAGTTAACATCATTATACAGCAGACTGTCAACACTGCAGCGCAGGAGGGTAAGGGGAGTATTTCTGTGCACTGCAGTTCCTTTTATCAAATACTGTATATAGGTCATATAAACCCCTCATACATTTTCTCAGCACATGTTCCAGATTAAAGTAGCTTTACTGACCCAGGCTTATTGAAATAGGTTTTTAATTTCGCAAAATGTCTCGGACAACTGCGTTGCGGTATCATGAATGTGAAGATATCGTCAGATGTATGGGGCCCCCACAGGAACTGAACATGTGCCAAGCCTGGCATTACACCTACGTTACAATGAAATAGTAATTGAGCTGTAACGCCTTTCTTTTCTTTACTAGATATACTGCCAATCAGCTATTCCTCCTTGCTCTCGATTTGACATGACTCGTAATAATAGATGTTTCACCAAGCCAACCTCACGGGTAGGGTTGCCAGGTCTGCTTATTATAATTTCCCCGCAAGATTTTATTTGAAAATAGACGATCTACAAGCTCACAACGCGTCGCATCGCGACGCGTTGTGAGCTTGTAGATCGGCTATTTTCAAATAGCTGATGTAGATGTTAAAGTGCTCATGTGGGCCCATAGTAGCTTCTTTTGGGCTGGTTTTCCTAGACCTGGTTGCTTGTTTCTCTCACAGAATCTGGCAACACTGCTCACGGGGGCCTGAGCTGTGAAGGTGAGCAGCATGACACACAACCTTGTATGAGTACGCTGTACGGAGACACAAAGGAGAATGAAAGAACATTGTTCACCACCCACCACCGAGTGGTGGGTGGTGTACTGGAATTGTCGGGGTCTGTTTGGAGCATAAAGCTATAGCAGGCTATTGCACAAGGAGCCCTTTACATAAAACTGTTGTCTTTTGCTGCAGAGAAAATATAATAGGGCCTTATGGGTGACACTGGAATCCCTTTTGTCTTAGAAAAGAAAGAAGGGGAAAGAGTATATGGTGAGGGGGAGTATATTAAAGGAGATATCAAATTAAGCCTGGGGGGAGCGATGGTATGGCAGGGGTTGTCATGGCACGATATGAAGGCAAGTTCAGCTCCCAATGAAGAGACAATAAAGTGAGGCAGGACGTGTTACACAGGCCTCCAAGAGGGACTCAAGACCCAGCCCACTGCAGCTGTGGTCTGAGCAACCACTTTCCCCCCCGTTTCCAAGAAAACACCCAGATCGTGTAAAGAGAAGGGGAGATCTTTCCTTTACCATATGAGCAGTTGATTTGTTGTTTAAAGGAAAGATATATTAGAAAAGATAGTTAATGATGTCTGCAGGGAGGGATAGGGGTTGTAAAATGTTGTTAGATGTGATAGCAAGCTCTTTCCGAAGCAAGCCCAAGACTCTTATATGTGATGTGATGAGTCTACGGCTTCAGCGTCTCTGTCGATGCTATAATTACAGTGTGATTTCATCCTTTTCAAATATACTGCGAAAAATTTAAATGCATATCCTATTTCTCCCTATTTCCATCAATTGTATTCAATAATACTCCCTGAACACAGACAAACACAAACATCAGTGATAAGAATATATACCGTGAGGGGCACGGTGGCGCAGTCGGTAGCGCTGTCGCCTCACAGCTAGAAGGTCCTGGGTTCGATTCCCGCCGGGGACGCTGTGGGCACTGGGGACGTGTCTTCTCCTCCGCGTCATCAGCGCCCATACCCTAGGTGGGGTTGGCGAAAGGGCCTACTCTGTGTGGAGTTTGCATGTTCTCCCCGTGTCTCCTAGGGTAGTTAATACCCTCACAAAAACATGTAGTAATCCTGGTCACTATACCACCTCCCCCATGACAGCCGGGGCGCCTGATGGAGGGGAAGGGAACTGGTTGGAATAACGTGTTCCTTCCACACGCTACGTCTAACCAGGGAAACTCCCCCCTGTCAGGTGACAAGAAGGTCAGTTGGCTCTCATGCCTGAAGGAAGCATGAGCTCGGCCCTGGCCTCCCTACTGTGGGGTGACAGGTGTAATACTGGTGTAGGGCTGGTGTAGTGCCCAGGATCACTTAGGAAATTGGCACCGGGTGAAAAAAATGGGTTACAAAAATCGCGGGATAAAAATTATAGAAAAAAAAAAAAAGAATATATACCGTATATTAAAATTGAAGATGACAGCAGGAATCATTGCTCTCTCATTATTTGATACAACTGCTTCCATCACCGTTTGTTGCATAAACTACCTTATCGACATAAACATTTCAACCTCAAACGAGTGTTATAACATTTTGTTTGTTTACAATTAATACTGTATCTGCTTTTTTCTTTTTCATTGTATTTTCCCATTTCTAACATGACAATGCATCAGTTATTTTATAATGAATGCATGAATTAATTAATTATAATTCACACTTGTATGGAATCATGGCTAATTAGCGAGAGAGTGCAGACTTTTTGAGGACTGATTTTATATTATATTATTTATAATATATAAGTGAAGTATAATTGCAAAGCACAATCAAAACCAGACCAGAAAGTGTAGCCTAAACTTGAGTAAATGTTCCCATGTGCTCTGCTGCCACTATCTCTGTGCTTTCCATTTTAAATCCAATTAATGCTCTATATGGCATTGAAATGAGCATGGCTGTGTGATGATAAAAGTTGTATTGTCTATTATTTCCGCTTATGCGAGACATTAGTAAACGCTCATGGATAGAAACTGAGAAATATACCCAGGTTTGAAACTGATTCAGTGGCATTCGCTATTAACCACTTGAACCCCCAGCATCCCTATTCTGGGGGGAATATTCGCCAAAAAATAGCCGATCTACACGTTGCGTTGTGCCACTTTGTGATCAAAGACATCTGGTTTATAGGGGGAAAAGAGTGAACCAAGTACAGTGCAACTCAGGTCCGTTTTACTAAGTACAGAGGGTTACATAACAATATGTAAAATGGTTACATAACAATATGTAAAAATGAGGAATAGAGGGTAAGATGGTATGTGGCTAGATTGAAAAACACTCTTAACTCTCTCAGTGCCAATGAAATAAAAAAATATGTTCATACTGTGCCAGCAATTTTTTAAGCAAAACAAAATAATAATAATAATAATAAGTTAAGGTTGTAGGTTCAACTCTGGGCCATGACTTGCATAATGATCTCCTTTCCCTGACCCAGAAATGTGACCCAGAGTGACCAGAGTCAGTGGTTTGTCACATTAACCCATTCAATCGGGGGTACGCATCTGTGTCATTTTAGATTCCTTTAGGCTATTAAAAAATAGCAGATCTACAAGCTCATAGCGCGGCACCGAGTGCCGCACTATGAGCTTGTATATCTGCTATTTTTGAATAGCCAAAGAAATCTAAAATGACAGATGCGTTCCCGGATTGAAAGGTTTAAGAGTCTTACCCACACGACAATCCACTGACTGACTTGAACCCTCTCTAGTCTTAGTGAAACGTATTTGAGTTACAACTATACGTTTTTTGTCGTCTACACCAAAATCTCTTTGCCAAAAATAGCCGAACTACGAGCTCACAGCGTGTCGCGTTGCTTGTAGATCAGCTATTTTTGGGGGAAAGTTTCCCCCCAGAATAGGGATGTTGGGGTTCAACTAAATAAGTTACGACCAATTATTCTATATAGTACACTCTTAGCGTCCCTTTTTTTGGGCAGGTCATAGGCGGAAATGTCCCCCAAATTACACAATGTCTATCTTCACTAATAGTCGTACAACAGTATACTGTAGGCGTAGTAGGGCTTAAGAGGTTAAAGGGATATTTCACTTTCAAAAAAACTTTTGGTGATTTTATCGTCTACTCAGGCTTTTGTGAGCCCCGCAGACAGTTTTTACGTTGCTCGATTCAATATTTAGATATTAGATATTCATTTTATCAGACACGCCCCCTTCCTATACAAACCCATTGTAACTTCAAACTCCATTTTTAACATGCTAGATTCATCAAAAACACCCGTCCTTGGTTCTGGTGACTCATACCGCCGCCCTAATACGCGAGGGGGCCGTGTTTTTTCAATTACTTTTTTCATTTATTTTTAATATCTTTTTTGGAAAATGAAAAAAAATTATAATAATGAAAATAATTCTCTGAAAAACACGGCCCCCTCACGCATTTGGAGGGCAGGGTGAGTCACCAGAACCAAGGACGGGTGTTTTTGATGAATCTAACATGGTTAAAATGGAGTTTGAAGTTACAATGGGTTTGTATAGGAAGGGGGCGTGTCTGATAAAATGAATATCAAATATCTAAATACTGAATCGAGCAACTTAAAAACTTCTGGGGGGCTCACAAAGGCTTGAGTAGATGATAAAATCACCAAAAGTTTTTTTGAAAGTGAAATATCCCTTTAAGGCCTAGTCACACCAGCATTTATGCCTGGCAGCTGCACCAAATTAAATTAATTTGAATGGAAAGAAGCGACTACAGTAAATGTGCCATTACACATTTGCATAGTTTGATTTGAAATTCAGCTCCAATGAGAATTTGTACTATCGGGCCAATTAACACTGCTTTAACTGTGTTAACCCGTTCAATCCGGGAACGCATCTCAGTCACTTTAGATTTCTTTAGGCTATTCAAAAATAGCAGATATGCAAGCTCATAGCGCGGCACCGAGTGCCGCGCTATGAGCTTGCAGATCTGCTATTTTCTTTTTAAAAATCACGATTTTTTTTGCAAATCTTTGAATATATATTTTTTAAAGCGAACATTTGTAACTCAAATCTTTGCTTCTGGAGATTCTACAAATGTCTCCTAGATCCTAACAGTTTTTTTAAAAAAAAACGTATGTTGCTACAGTATAATCAGTGGTTCTCAAACTTTTTCATGTGAAGGACCACCCAAAATGTTATGTATTTGGCCGCGGACCCCCATCTCAAAATATGTTGTTTCAGGGACCCCCGAGAAGCGAAGATTTGAGTTAAAAATGTTAGCTTTAAAAAATATATATATGTATTCAAAGATTTTGCACAAAAAAAAGGACCTAAAAATAGCAGATCTATAAGCTCATAGCCACGCTATGAGCTTGTATATCTGCTATTTTTGAATAGCCAAAGAATAAAAAAACAATGGTTAAAGTGGTTACACAGATGCGTTCCCGGTTTGAATGGGTTAACCTCGCAAGGGACCGGAGAAATGTATTTGGAGAAATGGAGGAAAAAGCTACCATTTTAGCCCGCATCACATGAATCTATTTTGTACAATGTGGCTCTGCCAAGCCAAAATAATATGTATTGAAACACCAAATGCTAAGCTACTGCATCTGGCACCACGTCAACTGGGTCACAATCACCGAGCCTCATAGCCAATTCATAAGGACACAAAAAAGGAATATGCTCCAACAACTCCCCCCCTCCAGCTTCTGCCTGTGTCAGTAAGGAAGATAAAAGGGAGGCGGACCACCCTACCGCTAACTCAAAAGGGAAAATGCCCTTTTTATCCCATTAAGACCTGGAACGCATCTGTGTCATTTTACATTTATTTGGCTATTCAAAAAATAGCAGATATACAAGCTCATCGCGCGGCACCGAGTGCCGCGCTATCAGCTTGTACTATTTTTCGGGAAAATCGTGGACAATCTTGGGTCTTTGAATATATATATTTTTTTAAAGCGAACATTTATAACTCAAATCTTTGCTTCTGGGGATTCTACAAATGTCTTCTAAATCTAACCCCTGCCATACAACCCCATCGCTCCCCCCAGGCTTAATCTAACTGTCTTCTAAAAACTAATGTTGCTATAATATATCAGTGGTTCTCAAAAATTATATGTACAGTATTTGGCCGTGGACCCCCATCTCAAAATGTTTTGTTCCAGGGACCCCCAGAAGTTGAAACAGTTAAACATGTTTGCTTTAAAATATACTTTTTTTTTTAGATTTGCACATATTTTCACGATTTTTCAAAAATAGCAGATCTACAAGCTCATAGCGCAGCACCGAGTGCCGCGCTATGAGCTTGTATATCTGCTATTTTTTAATAGCCAAAGGAATCTAAAAAAAAATGACACACAGATGCGTTCCCGGTCTTAATGGGTTAAAACTATCTGCTAAAACATTACTCTGATACAGAGACATACACTGGCAGTGGCAGGGGAGCGAGACTTCACTAATGGCGAACTCACTCCACGGTAATACGTCTTGAACCAATTAAGTGTCCCCCAAAGTGGCCGTTCCGGTCCAATTTAAAGATCAGAGTGCTGGTGGCTGATTCGGGGCTGATGCAACGATCCAAATAGATCAGGAGCACTTCCTCTCAACCAATCACTTAGTTGCCTCAGCCAGCCTAATTGGGGGAAGTCTCAGAGAGAAGCAAAAAGGCATAAGGGAATTTCCACCCCAAAAAAACAACCATCCAAGCTCCCCCGAGGTACAGAGACAGTCCCACTTTTTTTGCTGCATGATTGTTCAACTACTGCTACACTGTAGCTAAAACCCTGAGAGGATTTAGTTTGGAAAGTCATGCTTGTTTTTCGGTTGCTAAAATTAGAAGGAACTGTTTCACAAAATGGTTGACTGCAAAGACTGAGGTGTTTTGTGTTACCGTCAAGCTAACCGGACGAAATCTGCAAGAGAAAGCAATGACATATTGGGAATAACGGGAGAACGTTTTATTTCTTTTGAAGAGATTGGCCAGATTGGCTTGGGTGAAATTATGCTTGAGAAGTTTTCTGGTTTAGTTTGCGCTGACGGGAGGGCGTATCTGTAGAGTTTTATTACCACTGGGGTGTAGTCGTGGATGTCCAAGGTGATTTTGTTTTTATTTTTCAAACGGATACTCCCATTTTAAAATAAAAATGACAAGACACATCACAGTGAGACTGTAATGTAATGCAATTTTATCCAAGACCAGGGTGTTTTTTCTATCTGGCCTCGATCATGTCTCATAGGATCGTGGGAGGCTGTAGGTTATTTCTCACCAATCAATAATTCGGTCTGTGTTTGAAAATCCTCAGAAGGAAAGCACTCTATGACAAGAGAAATCTTCCAAAACTTTCACAGATCATCTGGTCGTCTGAAGTCTGATTTATACTTTGTTGTACGAAGGTGTCCCCTGCCAAAAAAATGGCAATCTACAAGCTCACAATGCATGGCTTCGCGACAACGCCACGCGTTGTGAGCTTGTGGATCGGCTATGTTAATGGTGACACTGTTGAATGTACAACTCTTGACTTAAAGGAGAATTCCGGACATTTTAAGTGTTATCTTTGATGTGTAGTTACTCACTCACCGAGTTAGGAAGTAGCGATGCGTTTTTCCAGCGATCCCCCTGTCTGTGAGTCTGGTCGACCCCCACCATTGGAATAGTGGGAGGCGCGTGGCTCAGTGAAAATCGCCTAATTCCACAGCTCCAAACTTCTTTTTTTTCCACAAATCCTCCTCATGGTGTCTCCTGATACTTTCACATGCACTGTTTATCACTCACGAGCTGGCGTTCATGGTCAGCGACGTGAATGTTTTCCTCTCGCGTGAAATCTCGCGTCTCGCAAGATTTCCCGAGGAGCGCAGTGAGCCGAGGACGGGAAATGTCGCGAGACGCCCCACTATTCCAATGGTGGGGGTCGACCAGACTCACAGACAGGGGGATCGCTGGAAAAACGCATCGCTACTTCCTAACTCGGTGAGTGAGTAACTACACATCAAAGATAACACTTAAAATGTCCGGAATTCTCCTTTAAAGGGACTACACCATGAATTTTAACTTTTTCTTCTTTTTTGTGTGTTTTTGGTCTCCCCTACCTCTCTTCTATCCCCAAAAATACCCCAGTTTGAACACTCAGACTTTCACAGAAAATCTGGGGTTTTCTGTAAATTGGTCTCAAAACAGGCCAAATTGATTTGCACCCTGACATGACGTCATGTCAGGGTACAATACCTCCCTATTTTTATTTTTTTTACTTTTTCCACACAGAACCAGGAGATAACATGCATACAAACTGGCTCAATAGCACCCCGTGCCAAACAGGACAATGTGGTATTGCAGGTGAAAGTGCTTTATAAGCCAGAGAGAAGTTAGTTGGAATGAGTATATCTGAGGCTTGATTTAGGCTCAAACCTTTTGAAAAATGTTTGAGGGACATAAACAATATGATATTAAAAATTATTATTATTTTTTAAATTCATGGTGTAGATCCTTTAAGATAATGTAACCCCCCTATTTTAATACCCAATTCACTTTCCCTACTGGAGTGGTCTGTTCTTTGTCTTTTCTGTTGTACTGGAATGACTGGCTGAGAGGGTGAATAGTATATATAAAATTATAAAATGACCAGAAAGTGCCTTCTATCCTTTTGAGATATCCTTGTAGAGTAAATGTTACCATTTTATAAGCTGTGGAAGAAAGGTGGTGACCTAGATAATATTTACTCCATAATGCATTTAAAACCCTACATCACTAAACACGAAGCTTTCAAACAATCAGAATATGTGAATTTGAAATTAAACTCCTCATATCATTGCGTTTGGTTTCTGACCGCCGTGAGGTCATCGGGAGGACATCATAGGGTCATAAACCCTGCAAGATTTGCATTTGACTTAAGCTCTTTTTACAAGTCAATCCATTCACTGAGCACCGAGACATGAACACAACTACACGTTTCCAAGTCTAATCTCACTCATATACATGTAATCATATAGCTACATGTTGTGAAATGAGTGGAGGAGGGGGGATGTCAGGCATAAATACAACGGAAGAGAGTAGGAGAGGAAGGGTGGCTTATAGAGCAGTGATTCTAAACCTTTTCCATTTCAGTTTGATATGCAATATCAATCTGGACCATTACATTAAATGGACCACCATTTAACACATTGGGTGCCAGCATTTTTTCATAACAACTTACGTTGGGTGCCAGCATTCTCCCCATTGACTGCGCTTTGCTGTTTAAAGCTCTAGACCCCACGACAAGCAAATCCACGTAAAAAAAAGCATCCATTCATGTAGCACGATGACCCTAGCTACATCCTGGAACGATAACATTTCACTCGCGAGTTACAACGGGGGGGGTCGCGCATCGCGCATGACCGGTTTTCCCCACCGGAAACAGACTCAGAGATATAGGCGTTTTAAAGAAGGAAATAGACAGGAAGCGGATGGGGAGCCATGTTTTTGTTTCCGGTGATCTATTTGGCCTATCCTTCTCAGGATCACAATGGGTACTCCCAGAGCTGCTCCAGCCCCTCCCATGTGGAAACAAACAAAAAAAACAAAAAGACACCAAAACAGAACGGTCTTCGGTTTTGGCACCCCATGTGTTAATAAGATTCTTTTTTCTCTGGGACCCCAACCTACACTGTCAAATCCTCAAGGTCCTTACACACCGGCGAATATGCGAATATACGCAAAATTCGGACTCGTTCCGAATAATTAAAAGACGCTTTTTCGCTTCGCGAAACTGATGTGGACGCTTGCATTGACTTTATAAGGTTTTAAAAAAAAACGTATTTTCGCATGAAGAATTTGCCCCGGTGTGTAAGGACCTTCAGTGTTAAGTTAACTCTGAGAGTGTACAGATGGAACCAAATGGACCCTTGTGGGTACACTCTTGGAGTTACAGACCTGTAAGGGTCCGTTTTGGTTCTTTAAGTATCAATCATTTAGCTGGGGACCCCCTGGAACCCCCATCAAACAAGGACCCCTGGGGGTCCCTGGACACCGCATTGAGAACCAGTGGCTCAGAAGGACTGCTGTATAACCTGCCTGTTGGCCCTGAAATTGACTCCTGCATGCCCCCCCCCCCCACTGCTCATGTTGACGGCGTGTCCTTGTGCAAGTGGACAGTAAGCTCAGGGACTTCTGCCTGACAAACTGTTCCCATTGACAAGGACATACAGAGAGAACTTTTTAAAAATGTCACTTTTGAAAACCTAACCGGAGAACATGGCAGCACAAAGCACGTCCACAAATCTTTTCAAGAACTGATGATGACTGCAAACACACAGGCCTACATCAGCAGAGGCAATGCGTTGTTGTCGGGCAGAAACCTCGTATTTTCATGAATTATTTTTCGTAAATTTATGCCCTACTTGATCATACTACAGTGTCACAAAGCATAAGCTCAAAACGCATCGCATCACGCGTTTTTTTTAGCTTGCAGATCTGCTATTTTGCCATTTTTGAATTTGAATCCTGAGGTTTCCACCCGACGGAAACAAAATGTACTCTTTATACTCCGTCTTGTATTCAATTTCTTTCATTTTTAAAGGAGCACTTCACACATTTTCAGCCTTAGCTTGATATAATTGGTCCTCGCTATAGTGCTCATTATAAGATGGCACCTTTCTGTTCTACTTGCTCTGCGTCTCAGTGCTACAGTAGCTGTGGAGAGTATAGAAAAGCCGCCTACCAATGACATCATCAGTGGGGATTCCACGCTTAATGGAAACTACAGACTTTCTCTTCCTGGTCAGTTAGAAGGCTGAAATAGAAGGTACTGTTGTTGCACCAATAAAACTAATTGTGCTATCTCGTTTAATGACCAAAGACGGGTGTCATTGGTAAAGCAGGCTTATGAACTGTCCACCGCCCACTTCTGAGACGCAGAGCGAGTAGACATGAGCATTAGTGAGGACCAATTATATGAAGATAATTGAAAAAGGGTTGAAAATGGGTTTGATAGTTACAGTGGAGAGAGACAGGAAATGTGCAGAGAGAGTATAGGGGAGTGACATATAGCAAATAAATGGTCCGTCCAACTTGGAATCCAACTGGGGATTTGCTGATCAGGGCATTGGCATTTTGTGGCCTTTCGGCTGGGCCGTGGTGCATTTTCAGATGGAAAGGAACTAACATCGTATATACTTTAAATTCCTATTTATCGGTATCACCATGAAAACTATTTTTTTCAAATCTTTACTTCTGGCGGTCCCTGGAACAAAATATTTTGAGATGGGGGTCCGCGGCCAAATTCACATCATTTTAAGGGTCCTTGACATGAAAAGGTTTGAGAACCACTGATATAGAAACATACGTTTTTCAGAAAACTGTTGGGATTTAGAAGACATTTCTAGAATCGGCTTCAGGTCTTAATGGGTTAAAGAAAAAATATCATGATATATACATAATTCTTTTCATATTAGTGTTATATTATCATTCAAATCTTAAAGTGTTTTGCCCATTACATGGAGGCCCACTTGCATATATCCTCAGGGCCCACAAGTGGCCCCCTGGCCTATGGGAATCACTGCTCTAACCACTTGGCTATCAGACTATCACCCACATTCTGCAGACGTTTTGATGTGATGGTATACATCAGGGATTCCGTTAGCCGGTATTTACCGGCCATTGACCGGTAAAAGTTTTAATTGGCCGGTAATTATAAACACCACCGGCCACCGTGGCCGGTTGGGAAAATGGTGTTATTAGGCTATTTTATCATTTAAGCCTATTATTAATATTATTATTTGGATAAAGTAGTTGGCTACAAACAACCATTAAAATCATAATCATTTAAAGTTTTTATCATGATCTGACTGTGGTTTAATTCCCGACAGCCTGCTCTGCTGCTGCTGCGCACTGCAGTAGTAGATTCGCCTATTCGTTGTACGCATTGTCGCGCATTGAAAATATCAGAGCTACAAGCTCACAGCGCGTTCCAACGTGCCGCGTTGTGAGCTTGTATGTGTGCTATTTTTGATACACCACAAAACAGCTGATAGACACACAGCTGTGTCTCCTCCTCATCAGCCAGCGTGGTTCGCTCGCGTGTGTTGATAAACAGAACCGGGATTTTCCGAGGTGATAGAATCTAAACCAAACCGGACCCAATTGTCGATAAAGGGACCCGAACACGTGTGGGTCGTGGATATTATGCAAGCACAGTGACTGTCTGTCTGCAATGGATAAAGTGGTGAAAGTTGGGCGACGGTGTCGTGCATGGAAAGGCTCTGCCGCAGCTCGCCCCAAAACACCCTCGCCCCCATTTTTCAGGCGGACCAGCGGTTCTTGTATTCTTGTATTTGTTTTACAGGGCAGGATAAGGGTAGAAATAGGTTTAGGATTAGGTATAGTTTTACTGAGGTTAAGATTAGGAATAAGGTTAGGTTTAGGCATAGTTTACTGATATGTTTAGGAATACCAGGCGAATACAGCCGGATTTTCCCCGGGGCGACTGTGTTTTGGGGCGAGCGGGCGGTATTCGTTGCGCAACAGTTCACTCATGCCCACTTTATTCATTTCATTTTTGGCAAGCGACATCTCTGCATGATATAGTAGATCATATAATTTAGTTATCTATAAAAACAGGAACAGATTGCATCTGTGATAAAGTGGAAAGAAGCGCAGCTCTAAAGTAACAAGGTGTAATGATCAGTTGGGTGCATGTATGCAGTGCAAACGCGCATGTGACGTTAATTATAATATATGGCCGGTAAATTTATTCTTTGGCCGGTAAAATATAATCCTGCCGGCCATGGTGGCCGGCCCAAAAAATGCCTAGCGGAAACCCTGGTATACATGTAAACAGTTGGATGGAAACCACTGATTTCCTGTAGGCTCCAGGGAGTCCTTCACTTTCAGGAATCAATGGAGCAACACAACAGTTATGGCTGTAAAACTGCCAGTACAGTACAGTGCTCATTTGATAGGCAGGGGGAGGGAGTACTTTTAGGATAAAGGATCTGTTGCTGAAACTATCGACCATTGTCTTTGCGATTATTCTATTGATAACTTTTCAACATTTCAAGCATTTGTTCATCAACTAATCGACACATTTAATCGTTTTAGAATCAATTAAATCCATTAACACATTGCGTGCCAATCGCGTAGTTCTACACAAAGTGGTCTTTTTTTAATTTTTTTTATCGCAGTGGCACATTTCATTGTAGCACAGCGGAAACGGAAAAAGAATGTCAATCGAAGACTTTCGTTCCCACCCGCCGCCGCTCTAAAGCTTCCCCTAATCCGCCATTATCTCCGGTGTTGTTTTTCTCCGCGCTGAACGCTGTTTAATAGAAACTGCGACTACAGCAAAATGGACGATCGCCGATTGAAAATGTCTTCTCTGGGCCACTCACACAGCTACCCTGTGTGTCTACAAACAGTTGAACGCGCGATCTTAAAGGTTTAATGACATTCACTTTTACACCACATTCAAAGTCTTTGTCCTGGTCCTTCAAAAGTGTACAAAAAGTTTTAAGTGAAAATTCCATTCCAGTGATCAATGGCAGGTGTTTTTCTCTCACATTTCTAAAGCCTTTTCAACTGCAATGAAAAAAGAAATCTTTGCCTGCGGGTGTCGCTGGTGAGGGATTTTGCCTGTCAATCATCGCCTCTGCTCCGCCCCCCCCAAAGGAAAGGATAGGGGAGGGGAGGGGCGAGGAGGAGAGTGGGCGGGATTAATCGACTGTGACCTCACTGTCGAAGGGCCAAGCTCAGATTACTTTTCAGCCTAATTATTCAGAAAACCCCAGACCACAGAAAATCCACTGAATGTTCTAAGTTCAGGTTTTTTGGGTGTAATTGAGGTCATAAAACCCCAAATAAAACATTGAAAATAAAAAAAGTGAAAATGAATGTCATGATACCTTTAAGGTATTTAGCGAGGTCTGTGGCGAGGTGAAAAAAACAAAAAAACAACAATAAATCGCTGGCACTGGTGAGTACATTATGATATTAAACTCTGGCGTGGAATGTGTCAATACTAAAACCAATTATTATTTTATACTACACCACCTCCAACAGGAACAACAACGCCCCCCCCCCCTATTCGCCTATTCGTTGTACGCATTGTCGCGCATTGAAAATATCAGAGCTACAAGCTCACAGCGCGTTCCAACGTGCCGCGTTGTGAGCTTGTATGTGTGCTATTTTTGATACACCACAAAACAGCTGATAGACACACAGCTGTGTCTCCTCCTCATCAGCCAGCGTGGTTCGCTCGCGTGTGTTGATAAACAGAACCGGGATTTTCCGAGGTGATAGAATCTAAACCAAACCGGACCCAATTGTCGATAAAGGGACCGAACACGTGTGGGTCGTGGATATTATGCAAGCACAGTGACTGTCTGTCTGCAATGGATAAAGTGGTGAAAGTTGGGCGACGGTGTCGTGCATGGAAAGGCTCTGCCGCAGCTCGCCCCAAAACACCCTCGCCCCCATTTTTCAGGCGGACCAGCGGTTCTTGTATTCTTGTATTTGTTTTACAGGGCAGGATAAGGGTAGAAATAGGTTTAGGATTAGGTATAGTTTTACTGAGGTTAAGATTAGGAATAAGGTTAGGTTTAGGCATAGTTTACTGATATGTTTAGGAATACCAGGCGAATACAGCCGGATTTTCCCCGGGGCGACTGTGTTTTGGGGCGAGCGGGCGGTATTCGTTGCGCAGCAGTTCACTCATGCCCACTTTATTCATTTCATTTTTGGCAAGCGACATCTCTGCATGATATAGTAGATCATATAATTTAGTTATCTATAAAAACAGGAACAGATTGCATCTGTGATAAAGTGGAAAGAAGCGCAGCTCTAAAGTAACAAGGTGTAATGATCAGTTGGGTGCATGTATGCAGTGCAAACGCGCATGTGACGTTAATTATAATATATGGCCGGTAAATTTATTCTTTGGCCGGTAAAATATAATCCTGCCGGCCACCATGGTGGCCGGCCCAAAAAATGCCTAGCGGAAACCCTGGTATACATGTAAACAGTTGGATGGAAACCACTGATTTCCTGTAGGCTCCAGGGAGTCCTTCACTTTCAGGAATCAATGGAGCAACACAACAGTTATGGCTGTAAAACTGCCAGTACAGTACAGTGCTCATTTGATAGGCAGGGGGAGGGAGTACTTTTAGGATAAAGGATCTGTTGCTGAAACTATCGACCATTGTCTTTGCGATTATTCTATTGATAACTTTTCAACATTTCAAGCATTTGTTCATCAACTAATCGACACATTTAATCGTTTTAGAATCAATTAAATCCATTAACACATTGCGTGCCAATCGCGTAGTTCTACACAAAGTGGTCTTTTTTTTAAAAATTTTATCGCAGTGGCACATTTCATTGTAGCACAGCGGAAACGGAAAAAGAATGTCAATCGAAGACTTTCGTTCCCACCCGCCGCCGCTCTAAAGCTTCCCCTAATCCGCCATTATCTCCGGTGTTGTTTTTCTCCGCGCTGAACGCTGTTTAATAGAAACTGCGACTACAGCAAAATGGACGATCGCCGATTGAAAATGTCTTCTCTGGGCCACTCACACAGCTACCCTGTGTGTCTACAAACAGTTGAACGCGCGATCTTAAGGTATTTAGCGAGGTCTGTGGCGAGGTGAAAAAAACAAAAAAACAACAATAAATCGCTGGCACTGGTGAGTACATTATGATATTAAACTCTGGCGTGGAATGTGTCAATACTAAAACCAATTATTATTTTATACTACACCACCTCCAACAGGAACAACAACGCCCCCCCCCCCACACACACACACACACACACACACACCACGGCAGGGTTGCCAGATCTGCTTATTATAGTTTCCCCGCAAGATTTTATTTGAAAATAGCCGATCTACAAGATTGTAGATCGGCTATTTTCAAATAGCTGATGTATATGTTAAAGTGCTCATGTGGCCCATAGTCGCTTCTTTTGGGCTGGTTTTCCTGGACCTGGTTGCTTGTTTCTCTCACAGAATCTGGCAACACTGACCACGGCGCACCATAAGGCCAGCCCGCCGCCAGCGTCTCTTATTAAAAAAATTACGGTTTTCCACCCGACAGTGATGACAAAACAAAGTACAAGGTGATATCCATAACTGGTACACAGAGTTCTGCCTGAGCTGCAGTATGGATAGTGATAGTAGTGGCTATAGAGAGATAATGTTCCAGGGTCTTGACCTTCTTATGGACGTCACAGAGGATTTCCAGCCATCTGCTTCCAGGGGGTTCTTCTATCTTTTTTCTGGATTGGCATGTATGGGTTGGATCAAGGTTATTATAGTTTTGCATTTTTCATTTGTACATTTTTGAGTGGTGCCAGCCACTCCTACACCTGACCGTGTGTGTGGGTCTGTCTGTCCGTCCGTCCGTCCGTCCGTCCGTCCGTCCATTTGAGCACGGCCTCAACAGCTGCAGCTGATTGCAACACAAGGATGCAACCAGTTACACTAATTCAAAGGCACCACTCTCTTCACACTGGCTGTGATTTATATATATATATATATATATACACAACGCCTCTTGATGCAAGTCTCGGTTCTTCCTTTTTACTTTTCAAATGTTTTCGTTACTTTTAGTTAACTATAATAACCCTGGCATATTTCTCTCTTCCACTCCCTTCAACTATTTCTTTTTTTTGCTCAGTCTGTCCTTTTATGGTTCCTGTCATTACTGTCTAGTCCCTTTCATAACGTCTCTACCTCTCTGTGGTGCAAGTTGTGAGGAGACTCCTCATGGGGCTGACTTTGGATCATCAGCTCTCTTCTCTAAAACCCGCTCACCTGGTCTCTCTCTCTCTCTCTCTCTCTCTCTCTCTCTCTCTCTCTCTCTCTCTCTCTCTCTCTCTCTCTCTCTCTCTCTCTCTCTCTCTCTCTCTCTCTCTCTCTCTCTCTCTCTCTCTCTCTCTCTCTCTCTCTCTCTCTCTCTCTCTCTCTCTCTCTCTCTCTCTCTCTCTCTCTCTCTCTCTCTCTCTCGCTCTCTCTCGTAATTCTCAACATTAACCCATTAAGACCGGGAACGCATCTGTGTGTCATTTTTAGATGTCTTTGGCTGTTCAAAAATAGCATATATACAAGGTCATAGCGCGGCACCAAGTGCCGCGCTATGACCTTGTAGATCTGCTATTTTTGAAAAATCTTGAAAATTCGTGGCAAAATCTTGGATTATATATTTTTTAAAGCGAACATTTGTAAATAATTTAGTTCCAGGAAAACCTCCAGAAGCAAAGATTTGAGTTACAAATGTCTGCGCAAAAAAAAAGAAAAAAATATCTAATATTTGCACAACTTTTCATGATTTTTCAAAAATAGCAGATCTACAAGCTCATAGCGTGGTGCCGCGCTATGAGCTTGTAGATCTGCTATTTTTGAATAGCCCAACGAAATCTAAAAATGACACACAGATGCGTTCCCGGTCTTAAAGAGTTAATGAAAAAGGTCAGGTTTAGAAGCTGGGGGGGGGTATTTCTGTCCACTGGTGAGACGATAGGAAGTGTCTGAGCTGCATAAAAGAGAGAGAGAGGAGAGAGGAGAGAGGAGAGAGAGAGAGAGAGAGAGAGAGAGAGAGAGTAGTGTGCGTGCATGCAGAGGATAGGTTAGTGGATGAGACTGGAATAAAAGAAAGACAGAAGATGAGGTGAGTGAAAACCCTAAAATGAGAGGAGAGGAGAGAGGAGAGGGGATAAAAGATGAAGAGGAAGACAAGGGAAGAAAGGATGAGAGACAGCAGAGGCAGAGTGAAAAGAGATCAAAGGAGTGTGAGATAATCTCTCTTTCTCTCACTCACACACACACACGCACACGCACACACACACACACACACACACACACACACACTTGTGATCAAATATATATGAGCCGCACGACTATAGAAGGAAGCAGATAAATATACATGAAGTACAGAACAACAGTACGAACACTGGGTGTAAAAATTAAAATACTGAATGAATGGAGGGAGGTACGAATGAATTAATAAATTAGACTAAATAAGACTTCCGACATTTCCCATGACGCAATGTGTGGAAAAGTACTGGCCTGTCACAACCATACAAACCTAAAAGTAATTTCCCATTACATTAGTCCAGCTCACCCATGTTTGGCATAAGTGTCACTAGCACCAATCAGTGATGGTGGAAAATCAAATGGGTGAGAGGAAATGGGCAATGAAAAATGAATGCCTGTCTTAGTGCTGTAGGCCTATTACTGGATCTCAGTGCTGCATTGGATACAGTTGGCCAAAACATAATACTAGACCAACCGGAAAACTGGGTGTGATTTTTGGGCACAGTATTAAACTGGTTTGAATCATACTTAAAGGACTACTTTGTGTCTATAGGTAATTGCACACTTGACCAGACAAAAATTACATGCAGAGTTCCCCAAGGCTCCATTCTGGGGCCTCTTCGGTTCAACATCTACATGCTGGCTCAGATTATGGAAAACAACAATTATGTTACCATAATGGTGTACTGTAGACAAGACAACACAAATATACTTCAGTCAGATAACTCACGAATAGATTGAGACCAATAATAGCTCGAGAACATTCTATTTATAAAAAGTAAATACAGGTGTGACTTTTATATTTGATCTTGGCATTCAGGCTCTGCTATACATTACTCCCTGCTCAGCACATTAGCAGACAACCATTTATAGATCTATAACAAAGCCCCCTCAGGGGAAAAACTGAACCCTTAGGGAAAGCAGAGCCTACTGGTGGTGCTGGGGTGGTGGTAGGAGCAACCAAAGTGCATACAACATTCAGTGGCAGCACTGACAGCAAGAGGAAGAAAAATCAGCTGAGCTTAAGTAGACCGGCAATTTGATCAGCTGCTTGACCCGTCACATACAGTACATCGCCCACATAGAGCTGCACATGCGCGTAAACCTCTCGAGTGCATCTGCCTGAACTAGCTCACAGGTAGCCTGGGCAGCATATCTTTTCGGGTATATGATCCGGTCGGGAGCGGAAGTAACTCTTACGTCACCAGGCGCGTCATCCGCGTCATCAAGCGGCCGGATGGGCAGATCCGGAAAGACTTCACCCCAAAATAGGTCCGTCCTAATAAAATCCTTGATGCGGCGTAGTTTAGCTTATTTTTTTAATATAAATGTGAGTGCACGATTTAGCGTCTGTATTATCCCACGGGGAAATTCTATTCCATTTAAATAGGGATTGGGGAACCAAAACAAAGCGGCACCGCAAAACCGGATGGGCAAAATCCGGAAAGAGAATTATTTTTATTTATTTTTTCAGTAGTCGTGGCCTAGACCGGATCACACAGGTCTTTAATAACGCATACCAGGCTTTCCTCCGAGGCGGAAAGACTGGTGACGCGAGGTTAGCTCACAGGCTACGCATCATATTATGCAACTATATCACAAGTGGACTAGTCCAATACAAGCTCTGAGTAAGTGCACATGAACAATCGATGGGCCAACGTCTTCTTCAATTAAACAAAGACAAAACCGAAGTCGTTTTGGAGCCTATAGGAAGAACAGTTAAAATTCAGCACTCCGTTTCAATCACAAATATTTAAAAAACTCAAATCAAGCCAGAAATCTTGGTGCAGTCAAAGACTCAGTCCTGAATTTCAATAGCCACATTATGTAATTACAAAGTCAGCCTACTATCACCTTAAGAATATATCAAGGATTAAAGGACTTGTGTCTCATCAGGATTTGGAAAACCTTTCTGTATAAATTTGCATTTATCTCAGCACACTCAATTTGTTTTTTTTAAGGAAGTAGAAATCAAACAGCTGCAGTTGTTTCTGAACACTTCTGCTCGACTCTTCACTAAAAACCAAGAAAGTCAATCATATTACTCCATTTCTCAAACCTTTACACTGGCTTACTTTCATTTATTCCAAACTACAGCTGTTGCTTTATAAAACACTGAATGGTTTAGGGGAAAAATACATTTCGAATCTTCTGCTTAGGTTATGAACCGTCCAGACATTTCAGTACAGGTTTGCTTTTTTTCTCTCCCTGTAGTCATAACTAAACATGGAGAAGCCGAGTCCAGTTTTTATGCACCGAATATCTGGAATAAACTCCCAGAAAACTAGAGGTCTGCTACGTCGTTCAGTAGTTCTCAACTCTGGTCCTCAGTGACTACTGCCAGTTTCCTATTGTGCATGTTACGTGCATTTGGGTGTCCAGTCTAAGGTCTTAACCCATTAACACCTGGAGAAAAATCTGTGTCATTTTTTGATTTGAGCTAAAAAGCATTATTTTACACTATGGCTATTCAAAAATAGCAGATCTAGAAGCAGATCCAGACGGCCCCTGCTCAGAGCAGAGTGAGTCATGCTGCGGAGAAAAATGAATATGTGACATATCTGTCTGTCCACGGTCTGTTCGAGGGGTAGGAGGACCCTTAGGCCAGCGATAGAAGGGTCAGAACCCAGGTGGCCATTTTGGTGTTGACGGGACAGGATCAGAATGAGGTTGACGGTTGCTGTGGTAACCGGTAACTCCGCTCTCCCTCCCCTCTTGCCCTCACCGGCCAGCTATCGCGAGTAAAACGTGTGTAATTCCTTTAGAATTTGCCCTTATTGATCAAAACTGCACTTGAGAGGTCATGCCCGCCAAGCTTACTGTTTTTATAGAGTAACCCCAACCCCCCACCCCCTCTTTTTCTTTCTGTCTCTATCCCCCTCGCTCATTCTGTCTCTCTCTGTAGGCTCTTGCAGACACACATACGATCCATCTATCTCCCACTAACACTCCCAGTGTGCAAACCTTTGAATATATATATTTTTAAAGCGACCATTGTAACTCAAATCTTTGCTTCTGGGGGGTCCCTGGAACAAAATATTGTGAGATGGGGGTCCGCGGCCAAACACATAATGTTGGGGGTCCTTGACATGAAACAGATTGAGAACCACTGATATAGAAACATGCGTTTTTCAGAAAACTGTTGGGATTTAGGAGACAGAATCGGCTTCAGGTCTTAACTCATTCACTGCCACAATTATTGCTGGCCGCGTTTGCCCACTGCCAGAGATTTTTCATTGAAAAAAAAAAAGTACTCAGGAGCCGAGATACAGAATTTTTAAGTTTTAAGTTAACAAGGAAGTGGATGGGAGTCTAGATCTTCAAAAAATCATATCTCCTTGGTCTTTGGGTCAAATTTGAAAAAAAAAAATTATAAAAAAAAATTAAAAATAACTTTTTTTTACGTCAGTGGCAGTATTGGTTAATTACCTCAATTACGTCAGAGGCAGTGAATGAGTTAATGGTTTGAACTAGTCCTTGATGAGACCAAAATGAAAGCCAGCTGTAATACGGGTCCCCAAGACACAAGTTGAGATTCGAGAACCACTGGGAGATCTCCAAGGCAGTGTTATTCAGTTATACAACTTGTACAGAATTCCATTGCAGTTGCAGTGTATACCTAAAACTACACATGGTGTCTTTTTTTCTCGGGATGAAAATACACATTTGTTCATCCGTTTCGAATACAGTTGTTGTGCAGCCATTCAAATGTACAGTAGTTTCCACACAATGCATGCTCTTGAATGTCTTTATTTTCACACAAACCCACCGATCAGAACCACAATGCTAATGTGCTTTCTCCCAACCATTCATTGTTAAGCCAAGGCCACTCATTGAGCCAATCATCGATGCAGGCGCATGAGTAAGCATGAACCACATAGGCCTTAGGCAGGACTGCAAAAATAGAGGTCTCACAATGTCTCCACCTGAACACAGGGTAATTGTTAGATTTTAATGAGGATCTCTTTAAAAAATCGGGCTCCCCCACCTACATGCACATGCTTTGCACAGACCTGCAGTCATTCACAGTTTGAACGAGAAGATATTGTTCTGTTTTAATGAGCACCAGTTTAACTTCCACGAAACTTCCTACACCTACGATGCATAAAGTCGCATTTTGCCTACTAGGCTTGATTAGCAAAGCAAAGTATCTCCCAGTGTGTTTCTCTTAGTCTAGCTGTAAACGGTGCATGTTGCTGTTGACTGCTACAATTACCGTATGAAATAGCATGTGATATATATCCTATGTCTGCGGGCTATATTGTGTAAAGCAATAAAAACAGGCTCTCTGGGACAGGAGCGGGGAGCTTCTGTAGCAGTGGGTGGATGCATAAAAACAGGGGTGCAGAGGCCTTGCACACAACATTGAAGAAATCCCTCCCTACGCCCAGCAGCTATCCTGTATTAGAACGGTATACAGTGGAGGCTAGGTGTATTGTAGGGCAGCAACAAAGGATCTCTACAACTGCCTGTTTTTGGTAAGCTTTTCAATGGTACTCTAGGTCATTGGTTCTCAAAGTGGGGTTCCAGGGGGTCCCCAGCTAAATGATGGATAGTTAGGAACCAAATGGACCCTTATGGGTCTGTAACTCTGAGAGTGTACAAATGGAACCAAATGGACCCTAACGGGTCCATTTGGTTTCATTTGTACACTCTCAGAGTTAAATGAACATTGATTTTACTATATGAATTGGGGTCCCAGAGATAGAAATGCCATAAAATAGGGGTCCGTAGCCTTATGCATGTCAAACTGGGGGTCCTTCACTTAAAATAGTTGAGAATTGACTGCTAGAGCTGTAAAAATCATCTCTTATGGGGGTCCGTGTGGCATATCTTTTCAAATGGGGGTCCGCGGGCTGATAAGTCTCTGTTAAGTGTGTTTGGGGGTCCTTGACATGAAAAAGTTTGAGAACCACATGCTCTAGGTAACACTTTCTATGAAGTGTTACAGAGCTATATAAGTGCTCATAAATATTAATGATGCTTTATAAAAGAAAACAGTATACAGCATATATTATAATTACTTATAAGGTCAAGTACTGTATATAATATTGAATAATTGCTGACTTTTTCCCCCCAATGATCATAGTGTATTATAAATCTTATCTTATAGTTGCAATACATTATAATAATGTTATAATGCATATTATTATGATTTTTACTTTAAGTAATGCCATTCCTGGAGGTACAGTATAGGCATAATTATTTTGTCAAATTAAAAAGACTTAATTATGTTTTTCACTTTAATGATCATCACCTATACTGTAGTAACTTATAATCACACTATAATGCGTTATAACAATGATACATCACATAATTATTATAATGTATTACAACTATGAGAATTATAATACACCATCATCTGCAAATATATGAATAATATAAGTCATTTTAAAATGCTTCACCGTGTGCTATGATTATCGTTATAAAGCGTAAGAGTATTTATGAGTGCTTACTGTATAACTGTAAATTATACAGTGGTATAAGCTGTTTTAGAATGCATAATTATGTTCATACTGCATGAGTTCTCCCTCCACTGTTCGATGCCATGATCCTTTGGGTCTACCTCCCCTTTGTTTTCCTCTGGTTTTTTGTCACATCATCTTGTTTTCTCTGCATGATGAGTCGAATCCATCTCTGCACCCTCTTATGATCATGGTGTCCATGCTCTCTTGATGGCACCGAGACAGCAATTGCTGGTATACAGTTCTAGTAGGCTACATACAGCAAACATTTGTGGAGGACTCTATCCTTATTTAGAACTGTATATACATTTCTCTTCATGCAGCTATACTGCTATATATTAGTATTGTGACGGACAGCAAGCTAGCATGTCAGCCGTGGGACAGAGGTTTAAGCGATTACTCAAATAATTTATTACCGGACCAACAATAAGATTTTTAGCAATTAAATAATCAATTTAGTGATACAGATAGGCCTGTCACAATTATTACATAATCGTCTAATCGCAATTATTGTATATAATCGCAATTATTTTTGCATAATCGTCATAATCAATTTCATGTAAAAAAAATCATATATTTTAAAAAAAGTCAAAAATAGTGTAAATAGCCGATCTATAAGCTCAAAACGCGTCGCGAGCTTATAGATCGGCTATTTCCACTATTAATGTTTATTTTTAAGTATAAAGTAATTAAATATGTGTTATTTGTCATATCTGCCCTGTGCAACTTTTGTTTACGAAAGCTAAAAGCCAAACAGAAATGTCATTCTTATTCATAATGTTCCATTAATTTTCAACGACAGAAACACAATTAAATCGTTAATCGCAATTATTTGGGTGATAATTAATCGTTAACTTAAATTTGTAATCGTGACGAAAACATTAAAAGATACTGTACATGAATGTGTAACTACCACATCCAGTAGCTACCACTTCAATACGACTAATGTACAGTAGGGCTAGATGGTGTGTATGGCAGACTTCCACAGTGGCTTCCATACTGCCACAAGACTTCTGAAACACCATTTTGACACATCCACCCAAATCTGGATCTGTCAAATCTATGGCAGACAGCCTGTCTTCATGGACTGCACATTGCATAAGGCCTATAGAATTCACTTATATTACACTCAGGGTAGGCTGACACCTGTCTACTATAAAACATACAAACTCAAGAGTTATGGTTTGGATGCTACTGTATGGTGTTGTACACATTAAAAGCCAGACTTAAGGCAGAAGAAGTATTTCAGTTGATAGTGTTTACATCACATGATGCTGTTTATAATTTTTTTTTATCCCACGATTTTGTAACCCTTTTTCACCCGGTGCCAATTATCTAAGTGATCCTGGGCGCTAAACTCCCCCCGCCAGCCTAGGGAGCCCAGAGCCGAGCTCATGCCTCCTTCGATGCATGAGAGCCAACTGACCTTCTTGTCACCAAGGAACACGTTATTCCAAACAGTTCCTTTCCCCTCCGGCTCCATCAGGCGCTCCGGCTGTCATGGGGGAGGCGGTATAGCGACCAGGATTACTAGGATGTTTTTGTGAGGGTATTACCTACCTTAGGAGGTTTCGTATTTTTCAATATCTAATTTTGTAGTATCTTTATATATAACGTTTATTTAACTACTGTAGGAAGTCACATTCAGACTTAAAACCTCTTTTACAAGTGAGACCAAGCCTAGACAAGACAAGACAAGACAGGGCAAAGCAGTATGAATGACAGACAGTGGTACACAACGATTAACTAAAAGATAAAATACCAACACAAAAATAAAATTAACTGAATTAAGTAATACAGGGTTTAAAAACAAAAGACTTGATAGAAGAAGCTCATCTTGCCCGCCTCAATTTTGAACGTATAAGGTACCGTACAATGCAACCATATACTTTTGAGATTATAAATTATGACTACCTTGCAAGAATAAAAAGTTGGGAGTTGTACATGGGCAGCTTATACCAAACGTAGCTTTGTACAGTAGATAAAAATGTACCAGTGTTGCATCCTACGCATTGCAAGGGATGGCCAGTCAACAACGTTGTACAGAATACAGCGATGGGTACTATATTTGGAATTTGTATTGTATCATAAAGCTGAATGATACAGGGTGCCGAGCTTAGCCAAAGTAGAGGGACAGGAAAATCCATGAACAGTATCACCATAGTCAAGCTGAGACAGAAAAAGCTCAGCAACTAATCTTCTCCCAGCAGACATGTAGGAATAAGACCTCAACCTGTACAAGAAAGTGAATGTAAATTTTTTCGCTTTCTTTGCAAGACATCTGGGGCTGCTGTACTCCTTGTTCATCTGTCCGTGAACCAGGATAACATCAGGGATTCATTCTGGTCCAATAAAATCTGAACATCAATAGATGTAATCGCACAGCTCAAGCAGGAAAAGGTGCAGGGTTCAATGGTGCAAGATGCCGATAAATGCATTGGTCATCTATAATATCGGATTCAGTATTGATAAAGGTCACCTTTATTATGGAGCTGGAGCTTAAATTAGCAAGGGCTGAAGGTATATCTCTACTGTAGTATTAGTGGTCCTCTAGTCTAAAGGATGAAGACAGGGCAAACAGTAAATAGAAATGACTGTTGACACATGAACTTTCTAATGCTTCAAGTTCTGCCCCCAACCCCCAGCATTGCTTGCTGCTTAGCAAAAATGGAAGTATATTTTATTTTAAAGATATTTTAAAATGTATTTCCATGCACGGAAATGACAAACCGATGACAGCTTCCTGTCATAAACTTTTGTGAGGAGGTGGAGTTACAGACTCTCTTTAAGCATTCGAGGATTGTGGGGGAGTTGCCATGCAGGCTTGAGAAACTTAAGACACTTGTCAGAATGAAAACCATTGGACACGATAATAGACATTATGAGAACCTCAGAGGGCAGAACCTAGGATACAAAGATATTAACCCATTAAGACCTGAGGCCGATTCTACGAATGTCTTCTGAATCCCAACAGTATTCTGAAAAAACGTATGTTTCTATATCAGTGGTGCTCAAAACCTTTTCATGTCAAGGACCCCCCAAATTATATTTATTTGGCCGCTGACCCCCATCTCAAAATATTTTGTTCCAGGGACCCCCCAGAAGCAAATATTTTAGTTACAAATGTTCGCTTTAAAACAATATATATTCAAAGATTTGCACACATTTTCATAATTTTTCAAAAATAGCAGATCTACAAGCTCGTGGCGCGGCACTCAGTGCCACGCTATGAGCTTGTAGATCTGCTATTTTTGAATAGCCAAAGTGTAATACTTTTTTAGCTCAAATCAAAAAGGGACACAGATGCGTTCCAGGTCTTAATGGGTTCAAATAACATAATTCAGTACAAACCTAAATGCTGCTACAGGAGGAGGTGGATGGAGTTTGTTCACTTATAGGAGCCGTCACTGCAGTAGCAGCAATGTTATGTTGAGCATGTGAGAGTGGGTCTGTTTAAATAAACCACACACAGATTGCATCATTAGGATCACAGCTGTATGTGATTGGAGTGTGTATGTCCGTGCCTGCCTGGACTACCGCAATACTCTATATATACACACACTATCTCTTTTTCACACACATACAGCTTTCTTGTAATCCCCCCCCCCAACACACACACACACACACGCTCGCACACAGCCCCACACAAACACTTAAACAAATACACACTGCCACAGGAACACTCATCCAGTCTTTCTATCTATTTAATAAACTTGCTGCGTCCGCATGTCCCCCTCTCACCATTGCAATGCTGCAAAGTAAACTGTCTCCATCAAACAACACAGTTGCACAGGCGCGCACACAGTCTCTCTCACACACACACACACACACACACACACACACACACACACACACACACACACACACACACACACACACACACACACACACACACACACACACACACACACACACACACACACACACACACACACACACACACACACAGAAGAGGGAGAAAGACAAGTCTTGCATATGCACTTGCCCTATTCTCTTCATTTCTCTCCCTCTCTCTCACACTCCTCACATCCATTGAATCTGCATATCAACCACTTTGTCCCATGGCTATAGCGACTACTTCGCCCCGTAACAAATTAGCCGAAGAAGAAGTTAACTACAGCGAACACGCGTCCTGAACCTTGCATCATGTGTGCAATGGGCCGGCACCGGCCCAGAAGAGGCTGGATAAGTGAGAACAAACAGCTCACAGCCCCAGCGTTTAAGTCCTAATGTGGTTACCACGGTGAGTAATTGCGGGGGAAGGCTAACGAGCGTCCATTCAGGCGGGGAGAATAAGGATGCGTAATGATATTAAGAGATTATTGAGATTGAAAGTATAACAACTAACTTCCTTCTCTCTCTCGCTCCCTCCCTCCCTCTCACTTGTTTTTCTCTCTCTCCCTCATTCTTGTCAGTGTCTCTTTCTTTGCTCGTTTTCCCTCTATAATTCTGTGTCTCTCCCCCTATCTCTCTCTCGCACTCTCTGCCTCTCGTCTCAGACTCAACCCTATCCCTCCCTGTGTTGCTCGCCCTCCATCTAATTGTGCAGTCACTCGACAGTTTTCCTCCCTCCTTCTCTGTCTCGCTCCCTCTCTAATTTATACATTGTCAAACGACACAAAGTCACAAAGTATAAATTGATATAAAAGCAAGCTTATTTTCAACTGAGGTTGAAGTGTTGACGCGAACGCGTTCGTCGCTTTTGGCGTATATGACAAGGTCGTTGGACTAATTATAAATTAGCCATTTATAGCCACGGGCACTTCATCAACCCTCGTCGTTCACCATCTCTGTTCTCCCCGTCATCTCGGACAGACCCCATATACCCCCTCTCTCTCTCTCTCTCTCTCCTCCATCTCTTTTTTTTTTTATATAAATCTTTTTATTGGAGAACACTTTTAACATTCCCTCCTCCATCTCCGTCTCCCTCTTCTTCTCTCCCTCTTGTCTATATCTCGTCAAGCCCATACTTTTTATCTTTATTTCTCATTTTGTTCTCTCCCTCTCTTTCTCTCTAGATTTCCTTCCACTTCTCTCCATCAGTGGCATCTAAATGTGCTTGTATCTCCTCTATAGCGCGTGGGAGGAATACTGTTTCTCTATCCCCTCCACCCCCCCCGCCCCCTCTCTTCTTCTGTCCTGTTCTCTCTTGTGGGCCCTTGAGACACTGCAAGTGTATATGCTGTGTGTGTGTGTGTGTGTGTGTGTGTGTGTGTGTGTGTGTGTGTGTGTGTGTGTGTGTGTGTGTGTGTGTGTGTGTGTGTGTGTGTGTGTGTGTGTGTGTGTGTGCGTGTGTGTGCGTGTGTGTGTGTGCGTGTGTGCGTGCGTGTGTGCGTGTGCAGTGGTGGAAAGTAACTAAGTACATTTACTCAAGAACTGTACTTAAGTAGAATGTTTAGGTATTTGTACTTTACTTGAGAATTTCCAATTTCCAATACTTTTACTTCTACTCCACTACATCTCAGGCAAATATTGTACTTTTACTCCACTACAATTATTTGAAAACTTTAGTTACTAGTTACTTTTCAGATGTAAATTATTACATAATAAAACATTAACCACTTTAGCCCTATTTTATACATAGGCTATTTGAAAATAGCAGATCTACAAGCTCACAACGCGTCGCGATGCGACGAGTTGTGAGCTTGTAGATATGCTATTTGAAAATATTTTAGTACTTTTACTTTTGGTACTTTAAGTACATTTTGATGCCAATATTTTTGTACTTTTACTCAAGTATATTTTTAATTCTGGACTTTTACTTGTAACAGATTATTTCTACATTGCAGTATTGGTACATTTACTTAAGTGAAGAATTTGAGTACTCCACCACTGTGCGTGTGTGTGTGTGTGCGTGTGCGTGTGTGTGTGTGCGTCGGTGAGATAGAGAGAGCATAGTGATTGAAGGGAGAAAAATGGGGAGAGAGGGAGGGAAAAAGAAGAGGGAAGGAGGGAGGGAACCAAAGAGAGAGGGAAAGAAAGAAAAAAACGTGGCGGAGCGCAGTGGATATGGGGAAAAAAAGAGGAGAATGAGAGAAGGATGGAGAGACTGAGACGAACCGAGAGGGAGAAACACAGGGAGAGAAAGAGAGAGAGAGAGAGAGAGAGAGAGAGACATGGACTGTGAAACAAAGGGTGAGAAAGAGAGGAAGAGCCTCTCCTCTGATCAGTAAGTTGGCGTCCTACTTCCTCTGACTGCAGAACAGCAATAACAAGCCTGAACACACACACACACACACACACACACACACACACACACACACACACACACACACACACACACACACACACACAGTAAAATCCTGAGTGTTAATGCAAGTTTGAGTGTAAAAGATGTCTACACTGTCAGTTAAATTAATACTCAGGGTTTTGCTGTGCGCACCACACAACACAACACACACACACACAACACACACACACTTACAGGCAGATGGATGCGCAGGCACGGACACACAAATGCACAGACCCAGAAGGCAGGCACACAGTCCTCTGTGTGTGTGTGTGTGTGTGTGTGTGTGTGTGTGTGTGTGTGTGTGTGTGTGTGTGTGTGTGTGTGTGTGTGTGTGTGTGTGTGTGTGCTAGACACTCACACAAACAACACCCAATCCCTTGCACCCCCCACATACACACACAAAGTAAACAAGTTATGACAATCTACCCTGCATACATAATATCCCTGTTTTCTATTTCACACTCACACGCACACACACACACACACAAAAACGCACACGAGTAACAATTACATCTCAACACCGCAACACAAACAACACACTGGTTGTGATAACATACAAGGTGATATGACTCCTGTCTCTTTTTTATTTCACTTTCGTTCTCTTTTCGCTTCACTTACAGAACAATGTTTAACACCTAAATTATACTCCCGTCATACGGCGGTGGGTGTCACGCACCTAAAATAGCCAATCCACGAGCTCACAGCGTGCTGCGGGTGCGACGTTCCGAGAGCTTGTTGTACCTCGGCTATTTTAGGCACGCGACACACCATCGTACGATGGAGTATAACATAAGCATAAATGGTGCAGAAACATGAACTCGGAGCGAATCGCATTTCACCGCCAATTGTTTGCCGCTGGTGGCCGTGTCGCCGATATGCAAGCTGTGCTTAAATGTTTAATAATCCCCCTAGAAGCGCCGATGATCACCAAACGCCTTTCAGCAATGCTTCATTTTGTTTTTCTCTGTACCAATTCAGAGAGGTTGTTATAGTGCTCCTGGTGGGTTTACAATGTTATATAACGGCTTGTCATACAAAAACGGAAGAATGGCACTTTTTGATTGGGTGAAGATAATAACCTTGGGTATCAGTTGATCTGGGATTTTTGGAGTGAAAACGGTCTGGCACTCAGGCTATCTATGTGTTGTTATTGTCTGTTTTGTATCTCTGTTTGTTATATGGACCTATTGTGTCTGAAATGAAGTTTTCCCTGGAACAAAATATTTTGAGAATAGATGGGGGTCTGCGGCCAAATCCATATCTAAAAATGTTTTCTAAATCTTAACAGTATGTTGCTATATGCAGTCGTGCTCCAACTTTTTCACATCAGGACCCCCAAAATTATATGTATTTGGCCGCAGACCCCCATCTCAAAATACTTTGTTCCAGGGACCTCAGAAACAAATATTGGGAGTTAAAAATGCTCGCTTTAAAAATAAATATATATTCATAGATTTGCACACATTTTCAAGATTTTTCAAAACATTAAAATGACGCTTTACCGGTCTTAATGGATTAAATACTGGCACACAAAAACACCTGCCGTAAACGAACCCATACCCACATTATGTTATTACCTTCACCTGCTGTTAAACAATAAGTGAATAATCAAAGCGGTTGCGATGTGGTTGCTACCCTGTTGCATTCAATAATCTGATTGGCCGTCAGCCAGCGGAAATTCACTTTTCATTTGAGACTAGTTGAGACGATCTCAAGTCAGCCGGGGTTTGTTTGGGGGGGCGGGGGGGGGGGAGGGGGGTCAGTGGAAGAGAGAGGAGACCGATACAATTTAAATTACAATGGACATTCTCATGATAAAAAAAAAAGACCTGCAGTGAATCCAAACAACTAGAGGAATTAACCCATTAAAACCCAGGAACGCATCTGTGTAACCAACACTTTAACCATTATGTTCTGGCTATTTTATACTTCTGGCTTTTTTTTTGCAAATCTTCGAATATATATGTTTTAAAGCGAACATTTGTAACTGAAATGTTTCCTTCTGGGGGGTCCCTGGAACTAAATACTTTGAGATGGGGATCGGCGGCCAAATACATATAATGTTGGGGGTCCTTGACATGACAAAGTGTGAGCACCACTGTCTATATAGCAACATACGTGTTCCCGGATTGAATGGGTTAAAGAAATAATCGAATCAATCGGTGACAAAGCAATTAACAATGGAATAACTTCCTGACTCACAGCACATCACATGGGTCAAGGTATCTGTGATGTTATTGATAATAATAATGGATTCTTCAGTCTAATCCCCAGGCCATAAGGCTTCTAGACTCGAGCCAAAACAATAACGTAAACTGTAACAAGACTGCAAATCGTCAGGAGGCAGAGAGGATCCAAACAATGAACCCCTAACTGCTCCCAATGAGTAGGTTGTTGCCTTGCATGGTTGCCTCCACTGTCTGTGTGTGAATGGAACGCACATTGTCAAGCACTTTGGATAAAAGGCCCTATAAAGACGCAGACCGTTTACAGATACGGACTGTACGAATTCGTTCACATTTGGTATTTTGTCTTTTTTTCAGTATTATGCTGCACTTTAGAATATTCACTTTTAACCCATTAAGACCTGGAACGCATCTGTGTCATTTTTAGATTTGAGCTAAAAAAGCATTATTTTACCCTTTGGCTATTCAGAAATAGCAGATATACAGTACAAGCTCATAGCGCGGCATCGAGCAGATCTAGCAGATCTACAAGCTCACAACGCGTCGCGATGCGACGCGTTGTGAACTTGTAGATCGGCTATTTTCAAATAAAATCTTGCGGGGAAATTATAATAAGCAGATCTGGCAACCCTGATTTCACTGCCTGTGCTGATAACAACTTGGAGACCCCCCCTGACCCATTGAAAGTGGTCATCTGAAGATGAGTAGATGGGACCATAGACAGACACTGAACATCATCCTGAGATGAACCCAACCTGGAGCATCCTCCTGGGAGCTTCACAGGTCTTCCAGGATTCCTGTCGCTCTCCACTGGTCTGACAAATAAAGTTCTTATACCTCCAAAATAGTGAACAAATAAACAGATAAAACACACAAATCATATTGGAATGTAGCAGACATTTTCATTGGACCTTGAAAATGTGTATTCTTGTTACTGTAAGTAAACAACTCATGGATTCATAGCTGTCTATGTCTTCCTCTCTCTACTTCCTCACTGTACGGGCACTTATAGAAAACACGCACGGGTCGCACGAGCACACGCACACACAAGCAGAGAACACACTTGAAACCGTAGACACATAGACACATTGTCCTCAAGAAAAGCAGCAAGCCCCACACACACACACACACACACACACACACACACACACACACACACACACACACACACACACACACACACACACACACACACACACACACACACACACACACACACACACACACACACACACACACACACACACACACACACACACACACACACACACCTTTCATATCTATCTATCTCTCTCTCTGTCTCTGTCTCTCTCTCACAATCAGCTTGTTGATCAGCTGATTGACTGGCTATTGATTGGCCACAGACAGACAGACAGACAGACAGACAGACAGACAGACAGACAGAGAGAACGAGCGAGAGAGAGAGAGAGAGAAAGAGATAATGTTATGGGGAGAAACTGAGACAACGAGGGAAGAATGGAGATAATGAGAGAGGGAGGAGGGAAAGCGAAGTGAAGCGAGGAAGAACAAATGACTAAAGACAAGGAGAGTAGAGAGAGAGAAACACAGAGAGAGAGGGAAGATAATGAGAGAGACAGGGGATTGAGATGAAGGGAGGAGAAATGAGGAGGAGGGGAGGAGGACTGAGGTGTCGAAGGGTGAGAAAGGATGAAAGGTGGACGAAAAGGGAGATTACAAAAGGAAAGAACACAGACGGAAGAAAGTAAGTAAAGTGAGAGGAGAGGAGAGGAGAGGAGAGGAGAGGAGAGGAGAGGAGAGGAGAGGAGAGGAGAGGAGAGGAGAGATTTGGTGAATAGAAATAAGAGGTTCAGTACAGAGGAAGAAGAGATGGGCTAGCAAAGTCGAAATGAAAGATAAAAGAAAAGAGAGAGAGAGACAAAAATAGACCAACAGACAGACAGACAGACAGACAGACAGACAGACAGACAGACAGACAGACAGACAGACAGACAGACAGAGAGACAGACAGACAGACAGACAGACAGACAGACAGACAGACAGACAGACAGACAGACAGACATGTAGCTGTGATCAAATATAGATAGGAACTGAAGAACTGTGGAATGAACCCGATGGCCCTAACACTATACTGCAGAGAAATGCATTTTGAGGACATACAGAGAAGAACGAAAGAAAGAAAGGAAGGAGGGACAGAAAGTGAGAGAAGAGAGAGAGAAAGATATAACAGCAGAAAAGAGAAGTGAGGGAGTGAGTGAGTGAGTGAGTGAGGGAGTGAGTGAGTGAGTGAGTGAGTGAGTGAGTAACATTACATACCTTTGTCACAAGGTAAACCTTAGTCAGATTTTTTTGCACTGATAAAATAAGACTACAAAATGTTCAAACACACTTTGAGCTTCTCTATGACCTCTTGCACACCTACTTCAAAACTGCCGTCTGACGAGTGGCTGCAACGGTGTGTAATTTAAATGAAATCAAACCCAGTTTGATAACTGCCTTTTTTCAGATGCATTAAGAACTGACTGACCAATACAAATATTGCATCAGACTGACTCGGTGTGAAAGAGTCAATTTTAACACAACAGTTAAATGAACACTCTCTGCAAACAATGTCACAAACCTTAAATTAGCCCCGAAAAGACATGACAGGTATTCCATGTCAAAACACATTTCACAGTTGAACAGCCTTTTTCCATACTCGCCTTCATTACAAATCAAGACAAGGCTAAATTCAATGGAAATTATAAGTAAAGAGATAGATTAGGGAGAGGGGGATTGTGAGCCAATCCCCTCAAGACTCATCCAATCACCTCCCACGGTGTTTCACGTAGGGGCTGTCATAAAGCACTGAATGTCATCACCATTTGCCCTAGCTGTGTGGGTAGATAGGGAATCAGAATATTGCCGGTTCGACCCTCGGCTCACTCGGTCTACGCATCGAAGTGTCCCTGAGCAAGACCCTTAAAGCACTAGTTCACCCAAAAAATTACTGGAGGTAGGAGACTCAATGGAGACTCTTTGAGACTCCGGAGTCATCAAATTATTGGTTTAGGAATGCAACAAAAACGTTTTAAAAATCCTTGAATTCAAGGCTTCATGGGGTTTGTAATTGTCACAATTATAATACAGTTATAACATAACTGCATAGGAAAAAACACAATAGTGCCGAATGTATCTGAACTGTACACTACTTCAATAATAGAAGGAGAAAAAAAGGCCTGCAGCAATCTTAAATGTCATTATTGTCTCCTCTACTCCTTTGTTGTGTTGAAGATGGAGACATGTTTTCATTTTCTTGATAGCCAGTGTGCCATATCAATGATTAAGTTTAATTATGACACCATGCATCAATTTAACTGACTAAACCTTTTTTTTATACATAATTTTACACGTATGCCATGTGTGCCAGTGATCACCCTCCCCTGTGCCAATGTTGGCATTATGCCTAAGGTTTCCTACCCCAGTTATACTGTACACATCCTTTTTGGGAGGATATAAGTTCTTGTAAATGTGATTATAATGCATTATAGACCCGACCTTTAAGTAAAATGTAACCCCATATTCTTCTATAGTATTGATCTGATTTTGGTAAAAATATACAAGAAATACTGCTCCAGTGCAAATTAAATGCAGATCTGCCCCAGTGATTGACTGCCTCCCTAATCTGGACCAAATGATGTGTTGTAGTATGAGGAGGTGTGATTTAAAGCCATAAAGCCCTTAGTCTCACCCCTTCTGTTCTCTC
>NC_137615.1:32227311-32279811 GCF_963280865.1 Gymnoscopelus braueri | reverse complement strand
TGATTGTTTTGATAATTCAGTTGTATTTGCAGTGGTGGAAAAAGTACTACATTTTTTTACTTAAAGGTAGGGTAAGTGATATTTTTTGGTTAAAACAGAAAGTATTTTGTTAAAAGGTTAAAGCACTATATTCTGATAGTAATCATTGCTATAGAGTGTTTGTTCAGTAACAGGAGTCTCCCCGTCTCTCCAGCTGTTTAATAAACAGAAAATACATTTTCCGGTAGGTGTCAAAATCTCAGCCAATCAGGAGAAAGTACCCATTTTTAAGCTTACATTTTATAGTGTTCCAGTTCCAATTTTGCCTGCTCATTTCTTAGTGTCATCACTTCCAATTTCTCTTGTTTAATCTATATCCTGATTGAGTTCTCTATCCTAATTGGATAAAATTGGAAATGAAAATGCATTTTCTGTTTAATAAAGAGCTGGAGAGACAAGGAGACTCCTTTTACTGAACAAACACTCTATAGCAATGGGTACTATCAGAATATAGAGCTATTTAACACTTATTTTAACCAAAGAAAATCACTTACCCTACCTTTAAGTAAAAGCATCAATACTGAAATGTAGAAATACTAAGTAGAAGTAAAAGTCAGAAATTCAAAATGTACTTGAGTAAAAGTACAAAGGTAGGCCTATTATGAAAATGTACTTACAGTACAAAAAGTAGAAAGTACTCATTAGGCAGAATGTCACAAGTTTTCAAATTTTAAATGTATAAAAATATTTTGAAAATAGCAGATCTACAAGCTCAAAATGCGTTGCATTGCGACACATTGTGAGCTTGTAGATCGGCTATTTTCAAATGGCCAAAAAAGGGCTGAAGTGGTTACTGTATGTTTTGTAATAATAATCAAAATGTACTAAAGTTTTCAAATAATTGTAGTGGAGTAAAAGTAAAATATTTGCCTCTGAGATGTAGTGTAGTAGAAGTAAAACTACAGAAATTTGGAAATACTCCAGTAAAGTAACAATACCTCAAAATTGTACTTAAGTACAGTACTTGAGTAAATGTACCACTGTGTATTTGACAATACCGAGAGGTCTTTGTATTTAGACAGAATAGACCGTTATTCATGGCAGCTGTATTGACATGAAAATGTCCGGGTAAACACAGGTGTTGCCAAAGATACAATAGAAGTTGTTCCATTTAGTGTAGAGCCTTGTGAACATGCACAATAGCAGTTTGACTTGAAATAGGTTATTGGTAATACCATACCCTATTAGTTGTACTCTGCTTCATATTCACATTTTATAACTTACCTGGAAAGCATGCAGTTTGTGTCAATTCTACAGCCTACGTTTATGTTGACTGGCTGCCTTATCTAATCTAATTGTAGCCTACACAACCATATCTGTTAAATTACAGGGGTTCTGTCATTTCTTTCTGACCTATAATTTGAAGACCCACTGAGAAATTCAATTTCACATCCTAGAACCCTAACGCAGAAAAGACAGCAGATTGTCAGTTAAAGTCTAAAATTGGACCAATAGAGGCTAGTGTTTTAATATATCATCACACCATAATAGTTTATTTAGCAGTTCTAGTATTGAAAAACCAACAAATATGGAAAACTGTTGTCACTTTACTGGTGCTCTTTATCTATGACAGGCACTGGCTTTTCCCCACAGCATTTGTCTTACATAAATAATTCAGGACACCTCTAAAAAAAACAGATACAGTATACTTTAGCAAAAGACTTGTTGGAAATGATACAAAAATCATAGGCAATTACAGTCATACAAGGGTGCCAGAAAATGCAATTAGCAGCTGCAGGCTTCTGTAAAATGACCTTGAAGGCAGAATGTATAATTGGAACTCATCACATTTCACCATAACAAAGTTGTAGGCTAATGTATTTTTTGCAATTAAAATCACCAAGATTTTAAGAATTGTCGATACAACACCTGAGCTCGCCCCATAAAAGTGTAACCAAAGATGTTTGGAGAAGCTTAATACTACAAAACAAATTTGCATCCTAAAAAAAGTTCATCCCTGAAGAAAGGAAACGTCCATAAAACAGAACACCCCAAAGAGTCAAAATGATGATGTATGCAGGACCCAGTTCTGTGATTGCTCGGTCAGGTATACAAGATTATTAGCCATGTTTTGAAGTTCTTAAAGAGGGAACAGCACATTATTGTGCTGACGGTTTGACTGCTTTTGTCTACAGTAAGAGCACTTCAGCTCTTCCATAAAATAATTTAAAAAGAAGTCTGTTGTCAAAAGTCTGTATTGTCAGAGGAAGTTGATTGAACGAGGTCAAGATGATAGGCTTTGCTTTTCTCTACGTCAGCCCCTTTTCAGCCCAGACTGAAAATCTGAAAATTTTCAGCAAATGTATGACAAACTATGAATAAGCCAATAAAGCCATGGCCGTGGTGCATTTTGAGTGGGTCTGGTATGCCTGCTAATTGTGTTTGCGGGTTAGTTCAGCTTTTGGCTGGTAAAATAATGGATGGCCATTGAGGTCTTTTATTTGGCCGCTAAAGGAAAGGACCTCAACGAGAAGGTTTTTTCAGCCATGGGCCTGTCCACTTTCAGCTGGCTCACCTGCCCTTCCAAGATGGCAGCCAAAGTGTTGAATCCTGTCACAAGGCAGCTGTCAGGAGGCTGTGCCACTGTTAACATCATCCCCTGACTTTGCTGCCGAATACAGCTGGTAGAGTTTGCAAAAGTTTGGAAAACCCTACTCGTGTCAAGAGCAATGGGTATATATTTCATCACTTGCTCCCTTGGAGTGAACTCATTAAATAAATACTGACACTGTGCCAATTTAATTTAGCAGTTCAAGAATTTCCCTTAGCCCAAACCCTTGCTGAGTAAAGTGAGACCATATCTTCAAACTATACCTACATAGACATTAGTTACAGCTTTTGAAGGGTTCCTGTTTGTAAATGACTTACAATGATGGATGAATGCATGACAGATTGAAACAAACAATGCACTATCACTGTCAACAAAATGGCAGGTATATAAAATCCTGTTTAATATCCATACTATTTAGCTCTTGTTGTTTTATATTTTATTTTTGTTTAAATAGGCGTGTGGCAATTCAATGGCTATTTTTGCTGCATGACACCATAGTATGATTAAGTATATTAATGTATAAAACAAGCCTCATCAAAACACATTCCCATCTCCTCACAGCTGGACAGGGACATGGTTCTCATCTCACTCTTCGTTGTTATCATCCTATCTGCTCATTTGTGGTGCATCGGTTTTGACAAAGGCTAATTGTGGATTGCAGCCAAGTTGCATGATGAATTAGGTCACCGTTTTGTGTTTAGCTATTATTATGTTAGCTAGTGTAGGTGGCTGACACAGCGTTGCATTATTAGTTTATTTCAAAGTTTAAAATCTGTTCTCTGTGATCATCATTACATAATATTGTTTATCTGGATGCTGTGTCTATGCCAGTAAATCTTACTGGTACACTATAGGCTCTGACCTCACGTCTGTACTAGTCACGACAGAACCTCAGTGGAGTCTTGGAGAGCTTGCAGATGAGCTTGCAGATCGGCTATTTTCAAATAGCCTATGTATACAATAGGGCTAAAGTGGTTAATGCATGTTTAATAATATCATACTTTATATCTGAAAAGTAACTAGTAACTAAAGTGTTCAAATAATTGTAGTGGAGTAAAAGTACAATATTTGCCTCTGAGATGTAGTGGAGTAGAAGTAAAAGTATTGGAAATTGGAAATACTCCAGTAAAGTACACATAACTCAAAATTGTACTTCAGTAAATGTACTTAGTTACTTTACACCAATGAGTCTCAGATATGTTTGCATAGCAGAACAAAAAAAAATCTGGCATTAAAAGCTACTATTACATTTACTGGTGGATTGTATAACAATAAAATGGATAACTATTTTTCTTTTTTTTAAAGAAAATGTTCTGTCTTTCTCTGCCTCTATTTGATAGCATACAGGAGTAGACTGACAGGGAATGGAGAGAGAGAGAGAGATGGGGGAGTGACATGCGGCAAAGTATTCTGCATAGGTTGTATTTCTCTGTGGCGTGTGACATGGCCCAGTCCATTAAAACATTTCACTGTTTCCAAAGCTTTCAGGGGAAATATATACCAACCAGGGAATTAAAATAGCTGAGGCCCCAATATTTCTCGAGTTCTTTTAAGAATCTTCAGAGATTTTTTTCTCGGCAGCAACAAGACAATAATATTCCTAGCAGAATGATATTCTTGGCTGACTTTGCAAAACAACAATGTTAAGCTTAACCCTTTAAGACTGTGTCATTTTAAGATCTCTTTGGATATTAAAAAAATAGCAGATCTACAAGCTCATAGCGCGGCACCGAGTGCCACGCTATGAGCTTGTCGATCTGCTATTTTTGAATAATCGTGAAAATTTGAGCACATCTTTGAAAATATATTTATTTATTATTTATATATTTTTTTAAACTCAAATATTTGCTTCTGGGGGGATTCTACAAATGTCTTCTAAATCCTAGTTTAAAAAATAAATAAAAACATCTCAAAATATTTTGTTCCAGGGACCCCCCCCCCAGAGGTTGTAACAGAGTTAAAAATGTTCTCTACGGAAAAACAGATATTCCAAGATTTGCACACATTTTCACGATTTTTCAAAAAAAAATAGCAGATCTCAGATGAGCTTGTAGATCTGCTATTTTTCAATATCCCCAAAGAAATCTTAAAATGACACAGATGCGTTCTCGGCCTGAAAGGGTTAATTAAGTCTTTAAAAAAACTCAACTTTCCTAAATACAGTTTTTTTCCCCATTTGGGATGGCCTTGGGGCATTGTGGAGTATATCTATGGGCCCGACCCCTCCATACGAGCTGCCATGGGGAGAAGACTGGGTAGAGAGAGAGGCTTCAGGACCACGGACAGCAGCCGAAGCTCTTCGCTCAATAATAAGTTGCTGGAGGCGTGTTATTTTTGCCAGGCGTAATCACTGGGGGAATGGGCTATAACTACCAGTGCCAGCCAGCTCCTCCTCAGCCGGTGTCTTTCCTTGTAAAGAAGTGCCAGAGGTCGAGCCCTCTATTCCCTCCCCTCATATAAAATATTAAGCAAGCATTTTGAGGAGTTCCTGCCAACCTACCTTAGAGACTTCAAAAATCCTCTATGGTGCCTCCAGTTTGGCCGGGCATTCCAACAACCGGCCATGTTTGTGGGAGGGGGGGGGGGGAAGCTTGGAAGGAAAAAGCAATCTCTGTCACATGCACTATAGCAACTCCTACAGGTTGGTGCGGGTGCCTGCTCAGCAGGGAGAAGAACTGGGGCAGGTAGCCGTGTTGAGCCGAGTTGATTCTAATTTATACTGTGTGTGTGAGACAAGCCATGACTCAGGGCTCATAGCTCTGGGCATTGTACTTAAAACTTGGCTTGCGTGTATCCCCAGGTCAGTCAACAAATCAAAGCTGTGCGACATTGATGACGCGGTGTGAACGCTATAGGAATTTCAGGAGGATGAGCCAAGTGGCTCTCAGTCTGGTCTCTGTCTCACAGGGGTCGTCTCACACAACAAATGAGGCTCCGTTCCCTCGCGGTGAAACCCCTCACTGTCAGGTGAAAAGAAGTGGCTGGCGACTTTAAGTGTATCGGAGGGGACATGTGGTTGTCTACACCCTTCCCAAGACCAACAGTGGGGTTTGGCAGTGACAGGGACAGGGGAGAAAAGTTTTAAAATGATGATAGAAAAAATTACATCATTTTAGGACTTTTGGTTAGTGGGGCAGAGCCTAGTTTCTTGTCGTCTCCTCTCCTTCCAGGCAATGTAATTACCAGACAGTGATACCTCGGGCCCAGTCGCAGGAGACTTTCTGTCCTTCTTATCACCCTACCCTACACCCTCTTTTGTTAACCCCAAATAACTGTTTTTGAACACTAAACGTGGTTTTCACAGTGCTTTATTTGATATTCCAAATAGTATGTGATATTTAGGTCCTGCAACATACAATCACAATGTTGTTGGGTCTACTGGCTGTTTGCTTTACTGTCACCATGTTTGAAATGTTTGGTTTGTATATATTATTGCACTGTACAACTGTTGATCTGACTTTTGCAACATTCAAGGTATACTAGTTTATTATGTTTTATTTCTGTATTTTTATGCTTTTAAATGTCTATTTAGCCTCATGAAAAGTACATATAATTGCCTTTGTGTATGAAAAATAACAAAATATAATAATGAACATGCTTTACCTGGCCTTACACAAAATGTTTAGCTAAAGTTCACCAACATCAAGCAAGACAGTTAATTGAACCCTATAGTGTCCCTATGCTGGGGCAAACAATTGACAAACAATAGCAGATCTATAAGCTCACAACGCTTGTAGATTGGCTATTTTTGGCAAAAAGATTTAGTGTAGACTAGAGGGGGAAAAAGAGTGGAAGTATTGGGCCCTGGGGGACCCCAGTCAAGTATAGAGTTTAAGTGGTTAAGACATAACTCCCTCGAATGAATAGAAATCAAACTGAAGACAAATGTTAGAAACATCCACACAATCCAGCCACTGACTAAAACCAAACCAAATTATTTTCAAACGTCGTTGTCATGTTAAAAGTAGAACTTTGTAATTTGGTTTGCATTTTATACTCCACACTAGGGTTAGTTTTGCAGACTCAATGTAAATATATGGTGTCTTCAACGACTAGAGTTCCTAAGAGTTTCCAGAGAAAAGAATAGAGAGAAAAATGACTTAAGTTTTAAGTGCCTACTTGCCATTCATTCATTCATGAATTCATGAATTCTCTTCACGCACGCAAATACGCACGCACGCACGCACGCACGCACGCACGCACGCACGCACGCACGCGCACACCCACGCAAGCAAGCAAGCACACACAGTCAGTGCTACCTCTTATCCTGTCTTCGTTGAACAGCCCTTTTGAGCTCCGTCAGAATAGTGTCCCTGTTGTTCTTCATGTTGGTTCCAGCTGTCACCATCAGGAACTCCATCTCCACTTGACTGAAACTTTTCTGGAATGTGGAGAACTCCTCCATCCTGGCCTTGACCTCTTCTGCATCTAGATGAAAAAAAGGAGGCTGGATGATGGATTACATTTTTAACGTACAGTACCCTCTCCAGTTTTGCTGAAGTCGTGTGTGTGTGCGTGCGTGGGTGCGCGTGACGGTGTACGTGCGCATGCATGGGGCGGCAGTGGCTCAGGGGTAGAGTGACCGCCCGGTAGAGCGGCCGGATGGCAACCGCGAGGTTCCCAGTTCGATCCCGGGCCCCCCAAGAGTTAGTGTCGAAGTGTCCTTGAGCAAGACGCTGAACCCCTAATTGCTCCCGATGAGCAGGTTGGTGCCTTGCATGGTTTCCTCCACCATCGGTGTACGAATGGGTATCTATGTAAAGCGCTTTGGATAAAAGCGCTATATAAATGCACCATTTACCATTTATGTGTGTGTAAGAGTGTGTTTATCAGGAGCACTTGCCAATTGCTGCGTTGCTCCAGTTTTGAGAAAAGGAATGTCTCCATTGTGAATGAAACATCACATCGTGTGTGAGGTGAATTTAAATGGTGGGATCAAAGCTCGTCTCTCCCTCACCTGGTCAGTTTATTATTTCATAGAAAGAGTATAGGTGTTCCCAATAACCTTGTTTTTACACAACAGACCTTTACAATTCTTTCTGTTGAAGAGAGGCATGTAGATGATGGTGGGTTGGTTTTGTTCTCCCTGGAAAACATAGCAGTCTTTCGGCCAATCTTTCTCCTCCAGGATCGTGTTGTCTATCTCTGGGAAAGGTTTCTTCATCTCGTGTGCGTAGTCTCTCGCCAGGGTCAGCGTCTGGGGAAGGTAGAGGAGCTGTGAGTTGATCTGAGGTCAACCTTGGGTGTTATCAAGCTCTCCAAAAAGCCACAGTTATTCCCACTGGTCCCCCTTTTTAATAAAAAAACATTTACCTTTCAACACTTTTCCTGTTGTGTTCTATTTATGAAGTGCCCGTAGTCAAACTTTTACTTGGACAACAAAGATTTGATTGATTGAAATGACAGTAAACATTTAACTTTTACACTTCAAGCTGAATTGGTTGTTTGTTTCCTCCTGGTATCTCTATAATACAATTGGCAAGTGGCAAGTGTGGCTGTTTGTCTGTTTGTCTGGGTCTACAAGGTTGCCAGGTTTCGCGAAAGAAACAAGCAACCAGGTCTATGAAAACGAGCCCAAAAAAACGCAACCACCAATATTTACAATCGACTTTAAAGACCAACGCTGCTTACAATGAATTTCTAGTAGTAATACAAGTAGACACAGACGCGTGTGCGCCCGTGCGAGCGGACACACACACACACACACACACAGTACCTCAAAGATGTCCCCAGCACTGTACTCTGGTGCTATGATGAGGTCTATGTCTCTCTTGTCTCCCAGGAAAGGAGGGTAACCCACATTGACCAGCAGTCCAGCGTCCATCAGGTTGATTCTCTCTTTAGAATGAAGACAAGATGGCACTGCAGGATCTGTTCCATAAAGAGAAGGATCTCACTTTACGTTTATCACTTCAGTCCTACAGTATATATTTGGACTACCCATGTGTAGAAAGGCCTGTTTTAACACACACACACACACACACACACACACACACACACACACACACACACACACACACACACACACACACACACACACACACACACACACACACACACACACACACACACCACTCTATAGACGGCTTAGCTCCAGCAGAGCCATGCTGTAAAAAAAAAGTAGTCGGTAGTTTCTTCAGTCTCACCCGGGTGCTGGTAGAGGAAGTTACCGATAGTTCCCCACTCCCATTTCACAATCAGAGGAATAACATGTTTGACCAGCCAAGAGACTAGAAAAATAAAAAACATATCACACAGAAGCAAATATAATTACATAGAGAAGGACAGAAGGATATATTTATAAATCAGTGTCAATCAATAAGTCTATGAATCTATATCATCAATTCAAATCAATCAATCTTGGCATATACTGACCATAAATCTTGAATGGTCCGCCTGGCAAGCCTTGGCACCACACCTCTAAGATTCTGATTAGCTCTAAAGTGCGGTTCTGGAAGAGCTCTTTCTTCTCCTCTGGACTCTTTGACTTCAGCAGTGCTGACTCGTTATAGTTGACCTTGGCTGGAAGAAGGTAGAAATCAGAGGAGTGTTGGTTTAGCTCAGAGAGTGTAACAAATGGAGATCCTGTGGCCATTTTTAAGTTAAATTAAAGCCTGATTAACACTTGGTTGCGTGTCGGTGTATAAATTAAGCATTAGTCTACACTCTGACTCTGATGTGCAGAGCCTGCTTTAGTCTGAAAATGTAATGATCCGGTATATTATAAAATAATGCAAATAATATTCATAGCCAAAGCTAACTGATTGGAGAGAAGTACAATGGGTTTTAGGGCTAAATGCATAGTAAGTGATTTTATTTATTTTTTGTTAATTGTGTTAAATAATATTCTATAGTGTTTGTTCAGTAGAGAAGTAGAGATGGGGTCTCCCCATCTCTATAGCCCTTTAGGAATGCATTTTCAGTGTGTGGGGGAAAAAACATATCTCTGCTGTCCGGCAGAAACCAGCTAATTCCAAAATGTTCATTTTTCAGGAAATGACAAAAACAAAACAAAAAGTGGAGTTAGGAGGTTTTGTTCATCATTGATAAAAACTGCTAAATGGACCCCCAAGCTCACAATGAGGTCGGGGGTCAAAAGGGGGTGGAGCCAGTTAGCAAAACCAGCTAACTCCACCCCCCTTTGGTGGTTTAGCAGAAAGTTTGAGGATCCAATGGAGTTAGCTGGTTTTGTCAGAAGCACTTTTTAATACTTTTCACTGGTTCAATATTTTTTTAATCAACACACAGACGTAAAGGGTGTTCATTAGCACTGATTTATGGAAAAAAAGCGGAAAAAAATAGTTAGCTGGTTTCTGCCGGACAGCAACGTAGTCATTAATCTTATAGCAATAGTTTTTTCGTATCTTATCTCATCTTATCATCAGTACCTTTCAGCGCTGTCTGCAGGTCATCCAGGTTATCTAGAACAACAGGATCTTGCATTCGATTCCTCATCAGGGCCACTAGTTTGTCCACAATATGATAGACACGCATGTACTCGTATGCAGTGCTGTTATTACTGTCATCATTTCCAAGCTCTGAAAGACACACACATACACGCCACACACACACACACACACACACACACACACACACACACACACACACACACACACACACACACACACACACACACACACACACACACACACACACACACACACACACACACACACACACACGCACGCGCTGTTCAATGAACTTTGCTTGTATTTCTATTGCTGAAGAACAGGTTGTTCTCCACACAGTTCCTGTTCACTGTCAAGCAACAGGCAGTGCACAGAGAGGAAGGTGCTAAAACAATTGCTTTCATTGTTTTCATTTAAATGTGCTGTTAGAAATGCAAACCTCATAGCGTAGACGTAGATAAGCCCTGAGTGTTAAATCCATTTTACATTCAATTGAAACTCATGAGTTTGCTAGTGATGCATTTTCTAAAATAAAATGCATCATGAAAAGCCATGGAAATCTGTAATAACATTTTAACATTAATATAAGCCTTTGAATTCATTTGTTGATTGTTTTTATTATTACCGGTCATCCATGGAGGCAGCAGGCCTCTGAGCACAGCCTCATCGGCCACTGCAGAACCCAGAATGCCTGAACAAAATGAACACACACACACACAGACTTTTACTCAATGGCAGAAAATGCACACATACACGCACATGTGCAGTAGTAACACTGCCCGCACGCATGCGTGCACACACACACACACACACAGACACACAGACACACACACACACACACACACACACACACACACACACACACACACACACACACACACACACACACACACACACACACACACACACACACACACACACACACACACACACACACACACACCTTGCAGTTTGACCATGTCCATCTCAGGCTTCCTCTGCTTCAGCTCCCCAGCCTGGAAGCTGCTGCCCAGGTGAGACGTTTCAACAAAGAGACCCAACTCTGTAAAACCGGCCTCATGAGGAGTCCACTCGAACCATGAACCTGACAGACAGACAGACAGACAGACAGACAGACAGACAGACAGTGTGAGAAAGACAGACAGACAGACAGACAGACAGACAGACAGACAGACAGACAGACGGGAATAAAAGTGCAACAGAGAAACAGAAACAGCAAGGAACAGAGAAAATGTGTGAGGATGAAGGACCACAATGACGTAGAGCCTTTCTCATGGGAGAGAAACTCTCTCTTTCTCTGTGTGTGTGTGTGTGTGTGTGTGTGTGTGTGTGTGTGTGTGTGTGTGTGTGTGTGTGTGTGTGTGTGTGTGTGTGTGTGTGTGTGTGTGTGTGTGTGTGCACGTGCGCGCGTGTACCGTTCGTAAGTCCTTGAGAGAAGCAGTGTTTTTCTATAGCGCTGTAGACAGGATAAGGGTTGGTGGTATTTCTACTGGCCTCATCTGATAAACACCTCGTATCCATCTGCTCAACACAGTGAAACATGTCAACGTGGTCAAACATGTGCATTACTCAATCATGTGGTGGATAGAATCCAAATGTACCCACTTATAAGGCCTACTACAGTATACGTCATTTCCTGGGGAGTGGGGGACCCCAGGCGGTCTACTAGATATTTACGCCAAATGTTATAGCAACAGAATGTGGACGCTATGGGGCATTGGTTCTCAAAGTGGGGTCCTTGGGGGGTACCAGGGGGTCCCCAGCTAAATTAGTTAATATAGCGTCACAATCATTTTAACCACTTTAACCATATTTTATACTTTGGCTATTCAAAAACAGCAGATATACAAGCTCTTAGCGCTATGAGCTTGTAGATCTGCTATTTTTGAAAAATCCCTGGCACAAAATATTTTCGAGATGGGGGGGGGGGGGGGGTCCGCAGACAAATACATATCATTTTGGGGGTCCTTGACATGAAAAAGTTTGAGAACCACTGGGTTCAATATACCTGTTTCATGATGCCAGCCGCGGTGATAACTGCCCAGATATCGGTGAGAGAGAAGTACTCCTCTTTTGCCCTCTTTTCCAGCCAGGACACAACCTCGGCCAGCTCCACTCCAGAGCCCTGCATACCAGCCACTGTTCTCATGGTGTCCCTGCTCCACATGGGATCACTGTACAGAGACGCCATGGACCTGGGGGACATGCAGACCGAGGGACGGAGGGAGGGAGGGAGGGATGACAGAGGGAGCAGGACAGACAGATGCAATTACGGAAACATTTGGTTGACAGGGAATCAATGAATTTCATTTAAAATCATTCATCTGGTAGACCAGGTGATATTCTTTGGTTAAAAAAAATGTTTTTGTTAAAAGATTAAAGCATAGTAATCATTGCCCTCGAGTGTGTGTTCAGTCACAGGGGTCTCCCTGTCTCTCCAGCTCTTTAATAAACAGAAAATACATTTCCAGGTACAGTAGGTGACAACATTTCAACCAATCAGGACAGAGTACCCATTTATCAGCTTCATTAGAGTTCCAGTTCCAAATCCAATTTTTGTCTGCTCATTTCTTTGTGTCTTCACTTCCAATTTAATGTGTTTAATCTGTATCCTCCTGACTGAGTTCTCTATGCTGATTGGATGAAGTTGGTATCCCGACCTGAAAATGCATTTTCACTCCTGTTACTGAAAAAACACTCTATAGCAATGAGTACTATCTGAATGTAGAGCTATTTAACACTTATTTTAACCAAAGAAAAACACTTACCCTACCTTTAACATCTGGGTAATGCACTCAATTCTTGATAACTTGAGTATTTAATCAATACTTGGTCTTGTCCGGTCAAGAACGGACAAGAGCACATTTGCATGTTTTTTTTAAAAAAGAGCACATTTGTGTCTTTTTTATATATAGTATAGTACAAGCTCCCAACACACCACGATGGTATTTTGGCTATTTTTGTGCGACATCATCATACGATGACGTATAAGATAGGGCTTAAGTGGTCAATTCAATTACTTTCCCTGAGAGATTACACAAAGACTTCCCTGAGAAGTTTTTGTGATCTACTATGAGCGTGCGCTCGTGCGTGCGTGTGTGTGGGTGTAATCACCATGTAGATCCAGACACTCCCCCCAGGTAGAGCAGAGAGTCCAACAGATCATCTGCTGCCATCTGACTAACAGAACCCAGCAGAGACACTGCTGCCCTCTGACCTCCCCCTGATGCCAACAGAGCAACATGAGGAACACACTCCTAGAGAGACAGACAGACAGACAGACAGACAGACAGACAGACAGACAGACAGACAGACAGACAGACAGACAGACAGACAGACAGACAGACAGACAGACAGACAGAGTTAGAGAGGGGGCGGCAGTAGCACACACACATGAAGATAGAGAGATACAGCACTGTACATTATTAGTTAAGTTAAGTTAGCGAGTGACAACAAAAGAAAAAAGGAAAGAAAAGTGGATAAAAAAGAAAAGAAAGAACAAATGTTCTGTTTGAGAAGCCCTGTCCTACTCTACAGTACCAGTGTACAGTTGATTCCCAGCTTGTCGAAGGCCTCTAGAACGACATGCTTCCTGTCCTGGACATACTGCTGCTCTCCAGCACACAGATCCTGGGACTGGCGGATGTACTGCTGATAGACACAACAACAGGAGTCAATCAGAATGTGATACGGCGAGGAAAACAGACAGTTCTTTTAGATTGGTGTAATGATGTGATTGTCCCATATTGTCCCTCACAAAACCTTCATCACACAAGATATAAAACGGCATTTCAAAATTGCAGCGTGTGTGTGTGTGTGTGTGTGTGTGTGTGTGTGTGTGTGTGTGTGTGTGTGTGTGTGTGTGTGTGTGTGTGTGTGTGTGTGTGTGTGTGTGTGTGTGTGTGTGTGTGTGTGTGTGTGTGTTTATTCCTTGTTTACATGATCCTTATTTAACTGGACCTTCCAAGGTCAATGTAACACAAATAACACAAAGTCAGCGGAATCCACTCCCTAAAAAGAAAAGCTGTTTAATGTTTTGCTTTAATCAAGTATCTTGCTGTTTCTGATGCTAAATAGTGACCATTACCTGTTACCATAGTAGCCGACGGAACCCTCCCTACAAATAGTATAAATTAAGCTTTATTTATTTGTATTTATTTGTCTGAGCATGCAAACCAAACAGTGGTGCTATCAACTGACCACATTTTATAAAGGTCTCACCTTGGGAGCTGTTGTTGTTGTCATGTTGTCTGCTGTCTGTTCTGAGGCCGCTGTCAACAAAACGACACAAAGAAACATCAATAAAACCTCCAGACGTATACTTCTGCACCACATGACGGAACAGCTTTAGAGCAGGTTAAATTGACAGTGAATGCGGGAAGTTAAATCCTCTCGTTGTCCGTTGAAAGATTCTTCCACTTTCCTCGTGCGCTCACTTCCTCTGTTGGATGTAAACTTTGGGGGCAAAGCTTTCTGGTTGTGGTCATGATTACGTAATTACGTAGTGGGATAGCACACACACACACACACACACACACACACACACACACACACACACACACACACACACACACACACACACACACACACACACACACACACACACACACACACACACACACACACACACAAATGCGTTCTCCATCATTATCCAATGGGTCCGATCTTCTTATACAGTATGTGGCGATCCTATTAATATATGGAATGCGCACACACACACACACACACACACACACACACACACACACACACACACACACACACACACACACACACACAGTCACACACACACACACACACACACACACACACACACACACACACACACACACACACACACACACACACACACACACACACACACACACACACACTCCAGAGAAGTAAACCCACACCATGGAACAAATGGATGATTTGTACCATCTGCAGGCCCCTGAAGAAACTCCAAACACATACCAGATGTAGAAGACAGGTTTCCAGTCAGACCGCTGAAGCCTTCAGATTAGGACTGTGATAGAATGAACCTCAGCCAGCAAACAGCTTTAAATACCCTGACGTTTGGCCACACCCATACAGGTACACTAAAGGCAGGTATACACACGCACACACACGCGCACACACACACACACACACACACACACACACACACACACACACACACACACACACACACACACACACACACACACACACACACACACACACACACACACACACACACACACACACACACGCTCGCGCATGACTCTCCCTTTCTCACATTTCTTCACACATTCCCCATGCATCATTCACGAGTTGTGGGTGGACCAGTTTGCTATAACATTTGAGGAGGGCGGCTTGTTTGCATTCCACTTATCTAACGATCATTTGATTAGATACACAATATAACAGACACGGCAACCAATCAATCACTCAATCAATAATCAATATAATGATTATTTTATGATTTCAATATGCTGTGTAGAAGCCAGCCATACTGTATGTTTGAGTCATGGCAACATCCTGTTGGAAACATCATCATTGAGCACATAATGTTGCTCAATGGGATTACCTAAGATTCAAACTCACAGCAAAACAGAGGTAAAAAAAAAGTCCCTTCTCAGTCAGTGTGACTAGTCAGGACAAACATCCTTTACGCACTTCAAAGTCCTGAGGTTCAAACAAAGGACCTTACGGGTCTATATGGGTCAGCCTTTATGCTCAAATTGGCCTTACGGGTGGTCCCATTTGGGTCCACTTTCACACAGTCAGAGTTCAATTAGCACTGAGGATTTTAATGTGCAGAAATCACAGCACTCCACTGAAGTCAGGATGCGTCTCATTCTCTGTTAAGGTCATTCAAAATATGACCCCCATGTATGTAAGCGTAGGGCAAAACGTTGTCCTGGCACTGTGACATTGACCTTTGGCCGAAGTTTCCAAGAGACATCTGGAGAGTGTTCAAGTTGCCAGTTTGATTCCAGGCACTGTTTACAGTGCTTTGACCGTACTTGCAGATAACTCCAGGGTCAAAGGGATATGATTGCGTTCCCAAATGCACACTGTGGTGACAGTATAGGCTATAACCGTACTTAGCTGTGTAGATAACTAATATCATCAACAAAATGATATCACAGGCATTCACACACGTACTGGGGACAGATGTACTCACTGTACCAACTATATACACTCTGACATGTCACTATCAGTGTTGCCAGATTCTGTGAGAGAAACAAGCAACCAGGTCTAGGAAAAACCAGCCCAAAAGAAGCGACCATGGGCCACATGAGCACTTTAATATATACATCAGCTAATCAGCTAATATATACATCAGCTATTTGAAAATAGCAGATCTACAAGCTTACAACGCGTCGCATCGCGACGCGTTGTGAGCTTGTAGATCGGCTATTTTCAAATACAATCTTGCGGGGAAATTATAACAAGCAGATCTGGCAACCCTGATCACTATCTACTTTATATATCTATTTCACGTGTTATTCCAACTACTGGTGTTGTGTATAAAAGAGAAGGGATGTGTGTTATTCTGCCAGCACTGAAGGAGCTGTCTGGTCGAAATAAACCAAGTCTACTCAAGCCTGAGTAAGCCACATAATTGGTTTCCAGTTTTTCTTACAATAACTGCCAACTTCTCCGAGTTGTTCCATCGTCCATAACGATGCATCGCAGAAGCGGCGGCCGGGTGATCGGGTTGGCGATTCACTGTCTTCTGATGACAGGACTTCTGGGACAGATCACGGCGCCCACAGAGGGGACGCTAGACTTCACTCCAGAGACGGAGGCAGTCTTACCGGTGCAGGGTTCCCAAAAGCGAGGGAATTCAGCACTTCCTGTGGCTTCCGAAATGAAAGAGAATTCAGCACTCGCTGTGAAGATTGACGGGACGTCTTTGAGCTCTCACACACCAGTGGAGAAGACATCAAGAGACCTCAGGAGGATATCGGCAACCACTCGCAAGGTGAGAGACACGAGAGTGAAGAAGGATTCTCATGCAAAAAGCATCAGCAATGGATTCTTTACCTGCTGCACTTTTCACTGTAGACTGTTCTCTTCTGTTTTTAACTGCACTATGTTGCACCCATAGGTACATTTTTTATATTTTATATTTTGCACAATATTCTTTATAGCCTGAGGAACACATACATTTGACAGTGTTGTATATTTGACCACGTATATACTGTATAACAGCACCATTCTTGTGCCTTGTATATTTACTTTTGTCACTGTTTTGTTTTTATCCAACAATGTACTGTAACTGCCAAAGTTTAAGTTGAATATGAAGGATTCAGTAATAATTATCTTTTGAAGACTTATCAAAAATGTAATGTAAATGTATGAGGACTGACTCGTAGAAACTCGAGTCAGTTTTACTAAGACTAGATGGTTTAAGTGGTTAAATTGTGATATACATACAGATGTATGTCTATAATCTACAGATATTGCATGTTTGTATTACAGAACCAGGTACGGCGCTCTCAGACTCTGTCTGCTGGAGAACAGCAGTATGTTGTGGAGAGAAAAAAGATAGTTCTGGAGGCTCTCAACGACCTGGGAATCGACTGTACGCTGGTACGAATCAATACACTGAATAGTTTATAGTCAACATATATAAAAGAACCATATCTGTTACAGTATATATGTATATCTCTGTCTCTCTCCCTCTTTCTGTCACGCCTGTATGTCTGTTTCACTATCTTTGTAACTCTGTCTTTGTAACTCTGTCTTTGTGTCTGTCTGTCTGTCTGTCTGTCTGTCTGTCTGTCTGTCTGTCTGTCTGTCTGTCTGTCTGTCTGTCTGTCTGTCTGTCTGTCTGTCTGTCTGTCTGTCTGTCTGTCTGTCTGTCTGTCTGTCTGTCTGTCTGTCTGTCTGTCTGTCTGTCTCTCTCTCTCTCTCTCTCTCTCTCTCTCTCTCTCTCTCTCTCTCTCTCTCTCTCTCTCTCTCTCTCTCTCTCTCTCTCTCTCTCTCTCTCTCTCTCTCTCTCTCTCTCTCTGTCTGTCTGTCTGTCTGTCTGTCTGTCTCTCTCTCTGTTTCACTATCTTTGTAACTCTGTCTTTGTGTCTGTCTGTCTGTCTGTCTGTCTGTCTGTCTGTCTGTCTGTCTGTCTGTCTGTCTGTCTGTCTGTCTGTCTGTCTGTCTGTCTGTCTGTCTAGGAGTCTGTCCCTCATGTAGCTCTGTTGGGCTCAGTGGGAGGGGAGAGAGCAGCAGTGTCTCTCATGGGTTCTCTGGGTCAGATGAAGACAGACGGTCTGTTGGACACACTGCTCTACCTGGGCGGACTGTCCGGATCCAGCTGGTGAGAACATAACGCACTAATAAAATAACAGCAACGCACGTTCAATAAACTTGAGGTATACATTATCCTCTTGGTCTAAACTCAACTCCTAAAGTTGAAATATAATAACACACAAAAACCTGACAGAGGGATGAATTCAACACACCGGCTGCACTTTAAATCTGGTGCTTTCTACCGTAACTTTATCCAACTCATTTCCGGCAAGTGACACCATATAATGTAGGATTTAGACCCTCTATTCTCCCCGATGAAGTTCTGTAACATCCAGTGGTGGAAAGTAACTAAGTACATTTACTTAAGTACTGTACTTAAGTAAAAAAAAATCGGTATTTGTACTTTACTTGAGTATTTCCAATTTCCAATACTTATACTTATACTCCACTATACATCTCAGAGGCAAATATTGTACTTTTACTCCACTACAATTATTTGAAAACTTTAGTTACTAGTTACTTTTCAGATATAAATTATTACATTATAAAACATACCTTAACCACTTTAGCACTATTTTATACCTAGGCTATTTGAAAATAGCCGATCTACAAGCTCACAACGCGTCGCATCGCGACGCGTTGTGAGCTTGTAGATCTGCTATTTTCAAACATTTTAGTACTTTTACTTTTGGTACTTTAAGTACACTTTGATGCCAATACTTTTGTACTTTTAGTCAAGTCCATTTTGAATTCTGGCCTTTTACTTGTAACAGAGTATTTCTATATCGCAGTATTGGTACTTTCACTTAAGTAAAGAATTTGAGTACTTTTTCCACCACTGGTAACATCTAAGTGATCTAACATTATGTTGTTGCCCCTGTCTCCCCCTGTCTCTGTCTGTCTGTCTGTCTGTCTGTCTGTCTGTCTGTCTGTCTGTCTGTCTGTCTGTCTGTCTGTCTGTCTGTCTGTCTGTCTGCCTGCCTGCCTGCCTGCCTGCCTGCCTGCCTGCCTGCTTGTCTCTCTGACCCTCTGCCTCCAAGGTCGATGGTGTCTCTGTACAGTGATCCCATGTGGAGTACTAGGAACATGTCCAGCACAGTGTCAAGTCAGTGGGGTCCTCCTGTGGGGCTAGAAGAGGCTATGTACTGGCTGGCAAAGAGGGCCCAGGAGGAAGACTTCTCTCTCACTGATTTCTGGGCAGTCATGACCTCTGTTGGTATCACGAAAAAGGTAACAATACACAGGGGCAGGCTTTCTATCTATCTATCTATCTATCTATCTATCTATCTATCTATCTATCTATCTATCTACTGTATGTATGTTCAGTAGTGGAAAAAGTACTCAAATGTTTTACTTAAGTAAAAGTATCAATGGGCCTACTGCAATGTAGAAGTACTCTGTTACAAGTAAAAGTCCGGAATTCAAAATTTACTTGGGTAAAAGTACAAAAGTATTGGTATCAAAATGCACTTAACGTACCAAAAGTAAAAGTACTCAAATGTTTGAAAATAGCCAATCTACAAGCTCACAACGCGCCGCGATGTGAGCTTGTAAATCGGCTATTTTCAAATAGCCTATGTATAAAATAGGGCTAAAGTGGTTAATGTATGTTCTATAATTTAATAATCTATATCTGCAAAGTAACTAATAACTAAAGTTTTCAAATAATTATAGTGGAGTAAAAGTACAATATTTGCCTCTGAGATATAGTGGAGTAGAAGTAAAGGTATAGACAATTGGAAATACTCCAGTAAAGTAAAAGTACCTAAATACAGTACTTGAGTAAATGTATTTTGTTACTTTCCACCACTGTGTGTGTATGCATATATACAAGCTCACATGCAGTATGTAATATAGCAGTACATGTGTAGCAGCGATTATTCCTTTTTGGATGAGTGGTCGATGTTTGGCTTACTATGCAGGAGACCTGGGTTCGAGTCCACAATGTTTATGCATGTACTGTATGTTTGCAACAAAGCTTTCTATTATTTTTTTATTACAATTAACGTGATTATCTGTGTAATTTAAGACATATTTAAAGCATTCCACAACCTTTTTAGATGGATGTGCGGTGTCTCTCTAAGGAGGCAGAAAGACCCGCTATCAATCCCTACCCTGTATACAGCGCAATAGAAAAGAACTGCAACAACTATGGTCCTTTGAAAGGTACGCACGCACGCGCACACACCCACACCCACACACACACACACACACACACACACACACACACACACGTACAGTACAGTATATGCACATAGAAATTCTAACTTAACTCTCTCTCTCTCTCTCTCTCTCTCTCTCTCTCTCTTTCACACACAGGTAGATGGTTTGAGTTCACTCCCCATGAGTCTGGATTCACAGATTTAGGTCTGTTTATCAACACATCTCATCTGGGCTCTAGGCTTCAGGAGCCCAAGCCAGAGATGGACATGGTCAGGTTACACGGTACGTGTTCAAAACAACGTGACAGTCCAGTAGTAAAGGAACAGCGCTCTGACTGGAGGCTCAGGGTACTACCAGGGTTGCCAGATCTGCTTATTATAATTTCCCTGCGCAAGATTTTATTTGAAAATAGCCGATCTACAAGCTGCGACGCGTTGTGAGCTTGTAGATCTGCTATTTTCAAATAGCTGATGTATATGTTAAAGGTTTCATGACGTTCAGTTTTACCACACATTAAAAGTCTTTGTCATGGTCCTTCAAACGTGTATAGAAAGTTTTAACAAAAAATTCCACTCCATTTATCCATGGCAGGTGTTTTTCTCTCACATTTCTAAAGCCTTTTCAACTGCAATGAAAAAATAAATCTTTGCCTGCGGGTGTCGCTGGTGAGGGATTTTGCCTGTCAACCATCGCCTCTGCCAAAGGAAAGGATAGGGGAGGGGAGGGGCGAGGAGGAGAGTGGGCGGGATTAATCGACTGTGACCTCACTGCCGAAGGGCCAAGCTCAGATTACTTTCAGCCTAATTATTCAGAAAATCCACTGAATGTTCAAAGTTCAGATTTTTTGGGTGTAATTGAGGTCATAAAACCCCCCAAAAAACATTTAAAAAAAAAAAAAAGTGAAAATTAATGTCATAGAACCTTTAAAGTGCTCATGTGGCCCATAGTCGCTTCTTTTGGGCTGGTTTTCCTAGGCCTGGTTGCTTGTTTCTCTCACAGAATCTGGCAACACTGGGTACTACACTTGTGGCTGCTCTTCTCTCTAAGGCAGGGGTTCCCAAGCGTTTCCATGCCAAGGACCCCCAAATAGCCATAACCTCTGGCTGCGTCCCCCCTGTTGTGGAAAGGCTTTAAAAAAATAAGATTTCCTAAAACACACTAGCTGATTCTTAAAATTGGACACTTTGCTGAAACACACAGCCCAGCAAAAAGCAACACCAAAAACAGGCAAAAACCCCTACACACTCATTGCCACCAGTCACTGACATGCACACATCAACCAGAGAGCCATTGTCTGTCTGAGCCCAGTGGCATCTCGCTGACCCACTGTCTTTCTCTAATCAGCATGGCCATACCACACCAGACCACAATGCAAAGCACTGACCCTGACACACACACACACACACACACACACACACACACACACACACACACACACACACACACACACACACACACACACACACACACACACACACACACAATTACATTACAGTCATTTATTAGATGCTTTTATCCAAAGCGACTTACAATAAGTGCATTATAGGTAGGGAGCGAAACTACTAATCACCAGAAGTGCATTCTCTTCTAAAACAAGCAACTAAGAGTATACCTAGCGCTAAGATAAAAGTGCAATATATCAGCTACCTACTTTCTTAAACAGATGAGACAAAATAGGGAAATCAAATGAGCAAGAGCCAAAACCAATAAGTGTATCGAACAAGATCCAATAAAACAAGAGCTCGTACAACTAGTTAACAACAAGTAGGCAAGGCGAAGAGGAAGGGTAGTGTTTCCTGAAGAGGTGGATTTTCAGCCCGCGCCGAAAGATGGGCAGTGACTCTGCTGTCCTGACATCAGTGGGGAGTTCATTCCACCACTGTGGGGCCAGAACAGAAAAAAGCCGTGACCGTGTAGATCGGCCAGAAGGACCACTGAGCGACGAGGCAACCAGTCGCCCCGAGGCGGCAGACCACACACACACACACACACACACACACACACACACACACACACACACACACACACACACACACACACACACACACACACACACACACACACACACACACACACACACACACACACACACACACACACACACACAATGTACCTCTTATCTCCACTTGTATCTTTTTCGTTGCACAGCCCTGTGGAGCTCCGTCAGTAGGCCTATATGTGGTATCAGTGTTTAGGAGTGTGTAAAGAACCAGGGCTTGTGGTGACAGCTCCAGCCTATAGTGTTTGAACTGACTGTCCCAACAGAAAGGTTGCTGCAGTCATGTGTCCTGATGCACAATGTGACACGCTGAACCTCCCTACCTGCTCACCTCATTGTAAGCGGCTCTGGATGAAGCTTCACAGCCCCCCTGATAAATACCTATTGTAGAAGTAGAGGTTATAGGAGTGGCTAATGTGAAACAGATGGCCCCATTGGACCAACTCATCAGCCAGTCACCACCAGAGATGTCAAATCTCAACAGAATGTATAAATCTAAAAAAATAAAATAAACAAAATGACAACCTCTGTCCTAACAGATTCAATCAGGCAAGGAACACCCCTAATTAAAAAAACAAGATATGACACAGTCATATTATCCCAGGTTGCTTATTTCTCTCACTAAAAATGGCAACGTTTTTAGATCCCAAATGGTTGCTTATTTATCTCACTAAACATGGCAACGTTTTTAGATCCCATATTCTGAGGGGACATTGAGCAACAGCGCCACTTACCATAGAGTCACATACAGTGGCCGAACACAGTATTGTGGGTCGTCTTTAGATCCCATATTCTGAGAGGACATTGAGCCCTCATTGGCTAAAGGACCAGCCAATGAGGAAAAAGTGAAGCAAAAGTTAGGACTAGCGAGTGTAGAGTGTTTTGCAACCTGGTAAAAAAAAACTTGGAGTCGAAAGAAGAGGAAAATAATTCAGGAAGGATCACAAAAGATGGGACCCCCTGGTGTGTGTGGACAGCCGTTCAATAGGTGACAAGTGGGCAATTTACAAAAGAACAAAACCAATACGTACAATGTGCACCTGCCTACAATCACCTACCTTCAGCTCTGTTAAAAGACCTCTGCTCCGCTCTGGAGCTCCTTGTCCTGTATTTACAACAGTGTTGTTCTGAATGCAAAACTGTCAGCACAAAGAATTACAATCACATTAGTCCAAGCTGATCTGGGACCAGCTCTTATACAATACACCTCACCTTTGTTAGAAGCCAAACTGAGATACACATGGATAAATTAACACTGAGGATATTACTGTACATGTATATCCTTTGTCTTGTACTGTGTCTTTCCCTTGTGTGTGTGTGTGTGTGTGTGTGTGTGTGTGTGTGTGTGTGTGTGTGTGTGTGTGTGTGTGTGTGTGTGTGTGTGTGTGTGTGTGTGTGTGTGTGTGTGTGTGTGTGTGTGTGTGTGTGTGCGGTCTTGAGCAGGTATCGTGAGCAGTGCTTTGGCTGATGAACGAAGCATCATCAGTAAGATGCCAGATGAACTTAAAGGTAAGACGGCTTTTACGAGTGTTGGTCCATAACAAAGTAATGTCCAGTTTTGCATACTGTCCTCTCTTCACTTCTGTTCCTAAAAAAAAAAGAAAGAACATCCAACCAAGGTTTAAACATAATAAACAGCTTGGTTTCTGTGCATCTCGGTAGTAGGTACACTATGATTAAACGTGTGTGTATGTGTGTGTGTGTGTGTGTGTGTGTGTGTGTGTGTGTGTGTGTGTGTGTGTGTGTGTGTGTGTGTGTGTGTGTGTGTGTGTGTGTGTGTAGATGCAGTGGGCTGGACATTGACTGATGATGACAACTTGATGGACCTGGCACTGCTCTGGGTGGAGGGTAATACTTCTACAACTACTATAGCTATTACTACTGCTACAAATACTACTACTACTTCTTCTGCTACGTGTGTGTGTGTGTGTGTGTGTGTGTGTGTGTGTGTGTGTGTGTGTGTGTGTGTGTGTGTGTGTGTGTGTGTGTGTGTGTGTGTGTGTGTACTGTATGTTTGTGCTTATAGTATTTGGGCATCTCTATGTTGCTTGTTCAAGAGTATTTTTATTTTTCAAATGTCAGCACCAAAGCAGACAGACACTGTGTGGGGTGCCACTAATATGTACATGCGTCTGCAACACACTCTGGCTAAACTGTCACTCATGGTGAGAGAAATGACGAAGGATGATCCCACTGTTCAATCCAAACTGGACGACATGGAGGAAGCATTCAAAGGTACTGACAATACAGCAGCTCACAACATGTGCTTGCTGATCTATTTTTGAAAAAAGAAAAAGGAAAAAAAAAAAATACATTTGAGGACAAATTTGCCTATAATGACTATATAGTGCTATTACTATTATATATATTTTTTTATAATGACTTGATGGTGAATTAATGTCTTCCAGCGCACATGAAACTAAACCCTGTAATGTTTGGGAAGACGAGCCCAAAACAGAGGAAGAAACTATTTGATAGTTGGAGCGCAGCAATAATCAAACCCATTGAAGAGTGGAGCCAGAGCCTGGAGAAAGGACCATTCAAAGACTTTGGTTAGTGTCAGTGTCTATCACAGTGTACAGCTAATGCTACAGTGACGCTAATCATGACAGTGCAACATGTCATTAACCCATTAAGACCGGGAACGCATCTGTGTCATTTTAAGATTTCTTTGGCTATTCAAAAATAGCAGATCTACAAGCTCATAGCGCGGCTATGAGCTTGTAGATCTGCTATTTTTGTAAAATAGTGAAAATGTGTGCAAATCTTTGAATATATATATTTTTAAAGCGAACATTTGTAACTCAAATCTTTGCCTCTGGGGGTCCCTGGAACAACACATTTTGAGTTGGGGGTCCGCGGCCAAATACATAACATTTTGGGGGTCCTTGACAGGAAAAAGATTGAGAACCACTGACATAGAAACATTAGACATTAAACGAGTATAGTAAAATAAAGTAAAATGTTTTTTATTTTGTTTGCTTTTTTTCCAGTCAATTGGTCAGTCAAAAAACTTTTCCCTGTGATTGGCAGATGGGAGTGGGGAACAACTGAAAACTTCCTGTACAAATACCCAGGTGAGTTTGATAATACTGCCAACTTAAAGGCATACTAGGTAACGTTTTCAACAAAACTAAAGTTAAATTGTATATCTTTTGTGAGTGGCAAAAGTTTCACAACACCCACTCCATGAATTTCACCCCCGGAAGCCTTTTATTTATATATTTACTATTGAACGGTGAAGGGGGGGACTTTCCCGGGGAAATGACGTCATCTGGCCGGAAAACGGAGGCGGAAATGCACTGGTTTCCTGTTTGGCCAGGAACTAACGCAACGGTTTCCTGTTTGGCCAGGAACTAACGCGCTAATAACAAAAAGGAACCTCACGCTGATTTTAAGAGAATGTAGGATTGGAAGATCGAAAAAGAACAGAAAAAGAAAGCACAGCTCATGGTAACTAATGCTCCACTGGCTAAGAGAAACGATCCGTAGATAGTATAAAACAATTAAAAGATCGCTTTTTGAAACGCTTCCGGCTTCCGGTGAAAACGAATGGAGTGACGGTAGTGACCAGCAGAGGTTGCTAAAAATCGTTATTTGTGATTTTGCATTGTACAACTTTAAGGTTTTGGGCTATTGTATTAACATGATGTAATCGTACTTTTCCCAATGGTTAATTTTCACAACTTTAGTTCACTTGAATCAGAATGAACTTAATCTGAATAATGTCACATTATGTGTTGTTGGACAGATTTTTCAGTGCCATCCTGTCTCTGGTCTAACAAGCACATCCAGCTGATGGATGCGTCGTCAATGCTTTCCATGCCTTTCCCTCCTTTCCTGGGGGACAAGAGACACGTTGACCTCATCATTGCAATGGAATACTGCTCTGGTGACGCCTTCCGGGTGAGCGTTTGTGTGAGATCAGTTTGGGTTCACAACAAAGAGGTGGATGACACTGCTTTTGGGTTTGGGATGTGGCCCTAAGCCATGACACACACATACAGTGCCCAATGTAGTCTCTGAAGACAGACTATTGGCTTTTAACCCTTTAAGACCGGGAACGCATCTGTGTGTCAATTTTAGATTTCTTTGTGCTATTCAAAAATAGCAGATATACAAGCTCATAGCGCGGTACCGAGTGCCGCGCTATGAGCTTGTATACAGGGAATACAGTTGCATTCACAACTTCCTGTGTGGGCCTTTTACGAAGTGAAAGTACAGACTCTCTGTAGCATTTAAAGATTGTGGAACAGTTGTCTAGCTTGAGAGACTATATCCAACGTGTCTAACCTTTGTTCATTATTCAATGTTTGCGCAACATAATGTCATCATTACAAGCATATATGCACAAGTCCACCTCTAATAAGTTGGTATTCCTATTGAATAAGGAATAAGGCTTGCTTACAGTCTTTTTTTATCCACTTTTTTTTATCCACTTACAGACTGAATTCAGATTACTTTAACATTGTTCCACTGTCCCTCCAGAGCCTGACCGAGGCCAGAGACTACGCAGCCAAGGTGAAGAAACCTTTCCCAGAGATAGACGACAGGATCCTGGAGGAGAAAGACTGGCCCAATGACTGCTATGTTTTACAGGGAGAACGAGACCAACCCACCGTCATCTACATGCCTCTCTTCAACAGAAAGAATTGTAAAGGTGTGATGCTTTTACATTCAAATAGAAGGCAAACATTCATCATGTTTGGTAGTGTTGTATAGCAGTTAGACATGTCCATGTTTTTGTTCATGGACACTGACCAGACATTAAGGCTGAGAGGGAAGTGAACTGCAACACTCCATCTAACCATGGTGGACATTTTGGTCAAAATAAAAATGTTGCCATGGACATACAAAATGAGTGGACAATAATATTACCAGAAACACATAAAGAGCCATATAACAGTTCTGTAACTCTGAGCGCGTACAAATGGAACCAAATGGACCCGTAAGGGTAGCCTGGTAAAGCCCCTCCCTCCGGAAAATCTCATTAAATTAGATTTTCCGGGGGGGAGGGGCTTTACCAGGCTACCCTTACGGGTCCATTTGGTTCCATTTGTACACACTCAGAGTTATGGGGGTCCTTGCAAATATATATTTTTTAGAACCACTAGTACTAGTAGGACTCCTAATGTGTCATATATAGTGTCATAGTAAATCAGAGTCATACGTACATAATATTCTGAAGAAAACCTGGAGACTTGATAATTCAGTAATTGGGTCTTATGATAAAATATGAACATTATAATGGTGTGTAAATCAAAAAATTGCCACAGACAAGACCAAGTCTTTGTCACGGACACATTTGTCCGTGTACGGACATATTTATGACCCCTGGACTCCAGGTTGAAATAAATAACGACACAAAAATGTATTTTGTCTTGGTTAATCCCATCTAGATGCAGAGCAGATTAAACAGAGGATAGAGGAGTACTCCACCACCCATTTGCCTTATACTCAAGAGCAGGTGGAGTTCCTGATGGAGACGGCTGCAACCAACATGAAGAACAGCAAAAACACCATACTGACAGAGCTCCACAGGACTGAGCAACGAAAAAGATACAACTGGAGATAAGAGGTACATTGCGACGGGCAGTGTGTGTGTGTGTGTGTGTGTGTGTGTGTGTGTGTGTGTGTGTGTGTGTGTGTGTGTGTGTGTGTGTGTGTGTGTGTGTGTGTGCGTGTGCGTGCGTGCGCATGCGTGTGTGTATGTGTGCGCGTGCATGTGTGTGTGTCAGGGTCAGTGTGTCTGTTTGTACACGTCTGAGTGTCAACTTTTTGCTTTTGATGCACAATAGTGTACTGTAGGTCACGGTGAAGATAACAGATTTTCAAGCGAAAAAGGTATATTTGGTTTTGTAATATATGTGCAAATGTGTGCATTTGTAGATTTGTGCTTTATGTGTGAGATATAATAGATGAATGAATGGATGAAAATATAAAACTTTTCTTCTTCTACATTTCAGGAAGTCTGCAGCAGCCAACTTGGAGTTGGACAGCCACATACTCAAACTGCCAAGACTCAAAATGCTACAGATATTATGTAACATAGATAAACATCAACGCACATACATGTAAGAACAAGACATTAATAATAAAATGTTGTGTTATTGTGTGTAAGTCTGATCTGTCCTGAGACCATGTATAAAAATCTAAGTCACTGATCATTATTCAAGGTGTGGGTTTATCCATGGTCCATGACCATAGGTGGCTGAGATAATGAGAAAGAAAAGTACTTAAAACTGCTAAATGGTCATAGTTCCTATATATCTCTAGGGAATCCTGTGATACTGTATTATGAAAGATGTTTGATTCGTGAATGGAAAGATGAAAACGGTTTAGCCAGCTACAGTACCAAAACAATCCTCACAGACTGAATAGACTGCAGTAAACAAGCATAGCCACTAGAGGTCCCTCAATGTCCACAGTATTTCCAGTTAGGCCTACTGTACCTGACGGGTTGCAGGATATTTCATTATTTCTTATGAGGACCACGGGATTACAGACGACAGGGTTGGTGATGGCTGATTTTAGCAGTCACACCTGCCCTGAATCAAACTAATTGGACCCATGCAGGGCTAGGCGTTGTGCCTTCTCCACTGTCTAAAGTCTTGTGTCAACAACTTTGATCTAGAAACCATGGCTGTAGTCTGTACAGCCATTTACCCTCTCACACAGACCTAAGACCTAAGTTCTTTCAATATGACCCTACAGTTTTCTAAGCTTTATTAGGGGGCATATTGCTTTTTGGATATTGCATATTGCTGCTATCAGCTATATTTTACATTTGTGTCCTGTGTGTAAAGTAAAGTAAAGTAAAGAAAAGACATATATATACTAAATAACAGCATCTGTGAACAAGCAAACAACATGTATGTACCTAGAGTCTAGCATTTATCTAATACCATCAAATGCTGAAAAGATAAATATAGTCACAAGCGGCAACATTGGGGCTTAAGCAGTTAGGGGAAACGGAACTGATGAAAACATCTGAACACCCTGAAAGTAATCTTGATCTACCTCTTTATCAGGGGAAAGGATTGCAGGACTCAAACCAATAGTATTTTACAGTTTAAGTTTTATAGCCATAGTTCGCCTATAGTGCTTGGTGTGGATGGTCCTTTAGACCTGTGATTTGTGAAGTGGAGTTTTGATTGTAATTTGAGGAATTATGCATGAGTCTGTGTGTGAGTCTGTTGTGTTGTGTTGTGTTATGTGCACGTTCATGCGTTTGTGGGAGTGTGCGGACACCAATAGATGAGGTCATACTATTCATTTTAATGACTGTATAGATCAATCTGTTCGATGACAAACCCATTGCTAATTCAAAGGTTATTATTGATCAGTGGTGCAGTATCGTTTTCCCATTTATCAGTCAGTGGCTGCTGACTTATTGATTATGGAGAATGTGTTGATTACATTCCCACAACTCATTAACTTCAAGAGGGCTATTTCCATAATGTAATTTAATACAGATTCCAAATTACTTCCTAGCGGATGGTAATCCTGATCTGAAACAGTGCAAAGACTTTTCATCTGCATTCACCCAGTACTGCACATTGTACATTCACATAGTTTTACATCAATGACCCCATCTAACCACATGAAACCTAGGGTCTATTTTGGGGGCGAAAATTCGGTGAAAATAGCAGATCTATAAGCCCATCGCAATGCGACATACTGTATTGTGAGCTTGAAAATTGAGCTTGTAGATTTTGAGCTTGTAGACTGGCTGACTTTGAGCTTGTAGACTGGCTATTGGAAGAATGGCACTAAGAAAGGAGCAGACACAATTGGAACTGGAACACTATAAAAACAAAGATGATAAATGACTACTCTCTCCTGATTTGTCACCTACCTGAAAATGTGTTTGCTATTTATTAAATAACTGGATATATGGGGAGACCCCTGTTACTGAACAAACACTCTATAGCAATGATTACGATCAGCAAGTAGTGATTTAACTTTTCAACAAAAAAAGTTTAGTTTTAAATCAAAAATACAATTTACCCTACCTTTAATAATAAATAGCTGAAACAGAAAGAAGCAGTGATTTTACAGTCAAAATCAGTTTTTTTGTAAAATGTCAACTACAATGATCTTATAGTGAAATAACAGGTACCAGTGTTTAGTAAAAAGATGTTGTTATCCAATATGACCTGCTATTGATTATGTCGTTATTAACTTGATTGGCTCAGAGGTAATTATCAGGGTTTTAACCACAGCTGGGTCTCTTAATGATGACATCATCTCTAACAGTGGTAGCAGTGATGTAATGTGGTTGGTTGATACAATGCACCCCAAAACACACACACACACACACACACACACACGCGCGCGCGCACACGCGCACACACACGCACACACACGCGCACACACACACACACACACACACACTCCCTTCTATCTGAGGTCATAGGTCCAAGATCTATAGGAGTTTAGAGAGAAGGGGAAAAAAGGTTTGACAAAAAGGAAGTGGAAAATCTCCTGAGATGCTGATGATCTCATAATGGGAGTCCAGGCAGGATGATGACATGGCTTGGTGCATGTGTGCGTGCGTGCGTGCGTGCGTGCGTGCACACTCGTGTGTGTGTCTATACATCCTGCGCCCCATGGGTGTTTGTGTTTCCTGAGTGAGGAAAACATAAGTTCAGGAGTTCAAAATCCTGGCTACGTGCTGACTATATCTCTGTAATTCCTTGGGACTCGTGGGTTATTTTTTAGATCACTTTAGTATGGGTTTGATTATTACTTACAGTACAGACGGAATCAATGCAAGCATGAAAAGGTTTGTGTGTTGTTTCCATTAATTAACTTAACTTAACTTCCATTAAATATCTTTACCATTTTGTTAGTTGTGTCCCTTCCTCCACTTCAGCCTCCATTGGGATTTATGTCACTCTTTGTCACAGTATGTTGATTTCACCCCAAAACTGTGTTTTTTTTGTACACAGCAAATGAAGAGCCTGCCCTGAGCCCTCTGTGTTTATGGAACCTGAAATGGAACAAATTGTTGGCATTCTTTACATTCATTCTTTGGATGATTTTTCTGTGTTCTTTCTTTATTACATTTCAAAACCTCTCATTGTTTTCTGTAAAGTGTTATTCGTTCCAATAAGCTTCATGCTCACACAACCTTTTATTTTTTATTATTTCTCAATGTCTTTACACAACTTGGAAAACAAGAATCACTTTCCTTATCTTATTATATATTAAAGAACCCTCTGTCTGTCACACTCTCTGTCCTGCATGCTTCTCCTCAGTGGGTTGAGCAATTGCTCTGAACTTGCAGACGGCCATTGACCATTAGCATATGCACACAACCACGATGCGTGTTTTTCACTTTCCCAAAATGTATGCTGTCTGTGTATTAGCGTTTTTGTGATTTCTGCGGACTTTGGAAGTTACTGAGCATGCAAGGCCACGGGGTCTGTTGTCACGGTTACGCTCGCCCAGGCGATGGGATGTTCTCTGTCACAGTCCCAACCAGTAGGCAGTACCTGGGTAGACATAGGTACGGGCTGTCAGCTCTCGTGATATACTATACTTACTACCCCTTGAGGATATTTGGCATTCCAGCATTCTGGAATATTCAGGCCAGTATTTATCTAGAGATGTGACGTCATGTTGTGACATCATGCTGGCAAATTAGGCAGTAAAATATATATAACCAAGGATCAATATGACGATGGGTCTTGTGTCTTGTGTTTATTAATAAGCTACAAAGGGCATCACAACATAAACTGGAAAATTACATTTCTAATTATCCACATCCTATTGGTAGTATTAACCATTTAATCCAATGTATTTCCTTGACCGGTGTCCCCCAGGGGTCTATACTAGGCCCCCTCCTTTTTTTTGTTTTGTTACTTCTTTAACGCACGCATGCACCCACACAGACTCCTGCTGAGAGGAAATCATTAACTAGCAACTTGCTCTTGGGACCGTGTGTGTGTGTGTGTGTGTGTGTGTGTGTGTGTGTGTGTGTGTGTGTGTGTGTGCCTGCCCCATATTTGTATGCCCTTACAGATTTAAATGTGTCAATGTGTCTACATGTTGAACAGTACACCAATGTAATTGTGCATGTGTGACTGTGTGATTTAATGCTCAGGTGTGAGTTTATGTTCTCTCAAAGCAGGTTAAGAATGTTTTTTTTCACAACCGAATGGGTTCCCAGATTGATTGTGTGTGTGCACGTGTGCGTGTGCGTGTGCGTGTGCGTGTGTAGGTCGATGAACTGGACACACGCGCTGGAATAGAACTAATGACACAGACTATTAGGCACCGGTAAATGACTGAGGTCATCAAGAAAACGATGAAATCATTTTGTCGCGTGTAAGTATACTTGCGTGCATGTGCGTGTGTGTGCGCGTCTGTGCGAGTGTGTTGGTTCACTAAAGAATGAAGCACGCTACATAAATTATTCAATGAATAGTCTCTAGTTTCCTGGACAGATGTAAATACGTGCGTGCGTGTGCGTGTACGTGTGCATGCGCGTGTGTATAGAAAGATAGATAGACACATAGACACATAGACAGACAGACAGACAGACAGAGACAATACAAAATGTAAACAGAATCTATTCAGTATGTATCTGTTTGTAGTCCTGTTACGGTTTATATTTATTTTTAGGCTTAGAAAGCCTTATGGCCTGGGGATAGAAACTGTCCCTGAGACTGCTGGAATGAGTGCTTCAGTACCGTTTGCCATAAGGTATCAGATTGTGACCTTTGTTAAATAATGAGGAAGATAAACAAAAACATATTACGTATTGTTTTCTGATGTCTTGCTTTTCAATGTGAAAAAGGCGTCAAAACAATGACAAAGGACACACTTATCCCATATCTGCTGGGCTGGGTGCTGGATCTTCAAAACATTTCGAATAGAGTATGTTTCTGACGAATCTGCCATACTGAATACTAGCCATAAAGTTACTCTGTGCTCTGTGGGTGACTCAATACAATTATATGTGTGCGCATCGAAAAACAAGATATCACAAAACAACGTGTGATACAGTGTGTCTTCTTTTATTTTCCTGAACTGATTGGCCGCAATCATTAAAGGAGTAGCTCATCCAAGAAATGACTTTTTTTCTCATGCCATGATGTGACTAATAATGACCAATGTGACTCCTGCTCACGCTATGACTTTTTTCTCTTCTTTTTTGCTCTCCTTATCATTCTCTTTTTATCTGTTTTATCTGGCTGGCTATTTTTCCTATATTTGCTGTGTATTTATTATCTGTTTTAGTTTTTTTTGCTGTAATTGCCTGTGACTGACTTTCCCTTGTGGGATCAATAAAGGGGTATTCTTCTCTATCCGATCCTATCCTATTATAAAAGCAACCTTTACGCAGTTATTTGATATCTTCTGCTATTTGATGTCTTTTATTTGCACGAGTCTGAGGTACTCTGTCTTTATTACACACTTTATGACTGTGTGTGTGTGTGTGTGTGTGTGTGTGTGTGTGTGTGTGTGTGTGTGTGTGTGTGTGTGTGTGTGTGTGTGTGTGTGTGTGTGTGTGTGTGTGTGTGTGTGTGTGTGTGTGTGTGTGTGTGTGTGTGTGTGTACGCACGCTCTCAGTAAACATGATGCCAGTGCCATTTGTGTGCCTAATGGAGTAAAACTCTTTTCTCATCTCACTTCCATTTCTCTCTTCCACTGATTTCAGTCATTTGCCATCTCTGTCTCTCTGTCTCTCTGTCTGTCTGTCTGTCTGTCTGCAGCTAATCTTGTAAACTGATTGATCAGGAAGACACCCCACCCCCAATCGGTCTCATGGTGGCACTATACCAGTCTGCTTCACATTTTAACTCTTGAACCACTGGGTCATACAATCATACACCCTCCATTCCCCCTGACCGGGCAAAGGCTGATCTTTGCGAGCAATAGCAATTGAAAGATGGCTACACATTGTCTGACTACAACGTACAGAAAGAGTCCACACTCCACCTTGTGCTGCATCTGAGTCTGAGAGGAGGAATGCAGATCTTTGTCAAGACCATCACTGGCAAGCTAGACTATCAACCTGGATTACTTGGATGATAACCTAGCTCCCCATAGGCTACGCCCATTTCCAACTACTTTCCCCCCCAATTTTGCTCCTACAGATTTTGTCCAAAACTCATACAAATCGGTACTCATTCTTCTATAAATTATGCAAATCTATGTGTGCATGCGAGTGTCTTTAGAACCTGACTGATCAACTTCAAACTCTGCATGTGTATTGCTGAGGACCAGGGGGAGTACGATGCCCAGTGTGAAGTCGTCGGATCTGTGAAAAATCTGCATATCCCCATATAAGGTCGGATCAGTGGTTGGGCTCTTCATAAATGGGGCATACATGGTAACTGGTGTATTTATACAGCAACTTTATCCAAAGTGCTTTACAAAGTCCATATTTGGGCACCTCCACTTGGTAAGTAGGTTGGAGAGGCTTATTGTTGGTATCAGCCAAAAACAAAGGAGTTAACAATGCGCAAGACCCCTGGGAGATGGAATGCTGAGGTGGAGAGCCACATATCATCAGCTCCCAGTACTTACTGCATGACTTGCTTGCTGCAGCCAAACCATGCTACTCATACACTGAGACGGCAGTGCCCGGGATCGCACCCACCATGACCTTGCGGTCCAAAGACGAAAGCTCTACCGACTGAGCAACCCAGACACTAAAACTACTTGGGCTGACACAGAACTCCATATTTTGGGCATGCCATGTCATCATAGTGAAGACTATTTTCGCAGAATAGGGACGTTAAGATTCATGTGGACAAACTAACACCAAGGATTCCACGGTGCAGTCTAAACTCAACCTGGGATACTCCAAGCAGGTTCTCTCCGTTTCTTTGTCACAGGTTGAGGACAAAGCGACTGACCTTCTCCAGGTATGCTGGTTTGAGGAAGTCCTGCAGTTCACTCTTTTTCGCCCACACAAAAGGAGGAGTTTCGGAAGATGCAGAGAGACTGGCACTGTCGGACAGGATGGCTTTAAAAAAGAAGATCTTGGTTCCCGCGAAGGTCTCAGTGCGCACGGCTCTGGGTACTTTGTGTTTATAGACGCCACAGGGGGTATTACCCAGGAATGTGGCATGCAAGGCAGCCTCTGGTAGACTAGAAGCCAGAGCTCTCTCAGCAGTCTGTCTCAGGGTCTCTCCTGTCTCCCAGCTGATCTGAGGAAGCAACCAATGTTTCTGGTCTCCAACCTTCTGTTCCACCAACAGAACCAGGGAGTCAGCCAAGCAGCGCCCCAATGAAGACATCTTATCTAATTCAGCTCCGGTCCTGGGTTCAGGCGGAAACTGCTTGAGCTTCTGTTCCCAGGCGTCCTCCAGGTCCTGAGCCAACACAATCTCTTCTTCGCCGTGGCGATCCTCCTCTTCCTCATCCGAGTCGTAATAATCATCCGATTGTTTACGCCTCAACCTCTCTGCGTCGTCCAGGAGACGCAGCTCATGGTCAGACAGCAGGCTCTTCTCCAGCTCCTTCTGATACATGAGCTGTGCAAACTGTTCCTCTATGGGATTCTTGTCTTGGGAGATGACAGGGAGTCTCTGGAGACAAACTGAGCCCATTAACTTCCACGGCGACGCAACACTTTCAATTTGATCTTTAGCTTTCAACAAAACGCGGCACACAGAACTTACTGAAACCCGGCGTAACGTTAGTGTTGTGTTACTGATCCTTGTTCTTCCAAAATAATTTACAAAATGCAAACAGTGACTCGCCACCCTGCCACAGGCTGCAGCCATCTTCGTTCTCCTACCCTAGCCCTAAACGTAACACTAAACCTAAACGTTGACATGCAACATTTCAGTAGTTTGCAGAAATGTCATAGTAACATTGTTCTCTGGTAGACATAACACAGATCCTGTCTGTCTGTCTGTCTGTCTGTCTGTCTGTCCTTCCTTCCCAAATAAAGAGTTCCACTCTGACATCATCAATATGATGTCAGTCTTACCCAAACATTGAATGAATTAGGTGTGCTCTGAATTCTATCCTGCACAATATTAAAATTGGCTAACGGGAGGGCAGACGGGCTGGCCGGCGGGTGGACGGACCTCTGATGGTTCCAGTGCAGCTACGCCAAAATATGGAGTATATGTTGTCTAACCTCAATGTGTCGCCATGGCATCAGCCGCAAACAAATCAGTCAGCTCCATATATGGGCACAAAAGGGGGTATGTCCATATATGGGCATATATTGATGACATCAGCAATTTCCATACATGGGCATAAAAGGGACAAGGACTGACAGATACAGCTATCTCTATATATGGGCACAAAAGGGACACAGACAGATGTCGTACTTCTGTTGTCGTGGTCATATTTGGTCACGAATATCAACCCAAACATAATCGGTAGTGATTGTTCTAGAGCTCCATATGGAGCTGACTGATTTGTTTGCGCCTGATGCCATGACGACACATTGAGGTTAGACAACAAACTCCATATTGGTAGCGTAGCTGCATTGGGAACGCCTTATATGGTAGTGACGTGAGCATGAAAATATAAAACCATGACTGTGTGACAAAAGGTTTGGCACTGATCAGTCAAGTGGTTTGCGGGATTAGCTCCGGACAAACAATGAGACATACACACACACACAGACAACAGACCTTCTTATAGATGACTAGTCTCCTAAAGAGCCAGAGTGCCATGCCATAAAAACAAGACAGGGTCTAAAAGTGTGGATCTTGGACGTCATGTGGATGTCTATGACATCAGTCATCCTTTGCATTAGGCCATAGTACGTGGTACCAGACATTTTTCAGCGAACTGTGAGTCGATACTTAATAGTGAAGAGTAAACATATACAATGCTGACTACTGAATGGTCAAGAGAATCCTCAATAGTGTCCTCGCACACGCACACACACACACACACACACACACACACGGAAGGAGTGACTCTATAGAATAGAACGGACAGACGGATGGACTATGGGAGTTTATTAATGTATCTGCAGTGTAAAACTAAATAAACTGAGGAGAGGAGAGGCATTTGGAGCCAGTACTTTCAATGGGAAAGCACCGTTTCAGTGTGAAATGTGTTGTTCAATTGCTTAAGCACAAGGCTAATTTTGTCATAACACTACACTTCAGTTCAGACAATCACACACACACACACACACACACGAAGGAGAACACCTCAGATCAGCAAAATATGCGGTGCGTTGTGAGCTTGTGGATATGCTATTGTTTTAATTGGGCTTAAGTGGTAACTTTTTTGCCACCCTCTAGATTTTTCTGAAATCACGCATCTGCATCCAGCACTACAACGCTGCCTTCCATTTTTGTTGAAGACAACAGGCACAGTAGCTACACTCACCTGCTGCCTTTACATAATTGTGCTTGCAACTGATTGGTGAGTTTACAATAAAGCACCTACAGTAAGTGTCTGTACACCATAAGCCTGTGTTTGATAAATTGGGTCATAGCCTACAGTAGGTGTCGAATTTGAAATGGCAAAGTAGTGACATCATGTTAGATTTCTGTGTCTAATGTAGAGTGTATTTAGTGTTTTGCGAAACCATGTGTGATTTTACGAACAGTAACTTTAATTTCAGTGTTTAAGCTATGTGTTTATGCACCTACTATATACAGTAAGTGTATATGCACCTGATGGACAGTGAATAGAGCTGTGAGGAAAAGTTAGAGCAAACACACACACACACACACCTACTAAAGCAGAATCATATATTACTGTATGTGAAGGGTGTTCGGTTATGAGCAACCCACGCTTGCGCTCTCTGACATACTTCCCACTGTCCTGACCCACTTCTACCAGCACGCCTGCATGAGGGGCAACTACCGATGGGAGAGTGGGCGTTCTGCTGTGCACATGTTTCAAGATATGTATTATTAGAAGAGAGAGAGAGAGAGAGAGAGAGAGAGAGAGAGAGAGAGAGAGAGAGAGAGAGAGAGAGAGAGAGAGAGAGAGAGAAAAAGAGAACTGAGTGAAGGACAGAGGACAAATACACTAGGATTGAGAGAAAAGAGGGAGGAAAAAATAGAGAATAGAGACACTGACAGAGCGAGAGAGGTGTGTGTGTGTGTGTGTGTGTGTGTGTGTGCTCGCGCACGTGCGTGGGAGGAGTTAACCGTGGTTCAGAGTGGTTTTATGAAATCCTTTCATTTTACAAACTCCATCTGAAAGCTTCACTTCAAGGTCTACTGCTCGACTACAACACAACTGTCCTTCAACGTTTTCCACTGAAGTTTCAAACTTGTCCCAAACTTACTTCAAGGGCCATGTGGCAAAACGGCACAGAGGCACGTCCAAAACCCCCTCAAGTTATTTTTAAGAACGTGTTGGCTGGTTATTTTGTTGCGGACACAGAAAATAAATGACAAGACAAAGCGCTCTTACTCCTGCGGCATGTTCCTTTAATTTATAAGTAGTTGGTCTTGTCGATCTACGTCTTGAATTTTCTGACCACGTTAACCCCCCTTTTCCCTATTTTGGGCATGTCATTATAAGTGGACATTTTAAGAAATGTTCACAAAAAAATAAATCTACAGCTCACATTGCATTGTGTGACCAGCGAGCTGAGTTAAGATTTTTCATTTGAGACAGTACTGAGGTCAGCTGAGACACTGAGCAGATGATAGATTACAGATAGCCGAGGGGGTTTTCATTGTAATCCAACACTATCGGCTGATTTCTGTAATCTACAGAAGAGGACAGATGACCTGATGTTGTTAAGTTAGTTATGTGACAAGATACAATCCCAACTTGCATATTTTGCCACTTCGGCTGGGGGGGGGGGGGGCTGATGCTGAGGGTATCCTTTCACGTAGGCTACCATGTTGACGATGAGGGAATGGTCATAACCGATTCCCACCCTCGAGCAAGTGATTCAATGATAGTTGCGAACGCGGAAGGAGGCGCGGCGAAGCCGCGCCTCCGACCAAGTGGAGCTTACTATATCATCGTGCTTGCGGTGTGTGTCCCATATTTATGGTCTCTTTCCGTCTGTGTTCACGCTCTCATTCTCTCATTGGCTCGCCGGCGAGAGATTGCGCCTGATCCCATTGGTTCACCGATCTGTCCGTCAACCCCCGCCCCGTTAACACAACATTACGAGCGACGCCCACTGCACTCTGGTTGGTTGCGAAATGAAACACTTCCTCATACCGAGTACACCGACCCGCTGGGCCAGGCTTTTATTTTTTAGCAAAACTAAGCAATAAAAGCCTGGAGATCGAGGCGAATCCGCGTTCGCCTCCAGCGTTCGCGCGTCTTACTTGTGTGCTACTACTATATAATCTGGCCCACAGTGGCCGGCCACAGCGCTCCTCAGAGCGGACACAGGCGGCTTTTGCTCGCCGGTGCTTGTAGATATACAATATGCTTTTCGACTCAAATCAGCTATATCGCCCGAACGGTGGGTCGCATGGGGGGGCGGCTTGTTGGATCCGGTCTGGCGAGGTGAGTTTACTTGGTCCGCATTATGCCTGAGGCATCACATTCTCACCCAAACTCATCACATTGGACCTCCCAACTCGTGTAATATGGCTGCTTTATCAAACATTGACAAAAAGTACACGTGCAATGTTATTTTCTGTAGAACTGCAAGACAGTTTCAAGTCTCTGCAAGTTGATTTTCATACAGAACTGAAAATAATGTAATCCAATGAAACAAATCACGGTATATTTTGGAAAATAGTTGGTCTTACTGTCAAGTATACGGTGAGTTGTATGCAGTAGACTAAACATGCCTGACCATTGGCATGGTCGTTTAAAGTTTAGTCTTGCGTAGCCCGACGTTCAAAGATGTTGCCTACTGGTGACATCTAAATAAAATTGTATGAGCTGGGTTTCTCCGCTGTTCTAGCCCCTGCGTTGAATTTAGATTTCCCCAGATGTATCAGTAGGCAGAGATCTCTGATCTTCTGGCTATACACACAAAACTGGTTACTGTAGCGATGGAACGAAACCCTGCAAACCCCTCACTGCGGATTGCTCAAAGCAAGAGTTTTCAAAGTCTGAGACAGTAGGCCTCCTGTCAGCTCAGACGACCATGTCCCCCACCTGTTCCTATGACATTGCTATTACTATCTTCTCTATTTAATAACCAATAAATGGATTCAAAGATGTAGTTACATGCCCCGCCCCTTTCAAACAAAAAAGAAAATGTAATAAAACAAAACTATTAAAATGCAGGACACTACATTTCAGCTTTAAGTCAACATCAATCTAACAACTGATTATCCCACTGAAATACAGATTACTGTAATACCACTTTTTCCCCCCATGCTTGAAAGGCCTATCAAAGGCCTAGCAAACTCAAGAGAGAGCGAGAGAGATAGAGTATCAGGTCCACCAAGGCCTCTTTTTCCTTGTGAACAGACATTGCATTTCATATAGGCAAATTCATGTAAAAGTTTGCTACGCTATTACCAGCTGCAAATGTAAGTTTATGCACGCAACATTACAGATTAATGAGCACGAGAGCACACAGTAGGAGAACTTTAACAAAGTGCTCCTTGTTTCTTTGCTTGTACGCTGTATTTAGGCAAATCATTAGAGATAATACCACAATCTTGCGACCATTGTTGCGACCAAAAAATAACACTGTTGTTGTTTGACTCGGTCATTCAATTATAAATTGAAGTATAGATTAGCGTTAACACAATATTACTTACTCGACAGGACCCAAAGAAAATGTCACCAGATGAGAATGCTGACAGTCACACCATTTCGAAAGAATTTAGCCCAGCATGGTCCTCAGTAGTTGATATATCTGTCAAAGAAACCATCAAAAGCACTGCATCATCTCCCAGTGAAGTTTAGCAGCAGTTTGGCAGGGTAATGAGCTGTGACGGAAGCACACAAACTTTCTTAAACTATCGTTTGGATGCCAGAAATGGTTGTCTTGTGTCTGAGTAAAACCCCTTGCGTCTGGGACTAGGAGAGACAACCAGTTTGTTGGATGATTATCTGTAGTGCATGTCGTCCATTTTATATTCATCTTAATACTACTCTTCTTTTTTTATTTTGAATCTTAGTTCATGTTAGGTCCCTACTGGCGGTCTATGGTATGTAAGGGTCAATAACACTGTATCCAGTGAAAAGAAAGGAGAAAAACGAATGGAGAAAATGAATTCAGTGCTTTATTTACAAGTGAGGTGTCTGAACAAAACAAACAGGGAAAAGGACTGGTGAGTGCCAAATCAACATGCCATAAAACTAAAACTTACTACAAACAAACCCACTTCTCTGAACACATGTTAAACAAAACCCTACTACACTAACAATCAAACAAAAAACACAGGGGTGGCACTCACACCTAACCTAATGTGTTAAACAGAAAATACCTACGTGATGAAAATGTAGAGGGTACTCAAACCAAACCGAATGCTGACAAACTAACAGGCCTGAATTTGACACAGAAGACTGAAGGTCTGAACACAAACACAGGAAAGGCTGTTGATTGCAGGTGCACAGGTGTAATTATTGCAGGTGATAGGAGATGATTGGTGGACTGATGATTGCAGGACCAATCGGGCGGAGTTGAGGGATGATGGAATGATTGATGACTGATGAGCTGGACCTGGGTTTGAAGAAAGAGGGAGAGAAAGTAGAGGGAGGGAAAAACACAAGTGCACTGCATGCAGTATTGCATACGCGTGACAGTTCATCTCTTAGCATCTCTCTACTCTTGCCAGCATCTGTTCTGTGTTTCATGCCTACTGCGGTGGTACTTTGACACTGAATTTCCCCATGGCGATCAATAAGGTCTATCTGTCTATGATGAATGTTACCAGATGTAATACCCTGCATTACATCTGGATGATAATTAAACTGGATTCTCCTTAGTCGCCAGTGTACAATACAGCTCTTATTATAGCTTCGCACAATGGATAAACTCACAAGAATATGAAGATTTATACATGGCGTAGTCGCATCCAAAGTGACAAAGAACTTATTTTTGGCCTCAGCTTCTCGAAAATATGATTGACTGTTCATTATGAAGAAAAAAAGTTCCATCAGTTCAATTCACTGCCTCCAACTGACACCATATCTTATGATTGGCCACTTCAAATCTATATAGGCTTATAATGTAGGCAGACTAAGGCCACTCTATCTCCAAAGGATACAGCCTGACTGGTGAAATATTCAACTGGCACTTGGAGTTGCTGTCAGGAGGACTAATGCCATGCAGCCGATTCTCACTTTTCCGTCAAGTTGGGAATGTTCAAATCGAGCGGATCTCTTCAGCACATCACCTCACATTGCCTGCGGTGCAGCCACGTCATCCTAAAATAGCGCACACCAGTGAGTGTAACCGCTAAGCCAAACTATCCCTCTCAAAGTGAAAGGTAAGCATCAAGGGTGACATGACCTCAATCCTCGACAGGGAAAACTCACGGTATACCAACTCAACCCCCACAGTGCCCCATTTTACCCCATTTTAATGAGCCCGGGCCCCGAGCCAAGTCTGAATTTATTACATGTGAGAGAAGTTTAGGAAGCCCAGGGGCCACAGCCGTGTAAATGTTGTAGAGAGTAATTAGTTCATTTCTATTCACAGGAGCCCCAGTGGAGCAAACAGCTGGGGGACACATGTCTTTTATGTTACAGCATAAAACTTACAGGGGGTGCATGGGGGGGCACAGGAAAGGGGAGGAGAGGATACCTTTTCTTCTGCGTTCTTTTTTAAAGGAGGAGTTTCATGGTGTACATGTGAATGAGATGAGATGATGGGGAATGAAAGGGGATTCGAACCAGTGAAGCCATGGGAGTACAGTACATGTTGTCTTCCTCCCTCTGAGCCACCAAAGCTCCATGGGAGGTGTACTTTACTTTGCATACAGTACTGTAATGTGATTTCATAATATTACTGCTGGTTTATAAAGCATTGAATGGTTTAGGGCCAAAATACAGTCCTGATCTTGTGCAATATCATGAGGCATCCAGACCTCTCAGGTCATCTGGGTCTGCTATAAAAAAAAACTCTCAGTTCTTTTAAATCACAGCTAAAAAAAACCTTCATTGAGATTTCTTTCATTACTCTTCTGACTACACTGTAATTTTTTCCATTTAGTTTTTACTTATTTTGTTTTTATTGTATTTAAATGTCCTTTTATATTGTGTTTTTTTGCTCTGTGGCCAGAATATGCTTAGTTTTTTCTCTCTTTCAAAACGTTTACTGAAATCAAATGTCCTTTTGTATATGTGTTTCTTTTGCTTAATGTTTTATGTACACATACAACAAGCACACTGCCTTGCCTTGTAGTTGAAACTAGAAAAAAAGCACCCTTTGGGCGTTTGGCCTTAATTGTCCTACCTGAAAGCCCCCCAATACCACCCATGCACCACCATCTAAGATGTGGAATCTGAAGCTGCTCAGTTTCCAGTGCAGCCCTGTTGATGGGAATGAGTATACAGTGTACATCTGCTGCTATGCTCACGCACCTTTTTATCTTATCTCAGGTATTTTTGTAAATATGTAGCTAACTTTTTTTTTTGTTCTCTTGTTTGATCTCCTTTCCCACTTACCCCCCCTCCCCCTCTTTTTCCCTTTCTTTTTTCTATAGAAGTAACGATACAGTGGGAACTATGCATGAAAAGGAATTTCACCCACTTTTTTTATTTCTGTAAACCTGTGATGATCATGTGACAATAAAGCTGATTCTAAGATTCTAATGAGAGCATGCTCTCTCTGTGTGTGTGTGTGTGTGTGTGTGTGTGTGTGTGTGTGTGTGTGTGTGTGTGTGTGTGTGTGTGTGTGTGTGTGTGTGTGTGTGTGTGTGTGTGTGTGTGTGTGTGTGTGTGTGTGTCTTGCTCAGGGACACTTGGACACAGACTGGGTAGACCGGTGGGCAAAACCGAGGACACACAAATCCATACTGCTCTATCACTCGTAACCAACATACAGCAGTTGTAATGCCAGCAAATGTTCGGGTATTTCATTCGTCCAGAAGTGCGTACGTACCGCTCCTGAACCGCAAATGTCTCTTTAGAAAATGTCTCTTTCTTTCTGTAATTAAACCTTCGCCTTCAGGCCTGGCCTCTGTTAAATAGAATTCATAATCAACTCCAGAGAACATGAATTACTTCATTAATCACTTTAGCCAAACCTTGTTAGGATCAGTAAAATGTCTGTTTCCCACTCTCTTTCTCATTCTCTCATTATGCTCTCTCTCTCTCTCTCTCTCTCTCTCTCTCTCTCTCTCTCTCTCTCTCTCTCTCTCTCTCTCTCTCTCTCTCGCTCTGTTTGTTTCCCTATACCTGTGTGTGTGTGTGTGTGTGTGTGTGTGTGTGTGTGTGTGTGTGTGTGTGTGTGTGTGTGTGTGTGTGTGTGTGTGTGTGTGTGTGTGTGTGTGTGTGTGTGTGTGTGTGTATGTGTGTGTGTGTGTGTGTGTGTGTGTACAGAGAGAAATCGAAGAGAGATATGAAGGAGGGGCAGTACAATATAGCTGTGTTATTAATCATTTATAAATGGAGCCTTTGAGAAAAGCTCAGGGGACTAATATAGACCTAATGACTTTTTCTCCCCTCCACCCTCCTCTTTTCATCTCTCCTCTCCTCTCCTCTCCTCTCTCCTTTCCACTCCTCTCCCCTCCTTTCGAAAGCTATGAATACTTCATTTTATTCCAATAGACTCCATATAAACAGTTAGCTTTGGGATAAGTAAACATCATATACAAAGCAGCATAGCACTGAGCCTCCTCCCTAATGGAATCAGAAAACACTAATTGGAACCTATTAGCATAAATGCCGGGGCCCCTGAGATTAGACTGATTGTGTTATTCATCTTCCATGTCTCCTGGATCTAAACATGATGTATAGTGTATTGTTATATTAACATTCCTATTGGAGAGGATAGATAGAAGCCTCCAACCGTTGTGGTGCTATAGGAACAAGGATACCATCTGAATCTGTTTTTATCAAATGTTTATTGTATCATTCTCTTTCCTCAGCAAACTATTTCTTTTTTACAATATATCCTATTTGCATCTTTATTATATATAACCACACATATGCTGTCTTCTCTCTCTGTATTCTATGCGAAGTAACACCAGCATTTTCACATTTCACCAGTGGTTATCATACTCCACCATTCAATATTCTTGCATCAGCTTTCCTTTCAGGTCAGATGCAACATTAATCTGTACATTATGAAACTCCGCTGCAACATACAGCGCAGCAGGAAAAATGACTGAGCGGCTTAAAGAAGCTTTTCTTTTCTACGTATAAAATAGAACGAATATAGGTTAATGTAGCCATGAACATTTCCTTTTCCGTTGGTCATAATATCTCAAGCAGGAAGATAAGGTTGCCACCACTGTCAGTGTGTGTGAATGTGTAACGGTGTACTACTGTTGCGGTGTGAGTGAATAGATGAAGGTCAAGCACATTGTAAAGTGCATTTGAGTGGTCAGAACGACTACAAAAGGCGCTACATGAGTCCATTTATCATTTTGCCATATAGTTTGCCTGTCATTCACATGGACTGTTATTGAACAACAGTGTTAAAGTTCTCCCAAGCATAAAGACACTGTTTCTTAACCTATAGCCGGTGCCCAAAATATAATCTACAATTATGTCAGTATAAGTATGTAAATACAAAAGATTTTAAGGAGCTTGTAGTTCAGGATGAGATTAGACTTAAATACCGTGAGAGAGATGTGAGCTAATTCCGTTGTTAGACATTTTCATGTTATATAAACCTATAGTATAGGCCGTGGGTTAATTTCACTGCGTGCGTGCGTGCGTGCGTGCGTGCGTGCGTGCGTGCGTGCGTGTTTGTGTGAGTTACCACATGGCCTCACCATTTTGTTAGTTAAAATGTCAAATATCTAACTGACGCATATACTATCATTTTTTGGGAGCATTCTCTCCTGTTCTCTCTTCACCTCCCCATCTTTATATTTATCTCATACATTTGTTACAAAACAGGGGCAAACACAGGTCATCTCTCTCTCTCTCTCTCTCTCTCTCTCTCTCTCTCTCTCTCTCTCTCTCTCTCTCTCTCTCTCTCTCTCTCTCTTTCTCTCTCTCTCCCTCTCTCTCTCCCTCTCTCGCTCTCTCTCTCGCTCTCTCTCTCTGTGGGACCCTCAGGGGAAATACAACGATCAGGTTGCATAAACCTATGCACATGGCACAACGCTGTGTGTGTGTGTGTGTGTGTGTGTGTGTGTGTGTGTGTGTGTGTGTGTGTGTGTGTGTGTGTGTGTGTGTGTGTGGTGTCCTACTGTTTATTTATACGATGTCAGAGGACGTAATATAACCAATCCTTTGTCCACTGAGTCACACTGGACTGAGTACGTGTACTGGGACACAAACGCACACACAACCCCACCCCCCCCCCACCCCCCACCCCCCACCCCCCACCCCCTCCCTGCAGCCAAACAGGACGGGACCTACTGGACATCAGCTCATATAGCCCATAATGCCAAAGCTCATTTTAAAATTCCTCGGAACATGTTAATAACATGTTAATGAGCCTTGATTCTTCCGGTGGAGGCATATGGCTGCTGACGACACTGATTCATATCTAATCCAATTTCACAAAACCAGATCTTCACCAGTATCCTGTTGGATATTCACCAGTATTATCCTGTGTTGGGTTTTCACCAGTATGTTCAGTTGTAAGATATTCACCAGTATCCTGTTAGATATTCACCAGTATCCTGTTGGATATTAACCAGTATTGGGTCTTCCACACATACGCGTCGAGTCGCCGGAAGTTTCATCCACACCCATGATAACAAAAAAGCGGAAAGACTGTCCCGATGCGACAAATTGACGCGTATCCGGGTTCCGCTATGGTAAACTATCACCCGGCAGTGATAGGCACCAACCAATACGACAGATACGACCTGTGTTCTCTCTACTGGGCGGGTTTGTCACTTGTAGTTTTCTTGCAGGGGGAATGCAAGGCAGACGAGCCAGAACAAACACATAATAACACATGCACTGGAAAATCCTTGTCTTCCACGAAACAGATTTTGGCCCCCATGATTAAAAACATCAAATGTACCAGTATGTCTCTGTCTGGATTCAATCTTGAACTTTTGTACTGCACACTAAATATATTATGGCATTGACACCCCGTATAATCATATATGTCGACTATGTTATCAGGTGTGTTATAGGCAGAGCAGAGGCCTTGTATAAGCCCTCTGGGCTTCTTGCCTTCTCCTGGCACTTTTCTCTCCTATATTTTGTGTACTGTTTTTGTATTGTTTTTTTAAAATTTGTGCTAAATAAATCATATCATATCAAATATTTATAGTATAAATCATTCTTAGTTGTCAAAATAGTATATTTTATTCTTTTTGATTGCATGTGAGTCACTGTTGATGAAATCGTGTAAATTGCATGTTAAATTAATGTATTTTCTTCTTCTGTGAGTGAAGCTTTAGTCCGGACTGGACCAGGCCGAGTTACATTAAATGAAGCCCCAGCCTCTTTCCATTATCACTTTGCCTCTTTCTTTTGCCCCTTTTACTCTGCTCCGTTTAGTCTTATTTCTCTATGTCTTTCTCTCTCTCTCTCTCTCTCTCTCTCTCTCTCTCTCTCTCTCTCTCTCTCTCTCTGTCTGTGTTGTGAGAGTCACTCACAACAGTGATGATGTCACTGTTGTTAGGCAGAGGGGTAAGAGGATAGATGGATGGAGGGATGGATGGAGGGATGGATGGATGCATGGAGGGATGGATGGAGGGATGGATGGATGCATGGAGGGATGGAGGGATGGATGGATGGATGGAGGGATGGATGGCGGGATGGTTGGATGGATGGAGGGATGGATGGATCCAGAGAAGTGGGTCACCGTCCCCAGAGAAACACCTACAACTTCTCTGATGTGTCTCTCTCCTCCATCCCTGTCATTAATTCATCCCATCCTCCCTTCATCCCTTACGCTCTCTTAAATTCATATCCTTAAGATGATTTATCTTTGTCTCGGAGGTGTCTTTTTACATGCAAACTTGTCTCACTCACTTTCTCTCTCACTTTCTCTCTCTCTCTCTCTCTCTCTCTCTCTCTCTCTACCAGTGTGTCCCTGCAGTCAGAAGACCATGGCGTGACTGTGACCTCAGCTAGCTACTGTTGCAGCGCTCCATTAGAGTCACTGTCATTAGCGTTTAGCTCGCAGGCTCCATCAGGAAACATGTATCTGTTGTGTAACCTGACTCTCTGGCTGATGTGATGGGGAAGTGTTGTGTAAAAGTTCAGTTCTTACTCGAATCCCCCCCTCTCTCATTCAATCTCTCCACCGCTCTCTCTCACTGTGTGTGTGTGTGTGTGTGTGTGTGTGTGTGTGTGTGTGAGAGAGTGTGTGTGTGTGTGTGTGTGTGTGTGTGTGTGTGTGTGTGTGTGTGTGTGTGTGTGTGTGTGTGTGTGTGTGTGTGTGTGTGTGTGTGCGTGTGTGTGTGTGTGTGTGTGTGTGTGTGTGTGTGTGTGTGTGTCTCTCTCTCTCTCTCTCTCTCTCTCTCTCTCTCTCTCTCTCTCTCTCTCTCTCTCTCTCTCTCTCTCTCTCTCTCTCCCTGGTGAATAGACAATGTCATGTATTAACACTGGCATGAACCTTTAAAGCTAAAACATTAAAACAATTAAAGATTTAGCACAGTATAATATAAACAGGGCTAGGTCCTACAACATACAGTAGAAAAAAAGGAGGACAGAGAGAGAAACAAAGACGGAGAAAGAGGAGATGTGCATAGACAGATTACACACAGGGCTAAAACCTGACAGTAACACACAAATAAACTTTCATATAGGACACTAGCAGCCAAGCTCAGGGCCAAGACTCTCTCCTCATGGTTCTCGACTCAGGAATTTGCATTTCTTGTGACAGGAAACTCATTAATTCACATAGCCATTAGAGTTAACATTCACACATTCACTCTAAATATCTCTCAGCTACAGTGGACAGAATGAAACCACATCAGTTAGATGTACAGATTCGTTTGGTTTCCGTTATCCACTTTCAGCATTATATGCAATCTTTTTACAATATTGTAATTAGCTTTACAATATTGGTGCACCAACATTTGCAACATTTTGGTGCACCAAGGCTACACTGTGGCCCAGCCTTGGGTGTGATGGTTACGTTTAAATTAAAGTCCTGGCCTGGACCGCTGGCGTAGCGGTCCAGGCACCTAAGCTCCAAAGGTCTTTGCTGCATGTCACTCCCCATCCCCATTTATTATTAGAACGTTGCACCATTGAACAAGCCACCCCTCATTCTCTCTGCTGCCGTTCTGTGGTGTTAGGTACAGCATGCTACTATAAAGAGGAGAGCACAATTAGTCAATTGGAAACACCTGTGGATCTATTAACCCTGGCGCTGCTCCTGTGCGAGTCACTCCCTATCTCCACCAACAGCAGTCAAGTTCACAGAAATGCGTAAATCTGGAAAAAAGTTATGAATTGGCTTTCTCTCTCTGTAAATAACAAAAACGATGGAGCTTATTGCACAAAAACGAATTTCACCGACTGTTGTTAAACTGTAATGAGACACAATGAAAGTTATCCTGATTCTCACTGCCTGGCTGCATATACCAATGGTCACGTGCAATTTGAGATGGGGTTCACTCTCCATTCCGACATGCTGTCATTCCGACATTGACTTCTAATTGTCGGAGTGGCGGTACCATCCATAAAAAAACACATTCCGCCACTCCGACAAAGTTATGTTCACTGTGTCGGAGTGGCGGAATGTTCCATTTTGGGAATAGTCCCACCATTCCGACAAGGGTAAAGTGCCTAATGGAGATTATTATTATTACCCCTATTGCTTTATGATCACTACTCAGGACATGTACCATGTAACGGGACGGCCCGCCTGGTCGAAACACCAAAGAAACAAGGAATCCACCCGATAACACATTCTAATAGAGCGGAAAACCTTATCTCGTAACTGGAACGGTGGCGCGCTCGTTAAACATTGGACTCTCAACCCCAACTGTACGTGATCGAATCCCAATGCTGATGCTCCTTTTATGAAAACCGCTGACTTTTTTTTGCCGATAAAGTATAGTTATGGACAGTGGTGTAAAGTAACTAAGTACATTTACTCAAGTACTGTACTTAAGTACGATTTTGAGGTATTTTTACTTTACTGGAGTATTTCCAAATTTCTATACTTTTACTTCTACTCCATTACATCTCAGAGGTTAATACGATACGATACGATAATACTTTATTGTCAGTTCACACTGAAATTTGTCTTGCGACCCAGCAGCCATGTATGCAACAATAAACAACAGTACACACATTTGACATGACACATGAAAACAAAACAGAACAGAATACATACATAAAGACATACAAAGACAAGAGCAATGTCCACCTCTCAGCCTACCCCAAGCCTACAACTCCTGATTGAGCCTCAATGTCGTCTGATGGACAAAGGACCTCTTCAGTTTGACCTTATTGTATGTAGGAACACTGTATCTCCTTCCTGAAGGCAGCAACCTATATTCTCCATACAAAGCATGGCTAGTGTTTGAAGTGATATTACCCTGGTTCGACATGCTATATATATAATATATAATACATATATAATATTGTACTTTTACTCCACTACAATTATTTGAAAACTTTAGTTACTAGTTACTTTGTAGATTTTGATTATTATTACAAAACATACAGTAACCACATTGTGAGCTTGTAGATTTTTGAAAAGATGTTTTATGCTTTTTGAACTTGTGAAATGTGACTCTGACATTTAGTACTTTTACTTTTGGTACTTTAAGTACATTTTGATGCCAATACTTTTGTACTTTTACTCAAGTACATTTAGATTTCAGGACTTTTACTTGTAACAGAGTATTTCTACATTGCAGTATTGATATTTTTACTTAAGTAAAAAATGTGGGTACTTTTTCCACCAGTGGTTATGGACAAAACCATGACGGAGGCGCGCAGTCTCAAGCGAACTTGAGCCACGAGAGGCACCACCGAGCGAGCTAAAGCGAGCGAGTTGCCGTGCCGAACGTTGCGAAGTTCGCTTGAGCCTACTCAGCGCCGTCCGAGTTACGTACCGATAGGGACAGAATAGTAAATCATGTTTTAGGGCAAGCGTTTACCCCAAACTGTGTGAGTGTGTGTGTGTGTGTACATTTCGGCCATTTGAAAATAGCAGATCTACAAGCTGGTCGCCATGCCGCATTATTATGGATCCCACGCCAGCTCTTGGAAAACCCTGCCCCCGCAAGCTAGTTTAGATGGAGGCCCCGCCCCTTCATTTCACTTCCGTCTACGTCAGTCGCTGTGTGAGAACCACGCCCCTAAAATAAATAAATTCATTTATTTATTTATGTATTTATATCTAGATACGGCAGCTTTGGCATTCCATAGAAAATAGCCAAAGCTGCTCAGCTTTGGCATTTCGACAGAGAGAGAGAGAGAGAGAGAGAGAGAGAGAGAGAGAGAGAGAGAGAGAGAGAGAGAGAGAGAGAGAGAGAGAGAGAAATAAAGACAATACAACATTTATTTCAAATAGAAAGCATTTATTTATTAATTTATTAATATTATTATTATTCAGTCACTTTGGCATGGAAAGAATCTAGACAATCTAGACAGCCTCGAGCCAGGCAGCCTGCCTAAAGCCACCCCTTATATATATCCAATAATGTAATTTTAACTATATATATATATATCTATATCTATATCTATATCTATATCTATATATATATATATATATATATATATATATATATATATAGCCATGAAAATGAATTTGGGATTTATGGACTGTCGGAATGGGGGGACTAAATGGCGGAATGGCGGTATGTCGGAATGGTGGTATGTCGGAATGGTGATACGTCGGAATGGCGGTATGTCGGAATGGTGGGATGTCGGAATGGCGGTATGCACCCATTTGAGATCTATTGGTGAGAAAAATGGATGAGGACAGACAAGTGTGTAGTAAGGATAGTATGATATATAGTATAGGAATATAGTAGGAATCAGGATAGTAGGATATGATAGTAGGATGGTAGGAGGATAGGAGGAGGACAGGAGGATAGCAGCTTTCTCATCATGGATGCATTTTCTGACACAGCCACTGTATATATTATCCTACTATTCAGGCAGATTATTTGTCTCTTCAGCTCGCAGGTATCAACAAACCTTACTTGCATTTCATCTATTAAGAC
>NC_137615.1:32197311-32222311 GCF_963280865.1 Gymnoscopelus braueri | reverse complement strand
GATGTATGATGGAGGGATGGATAGGAGAGGTAGCATTGGGAGAAGGTAGAAAGATGGAGGGAGAAAACATAAGGAGGTTGGTGGAGGAGAGAGAGTCTAACACACCATGGCTAGAAGATAATGGAAGATAAAAATGGACTATTCACAGAGTTGGCCATATAACAGACAATTCTCCAGTTAATCTAATTTATATATTTTGCATTTGTTTAAGTTGTTACAATGTTACAGAGCTTAAAGGGAAAGTAAAGTTTTCCCTTAACTGAAAAACGTTGGATAAACACCATTGCAGTCAGTAAGTCATGGACATCTGAATTTCATCTGTAAATCGATTTTTTCTCCTCCTACAGAGGCACCACAGAGAATATCCTTACAGGCTGCCATAAGGGAACTGTGCTGACCTCAACCGCGATGCAGAGGGTTGTGTGGACAGCCAAGTGAAACGCATCAGTGGATGTGATCCTTACACCATGAATGCTGTATCAGCAAAGCTTGCAGAATCATCAAAGATCCAAGCCACCCCAACCACGGACTGTCACAGATGAAGCCGCATGGGAAGTGGCTATGTAGCCACCAGGCCACTGGCAGCAGGCAGCAAAATAACTTTTCCACCATAGACAATTAGACACATGAATGAGCTAGCCAAAGCCAAAGCAAATCTTGGGAAACACTAATATCCCCACCCCACACATGAACGCAGCGTCCGAATACGGTGAACCTTTGTAAGCACATTCACACTACACTGAGGAACAATTGCCACCCTATAACATTGCCCTACTATAGCGCCACCAGGAGGCCGATTTTCTTTTATATTCTCCAACAAATGTTGTCCAAACATCACGCTAATCGGTACACATTATCTCTATAGTCAATTGATCAAGACGGATCCGTCAGATTTTTCCTATTCCATCCTGATTGGCGAATTCCGAACATTGCTGGCCAACACCCTGACCTGGTGGAGACCTGTGTTCCGAGGAGCACTTTTTCTAGTTTAACATGGAGCCTGCTCAAAAGACATATCTTTAATATACCCAGATGACACAAATTTAAATATGCACTGGTTGCGCACAGAGTTAAATATGCCGTTCTGTATCCATTTGGGTCAATTTTTTAATACTCTCAGAGTTAAATTAGCAGGATGATTTTCCTGTACACATTGTAATTTAGTGTCCGGACTGTTTAATTACGTAGATAGATCATTAAAAATGCATCATTACTGAAGATTGGATGCAGTATAAATTTGCCAGACTGTATTTATATAGACATTACGTTTGGTCTTAATGTGTGAGCTGTAGTTCTCTTTAATAAGCCTTAACGTAGTTGCATTAATAAAACACTAATGGACACTGTGTGTGTGTGTGCGTGTGCGTGTGCGTGTGCGTGTGCGTGTGCGTGTATGTGTGGGTAGTATTACTACTGCTTGTGTGGGATGGATGGGAATCACGTTGGAATGAATCATAGGGAGCCCTGCCCGATGCCAAATGCCTCGAATGACACACACACACACACACACACACACACACACACACACACACACACACACACACACACACACACACACACACGCACACACACACACACAGATGGAGGAGATATCTGCCAGGAGATGATGGTTGGCTATGATGGCCAGCAACCAGTCAATCAGACAGTAGTTTAACACACATAATACATTACAAACATTCATATTGGATGTCATCTGCTATAATCATTAGTGAATAATTATGACATGAGTCATAAAAATGAAAATCACCTTGTTGAGAGGATAATCTGTCCTGGCTGAGTAGATTCTCTTCTGTTAGGATTAGTCAACAAATGATAATATTGTAGTTTTACAGTCACCTCATTTATGTGTGCGTATGTGCTTGTATACATTTCCATGTTTATGCGTGTGTGCGTGTGAGCGCGTGTGTGTGTGTGTGTGTGTGTGTGTGTGTGTGGGTGTGAGAGGCAGATCAACTCAGAATTAAGTGGGATACAAGTCAGTGAAAGCACATGTGAGTTGTGACATGTCAGGGTTGGCTTTAGTATTGCCCACGCACATCTACAAACCTTGGTTTGAACATGCAGCCCAGAAGGAAAACAGGTTTGGCACAATATGGCTTTAATGATTTACACTGAAACTGTACATGACTTTTCTGCCTCTATAAGGGCCAGATTGCTCCTATTGTGTAATAACGAGTGATTCTCAATACCACTGGGTAAGATGTATATAATATGTTTAATTTCAGTTCACTTTAGGTACATTTTTCTGGCACATGAAGATGTTCACTACAGGGAGTGTCTACCTCCTAAAGCTTAACCAATTTCAATGTGGTCCCTGTTTTGGGCAAAAGGTTACCTTTTAAATAGCAGATCTATAAGTTTGTAGCTTGTAGATCGGCTATTTTTGTTATTTGTCATGTGAAAAATTATATATGACTCTGTACAGGAGGGGATACAAGTGTTATTACCTTTACGTTTCTAAGGGTTCTACAAGGGGATGTAGCTCAGTGGTAGAGCGCATGCTTCGCATGTGTGAGGTCCTCGGTTCAATCCCCAGCATCTCCAGGAATGTGTCATTTGGGAAATAATGAGATATTGGCACCATTAATAGATGGGTTTGTTTCACCCCACGGAAAAGTTGTTGCATCAGTACTCCTGCTCGGAATGTTTGTACTTTGATCATTGTGACACACTTTAGATTTACCCTACTGATGATGTGTTCACAACGAGAGGAGCCACGGTTTCAGACATTTGGTGTATGTGTTTGATTGAGGAGCCACTACGCTACCATCTGTGGACTCATGACTGAATGCCTGAAGTCAGAATTACGCCTAGATGGAATGATATCTCTGCACCGACGACACTCAGCTTCTAGCCATTTGCCTTACAAAAGAGAACATTGATAAATAGGAGGAGCTTTTCACGTGAACAATCAGCTGTGATTCAGTGTGTCAAGGTATGTCCTCTAATATCTTATCTCCATATTCTAACTGTTTGTGTTTTTTTCATAAATGAATCCCCTAATTGGTCATACTACAACGTCACACAAAAGCATCAAAAGTAGCAGATCTGCAAGCTAGAGTTGAGTTGAGTTATGAGCTTGTCGCAACAGTGTCGTAACAGTTTTGGACGATATGTCAGCTTGTTCCTATTACATCCTTGGGACTGTAATAGATCCAGATTCCAGGTTGGGGTGCCTCTGTCTTGAAGACTGCAGGTAACTGAGATTGTTGCCCTAAATGCTGTAAGGGCATTTCCCCAAATATCTCAAAACTCCGGTCAAAGGCAGAAATACATGCAGGTATGGTGGATGGAAATGACTTTAACTGCACTCTGTGTGACATGGTGATCTAGTTTTACCTGGACATGTCAAGGTGCTCCTTTAAGTATAGTGCATTTATATTATGTTATATTATAACTTAAGTTCCTGGAGATGCTGGGGATTGAACCCAGGACCTCATACATGCGAAGCATGCGCTCTACCACAGAGCTACATCCCCTTGTAGCTCTGTGGTACGGCCACCATTTAGCGTCTGCTAAATGCCTAAACTGTAAACTGTAAACATGTTTTGTTTAGGTTTCCATTATAACTAGAACAAACTAAATTGGCCATTTGGGTGGAAATGGTTCATTAGGTTCCATTTGTACACTCTCAAGAGTTACAGACCCGTACAGGTCATAACTATCAATCATTTAGCTGAGAACCCCTGGGGGTCCCATTGACACCACATTGAGAGCTGACCCGCAGGGGGGTTTCCATGTTCCCTGAAACCTTTATTCTGAAGGGCTTCCTGCCCAAAGCCAGGTCTCAGAGACATTTAATTTGATGGTTTCCTGCCCAAACTTGAGTCAGAGAATTGGCTCTGATTAGAAGGAATAACATTCACCTGTGGGGCTGACAACATTAGGAAATAAAGCAGCCGTGTTGGTTGTACAGAAGCAGATACTGCCTCACGATGGGACAAGCCTGAAAGCAGAAGGAAAATGTGTTTGACATGGGAAGTCTTAAGGAACGGAAGGCTTAAGGAAGGACGGACGAACGGCCAAAACCATCCCCTTGTAATAATGACTTTGGCATAAAACTGTAATATAATGAAAGGACCATAGCAGTGAATTATGGTATGATAAATCACAGAGGGGATGCAGATCGGGACCATTCTCATACTGTGTATAAATTGATCTCAGGATAACATATCTTTCTGGAGATGCTGGGGATTGAACCCAGGACATCATACATGCAAAGCATGCGCTCTACCACTGAGCTACATCCCCTCTTTAATAATGCTACTTTATTGCTTACACAATGAGTAATATTGTCTTTAGCCTAAAACTGTACCATATTAACACATTCCACGCCAGAGTTTAATCTCATAATGTACTCACCAGTGCCAGCGTTTTATTGTTGTTTTTTTCATGTCGCCACAGACCTCGCTAAACCCGCTAAAAGTGCGCGTTCATTTGGTTCTAAACACACAGGGGATCTGTGTGAGACGAGCAGTGAAGACCGCTTCGCTTTGCGCTCCGCCATCTTGAAGCTACAGCGGTGAATGCTAAACAGCGATCAGCGATGAGAAAAACAACAACCGAGTTAATCGACTTTTAGGTTTCGTTTTAGACAGGAAGCGGATACGATCGGAAAAAACGGAACCCGGATAATTCCGTTTCCGGTGGTGCTACAATGAAATGTGTCGTATCGAAAGTGAAAAAAAGTGCAATGTGAACTTTAAAAAAAAAAACACCACTTCGCGTAGGTCTACGCGATTGGCACGTGGCGGCTTTAAATAGGTTCGCGTAGATCTACGCGATTGGCAGTCAATGTGTTAAAGGACGATACTAAAGGAATGCCTTGTGCAGAGGGCCATTCGTGACTGGGCCGGGGGGGGGGGGGGGGGCTGCTGGATGATATCATGTTATTTAATAACTAATCTAAAAAAAAGACTTATAAACGCCCTGGTGTAGGAAATTTCAAAACTCTGGTCAAAGGGATAGATGGACATGACTTCAACTACACTCTGTGTGACACGGCGACCCAGTTTTACCTGGACACTTCACTTCATAGGTCAGGATGCTCCTTTAAGTATAGTGCATTTTATGCCAAAGTCACTATTCCCTAACCTGACTGCTTCACACTTATTTCACAACCTACTTCCATCTGGTATCTCGGTAGCCCAACCGCTAAAGAGGGGGCGGTCCCTTTTTTCAAGCTACTTGGCAGGTGATTAGATGTGACCGCCTGTCTATCCAATCCAATTCAACTTTATTTATAGGGCACATTTTAAAACAACAGAGTTGACCAAAGTGCTGGACATACCAACAATAAAACATAATGCAATACAAAAAACACAACACAATTAAACATGAATACAACCGTCAATGAGGGTTTAAAAGCCAGGGAATAAAAAAATGTTTTTAGATGGGTTTTAAAAACAGGTAGTGTGGGAGCCAGCCTGACCTGGTGAGGTAGCTGGCTCCACAGTTTGGGAGCTACAACTGAAAAGGCTCGCCGCCCTCGTTGCTTAAACCTCGTCTTAGGGACAACAAGCAGCAATTGGTCAGCTGACCGCAGAGATCTATCACCGTCTGGGTGTGCTAACTCCACCCAATTAAATTGATGAGTTGAGAGACGTATAGTAGCCGCTTGCGCTTGATTGATTGATTGATGTACTTTTATTTAGTAAGACATGAGAATAACAGTACATGGAAGTACAAATTCACAATACAAGGTCTACTAAACTGGAAGACTCCTGAAGGTGTATCTTTAGGGCAGTTTTGAAAGTGAGTAGGGTTTTACACTCCTTTACTTCTTTTGGTAGGGCATTCCACATTTTTGATGAATAGCATGAGAACGAGTTCATTCCCTTATAGTTGAGCCAAATCTGGGTTGAACGTGATTTGTGGAGCTGCCTCTGGTGTTATGATCATGGACTTCATTAACATTTTGGAAGTATTTTGACAAATACAGGGGGATCCCAATGTTGTGGTGTATCTTGAAGACCAGGCCCATAGCAAGTTGCTGTACTCTGTCCTCAACCCTAAGCCATCCAATCCTAGTAAAATGAGCAGGGGTTAGATGGGTTTTGTGATTGAGGCCAAGAAGTAGCCTTACAAGTTTGTTTTGGGATGTTTGGAGCCTTGTTTTTAAGGCCTTGGAGGTGTTGTGATACCATGAAGTGCATGCATAATCATAATGACCTTGAATGAGGGCCCCTGCAAGAATCTTCAGAGTATTCTTACTGACTAGACGATCAATCCTCCACAAATAGCGTGTTGTTTGGTTGACATTTTTGATCACTTTTTCGGCGTTTTTGTTACCAGAGAGGTTTGCCTCCAAGATGGAGCCCAGGTAGGTAATTTCATCCTTTCTTTTGATGACATCATCTCCCACTTTGATCGTGAAACTCTCTGCCTTGCTAAGGTTATATATACGCTGCTGTATACTATTCAACCATGATGAATAGTGAAAGAGCTACAATGCAACAGGCACAACCCGGTCTCGCCGACATGCCTCCTGTAGCTGCCCCTGATTGGTTCGACAGGGTGCAGGTCGGTTTAAATTCCAATCTATGAGCGAGCCCAGAAGGAGGCTGTATTGTACACTCAATACCACCCATCTGGTGGAGTCAAGTTAACTATTCCCATGCCGAGTATAAGCTACGAGTCTCTGGAGATGCTGGGGATTGAACCCAGGACCTCATACATGCGAAGCATGCGCTCTACCACTGAGCTACATCCCCTGTTTTTATATAACACTTTATTACTTACACAATGTGTAATATTGTCCTTGGCATAAAACTGCACTGTATTTAAAGGACAACTTCACCCATTTTCAACCTATCTTCATATAATTGGTCCTCACTAATGCTGATGATAATATGGTACCAATTTTGTCTACCCCGTCTGTGTCTCAGAGGAGGGCTGTGGACAGTTCAGAAACCCGCCTACCAGTGACATCATCGATGAGGAATCCAGGCTAATAGAAACTGCAGGCTATCTGTTCCTGGAAAGTTATCATGCTATAATGGAAGCCGTAAAAAAAAACATCCTGCGTGATGATGATGTCACTGGTAGGCGGGTGTCTGAAGTGTCCACCCTCCTATGAGACACAGACTGAGATTTTTTTTAAAACATTTTAGCATGAGCATTAGTGAGGACCAATTATATGAAGATAGGTTGAAAATTGGTGAAGTCGTCCTTTAAAGGACCGTAATGGGGCTGCAACTATTGATTATTTTCTTAGCGTTCATTCTATCGATTACATTTTTGGATGAATAGAATAATCGAGAAGCACTTTTTCTTTGTAAATTTGTATATATAAATGAATCGATTAACCACTGAAGTGTTCTATTTTTTGTGTGTCGTGGAAATATTTTCAAAATAGCAGATCTACAAGATTTACAAGCTTTTTTTTTACATTTTGGAAACTTTTCACCTATAAATAATGACATGCCCAAAATAGGGATTGACTAACAATCAATTATTTTATGAAATTATACATTATTTTTCATAATCAATTAAATCGATGCTGGGGATTACACATTGTAGAAGTAATAAAATTATATATAAAGAGTGGGGATGTAGCTCAGTGGTAGAGCGCATGCTTCGCATGTATGAGGTCCTGGGTTCAATCCCCAGCATCTCCAAGTTTGATTAATTGTTGCACTCTTAGACTGTACCAGTGGTCTGGCATGTTCAGTCCATTGATAGTGAAACATGGTATGCCAAATCATAGAGGGGATGTAGCTCCGTGGTAGACTGCATGCTTTGTGTGTATTAGGTCCTGGGGTCTATCATCTCCAGAAGCATTTGTTGCAATGTCCATCATGGGATAACAGTTTGACACACATTCCCTGTCATGATTTACAGTGCTTCCTTTCAGAGTTTGAAGTGACTATAAGGCTGTGACACTCAAGCTGACATACAGTAGATGCGTTGATCTGCGGTGGTACATTTGTTGTAGAATGTCCGATGTGTACATGGCTGTCGGTGGCCAACAAATGATAATATTGTAGTTTTACAGTCACCTCATTTATGTGTGCGTATGTGCTTGAATAATTTTCTGTGTGTGTGTGTGTGTGTGTGTGTGTGTGTGTGTGTGTGCGTGCCTGCTTTCGTGTGCGTAGTGCAGATCAACTCAGGATTAAGTGGGATACAAGTCAGTGAAAGCACATTTGAGTTGTGACATGTCAGGGTGTACATCGCCCACATCGACACACCTACAAACCTAGGCTTGAAAAAACAGGTTTGGAACAATATAGCTTTAATGATTTGGGCCAGATTAGTCCTACTGTGTAATAACTAGTGATTCTCCATACCACTGGGTAAGATGTGCCTGAGGAAAAAATATTAATATGTTTCATTTCAGTTCATTTTAGGTGCATTTGTCTGGCACGTGAAGATGTTCACTACAGGCAGTGTCTACCTCCTGAATTTGACTTTGACCACTTTCAATGTGGTCCCTGTTTTGGGCAAAAAGTTACCTTTTTTAAATAGCGGAAATAGCAGATGAAGTTCATAGCTTGTAAATCAGCAATTTTTTCTATTTGTCATGACAAATTATATAGGGTTTAAGATGTCGTTTTATATTCCATCACAAGAGGGTGTTGCCAAAAAGAACAGTGACACGTTAGCTTGTAGATCAGTTCCTTCTGGCAAGCGATATCATTGTACTTCTACAAATTAGGCTGAAGAGTGCAAGCTTTGCATGCATCTGTTTTGCGTAGTAGAGCCAGATTGTCCATCCTACTGAAGTGTTCTACTCTCTGAGGTGCGTCAGGGTACCTGATCAGGGTACCTGGGGTCACTCAGGTAGTCGTTTATCAAGTGCTGTGAGCCAGCTGACCTTCAACCTGTAACCTATTGACTCGGCACAAGATGGGATACAAGTGTTACTACCTTTAATTTTCAGTGGCTGTTACAAGGGGATGTAGCTCAGTGGTAGAGCGCATGCTTCGCATGTGTGAGGTCCTGGGTTCAATCCCCAGCATCTCCAGTTATGTGTCATTTCGGAAATGACGAGATATTGGCACATAAATTAATCCCCCAATTGGTCATACTACAGCGTCACACAAAAGCATCAAAAGTAGCCGATCTGCCAGCTAGAGTTGAAACATGGCGCGAAGCGACACGTTTTGAGCTTGTGGTAACAGTGTCGTAACAGTTTTGGACATATGAGGTTTCCAACCGACAGAGACGATATGTCAGCTTGTTCCTATTACATCCTTGGGACTGTAATAGATCCAGATGCCAGAAGCTGTGAGTCAGTGTGTCAAGGTATGTCCTCTCATATTGTTGCTGTCGGGCATAAACCTATTATCTACATATTCTAACTGTTTGTGCTTTTTCATAAATTAATGCCCTACTTGATCATACTACAGCGTCACACAAAAGCATCAAAAGTAGATCGAGTTGAGTTTGGAGCTTGTCGATATGCTACTTTCGCTATTTTTGAATTTGAATCCTGAAAAGTAACAGTTTTGGACAGAGACGATATGTTAGCTTGTTCCTATTACATCCTTGGGACTGTAATAGATCCAGATGCCAGGTTGGTGCCTCTGTCTTGAAGACTGCAGGTAACTGAGATTGTTGCCCTAAATACTGTAAAGGCATCTTGCCAAAAATCTGCTCAAAGGCAGAAATACTGTACAATGCAGGTGTGCTGCAGATGAACGTGACTTTAAACTACACTCTGTGTGACATGGTGAACCTGTTTTAACCTGAACACATCACTTGATATGTCAAGGTGCTCCTTTAAGTATAGTGCTTTTTCATGCCAGATACATGAGTATCAACGAGTCTCATTATAACTTAAATTCCTGGAGATGCTGGGGATTGAACCCAGGACTTCATACACGCGAAGCATGCGCTCTACCACTGAGCTACATCCCCTCTTTTATGATGTCACTTTGTTGCTTGCAAAATTAGTAATATTGTCTTTGGCCTAAAAGGACCATACTGAAGGAATGCCTTGTGTGGAGGGCCTTTCGTGACTGGACCCAGGCTGCTAGATGATATCATGTTAGTTAATAACTCATTTTACCCAAAATGTCAAAACTCCAGTCAAAGAAACAATAGTCGCCAGAGATAGACATAAGTCCAACTGCGCTCTGTGTGACACACCTGAACACTTTTTCTTCATAGCTCAGGATACTCCTTTAAGTACAGTGCATTTATAGCCATAGTCACAAATCCCATGCCGAGTATAAACAATACATTCCTGGAGATGCTGGGGATTGAACCCAGGACCTCATACATGCGAAGCATGCGCTCTACCACTGAGCTACATCCCCTACATCAACGACTTCATTACTTATACAATTTGTAATATTGTCTTTGTAATACAACTGCACTGTATTTAAAGGACCGTAATGGGGCTGCAACTATTGATTATTTTCTTAGCGATTATTCTATCGATTACATTTTTAGATTAATTGAATACGGTAATGGAGAAGCCCTTATTTTTTGGGTACATTTTTAAATATCAATGACTCGATTAACCACTTATAAGTGTTCTTTTTTTACTTTGTTGCACAACAGTGTCGTGCAAAAAAGTTGCACAACATTGTAGTATTACAGTCACCTCACTTATGTGTATGTATGTGTAATTTCCATGTGTGTGTGTGTGTATGTGTAATTTCCATGTGTGTGTGTGTGTGTGTGTGTGTGTGTGTGTGTGTGTGTGTGTGTGTGTGTGTGTGAGAGAGAGAGAGGTGTTAGTGCAGATCAACTCAGAATTAAGTGGGATACAAGTCAGTGAAAGCACATTTGAGTTGTGACATGTCAGGGTCGGTTTTAGTATCACCCACGCACATCTACAAATCTAGGTTTGAACATGCAGCCCAGAAGTAAAACAGGTTTGGCACCATATGGCTTTAATGATTTACACTGAAACCTGCTTTACGTGACTTTTTCTGCCTCTATAAGGGCCAGATAGGTCCTATAGTGTAATAACAAGTGATTCTCCATACCACTGGGTAAGATGTGCCTGTGCAAAAAAAATGAACATGTTTGATATCTGTTCATTATAGGTGCATTTGTCTGGCACATGAAGATGTTCACTACAGGCAGTCCATCTGCAGGTGTCCTGCAGCTACACCCTGTGTCACATGGTGATCCAGTTTTACCTGGACACGTCACTTGAGATGTCAAGGTGCCCCTCTAAGTGGTGGTCCTTTAAGTGTAGTTCATTCATTCATGGATGCTGGGGTTTGAACCCAGGACCGCACTCCACCACGGAGCTACATCCCCTTGTATAACACATCACTATAATGCTACCACAATGTGTAATATTGTCGTTGGCATGGTCTGGCATGTTTAGCCCATTGATAGTGAATCATGCCATGGCACCCAGGGGAAGTAGCTCGAGACGATTTCTATGCTGAATATAAACTAGTCTCAATATTAGATTCCTTTTTGGAGATGCTGGGGATTGAACCCAGGACCTCACACATGCGAAGCATGCGCTCTACCACTGAGCTACATCCCCTCTTTACTAGCTCTACTTAGTTGCTTTAAAACACAATCAGTAATATTGTCCTTGGCATAAAACTGTATCATACTACAGGACCATACTAAAGGAATGCCTTGTGCAGAGGGCCATTCGTGACTGGGCCGAGGGGCTGCTGGATGATATCATGTTAGTTAACAACTAAACAACAACAAAAAAAATATTATTCTATGAAATTGTAGATTATTTTTTATAATCGATTAAGTTTGATTGCACTCTTATAGACTGTACCAGTGGTCTGACATATTTAGCCCATTGATAGTAAAACATGGTATGCCAAATCATATGAGGGGATGTAGCTTAGTGCCAGACTGCATGCTTTACATGTATGAGGTCCTGGGGTCAATCCCCAGCACCTTTCAGTCTTTGAAGTGACTGTAAAGGCTGTAACACACAAGCTGACATAGATGTTGTCATCTGCGGCTGATTATTTTTTTGTAGAATGTCCGGTGTGCACATGGACACATCCTACAGGACACCTTCAATCTTGGATCTAGAAAGACATTCCCTCGATGTGACAGAAGAGGAATGTAATGCAGACACAAATAAACAGAGGTATCTCAATTATACTAGATTGTTGTTAAATCCCCCAAATTCCATTCAGATTAAAGGCAATACATTCATTGAATGAATAAGACCGTAATGACATGTTTACACTTCCTCTGTTATCACTCTGAGTGTACAAATGGACCCTTTTGGGTCCTTTTGAGGTCCCTCAGAGTTAAATATACTCTCAGGATTTGACAGTGTCAGAGGCAGCCTCCATGCTGTATCACTGCCCTGCTGCCGCTTATGGAGTTTTTCGCCTGTAACAGGATGAACGTACAAACTTTATTTGAGTCCTCGTTCTCGTAACACACATGGCCACAAGCACACAAACAACGCACAACACCTACACAACCACATATTGTATGACTATTTTAAACAGTCCAATAAACTATAACTAAACTCTCTAACACACACACACACACACACACACACACACACACACACACACACACACACACACACACACACACACACACACACACACACACACACACACACACACACACACACACACACACACACACATTCCATTACTGTACATCATCATTTTTAGATGTCTCCCCTCTTTGCCACGTTGTCACCTGTTTGTCTTCTCTGTACCAGTAAAGTCACATTCCTCTATTCATCTCTCTCTCTCTCTCTCTCTCTCTCTCTCTCTCTCTCTCTCTCTCTCTCTCTCTCTCTCTCTCTCTCTCTCCCTCTCACACACCTGCTGGGGACTGGCCTCAATGTGTGTACGTGTCAGAGCATGATGTGTCTCTGTCACAATGTCTGCAGTAACTCTAATACCGTTTGCATGATTAAATGTGGTTGAACAACACAAGCACAGGTAACACTGCTTGCAGAAGGACATGGACTAGCTTGTAGATTATTACTGCTGGAAGAAGAATGAGGATGAGCATTTTGGGGAGGAAGGAAGATGACATAATGGCAAGAGGAGGAAGACAAATGACAAATACAGGAAGGTCGATCAGCAGAACTGTCTGAATCAAATGTATCCCTAATTCACACATCACAAGTCCTGAGTAGGTCTAAAGATGTTTGTTTTTTTGCCACCATGAGGAGAAAAACAAACAAACAAACAAACACATAATTAGACCAACTACCCTACAGGGAAAATAAAAATGTACACCTTCCAGAAGTCACTGAGCCATGCAAGGTAAATTAAGGAAGAGACACCAACGTCATTTTCTCTATCCAGCAATTCCAGCCAGCAGATTTGTCGCACTCGGTGGCAAACTGCAGCCGGGGCTTCGATGGAATACAGTCTATAGTCAATGAGAGCCAGGTGGACAAGCTTATAAATAATCATTATTTCTGAATGACTGAGACCTTTGTAAAATACTCGGTCCAGGAAAATAAATAAAGGCATATGACACATTGTTTTCTGCTGTGTTGCTATTCAATGTGCACTGTATAATTTTATAGAGGTATCTAAAGAGCACAAAGTAAGTTTATGAACGTATATCGCAATACTACCGAGCCAAGTAAAACAAGTAATCATAAAACAACCTGTGATATGTCTCTCTCGGCCGGGTCATACCAAAGACTCTAATAATGGGACCCAGTGCTTTTGCTTTTCCTGCTTGGCACTCAGCATCATGGGTTAGATTGGGGTAAGTCCCTGCGACATACAGTACTAGCGTCATGTCCAGGGGGTGTACTTGCACATCAAGCTGCCTCACGCTAAGGAAACAGGAGATAGGCTCATGGGCCTCAGGGCTCCGCAAGGCTTACTTATATTCCTGGACCGATTATATGACAAAGGTCACAATCGTTCAGAAATAGTGTTTGTTCACAAGGTGCTCTATTTCATCGAACTTCCGGTGCGAGTTTACCACCCATAAGCGTCAATGGCGCATGCCCGGTGTCCAGCGCGTCCCTTCTTTAATTTACCTTCCTTGGCCATGCAACAACAGTAAAGAGTTGATTAGGACCAGGTGGTGTCTGTCTATGCTTGAATGGTTCAGACCTCAACCTCTGACCAGTACCTTCCGTTGATCTGGGATCAGGTCCTGTCCTGTACCATACAGTCTCTCTCTCTCTCTCTCTCTCTCTCTCTCTCTCTCTCTCTCTCTCTCTCTCTCTCTCTCTCTATTGCTGGAGACTGCACTAGACGTCTTTATCTTTTCTTCTCTAATCTAATGTATGCATTTGTGGATTTATCAGGCTTTTTGTGTTTGTTGGTGTTTGTAACAATGTTCTGTGTTAAAGGTTTATATTCTTTTTGTTGGGCTCGTATGAAATATTAAAAATATTGTCAAAAGCAAAGCCTTAAAATGCGAAGGGGCCTATTCTGAAAAAAATGAAGAAAAGAAAAAACGGGAACAGGTGCAGTTGCAGTCCTAATGGGCCGTGTTTGCCTCTCTGTCTGTGTTGTGTCTTTCATCTGTATCTCTGTGCGTGGATGTACTGTTTGTGTTCCTCAAGAAGGTCAATTGATATTTCCTAACAGTCAAAAGCTCACCACTGCCAGGCTGTTATTCTCACATATAATTATCAAATGATGTGGGAAGATTCCAACCACTGCAAATGATGATTATTATCAGGCTATTTGTTTTTTTGTGACTGTGCATGTGTGCATATGCACATGCACTGTCAAATCCTCAATATTCATTTAACTGACAGTGTAAAAAATGTGTCACTCCAGCATGTGAGATATAATTTTTCCTATAATCTCTATTTTGTCCTTTCTCACACTTTTTATGTTCTCTCACTCTCATAAAACCCCTCCTATAGTTTCTCATGTTCTGTTGGTCTGTCTATGAGTCCTTCACATATTCCCTTTCTCCTTTTCAGTTACCTCTCACTCTCTCTCTCTCTCTCTCTCTCTCTCTCTCTCTCTCTCTCTCTCTCTCTCTCTCTCTCTCTCTCCACTAATGATCTATGTTTGACTCTTTCTCTACCACCAGCATGACATATGACGACTGCCACTTCTAATTCTCTCTCCAAATATAAGTACATTTTAATTGTCTAAACTATAAAACACACAGTGAAAACCAGGAATCGTCCTAACCATTTATCGATCAATCTAGCTATCTAGCTAGCTGTAAGCTGCGCCAGCTTTTTCTCCTGACATTCTAAAGCAGCATTCAATGTTGTGAGTACACTCCAAAGATGTCCATGTGAGATGCTCTTTAAATTTCCTGTGTTCACACACATTGTGCCACAACTCTCCAGTCAGTGAGCCATACTGTATCTGCTCAGATTATCTCCGGTTCCATTTATAAACACGCACGCACGCACGCACGCACGCACGCACGCACGCACGCACGCACGCACACACACACACACACACACACACACACACACACACACACACACACACACACACACACACACACACACACACCAAATATAGCTCAGTTGCTGCAGACAGGCTGTGACCTGTGGAACCTATGGACTCAACTGTTGTTGTTGTGTTGAGACACTGAATACTGAATACTTAAACTTTTTCTTCACAGGGGTTGGAGACCAGATGGAGGTGTCTTTCTATTTCCACATTTCTCTACCTCTTTCTTTCTGCCACTGAGTTTTTTATTCTCCATTCTTATTTGCCTGAACTTCTTGTCTTTTTATGTATTCGAATCTACTTTTATATGTTTCTTTAATGTGTTAACGCCTTTATCTTTAATGTTTTGTGTAAATCGCAATTTAATTTCCTTGTTGTTGAAATGTGAAATAAACTTGTCTTGCCTTGCTGAAAGAATGACAAAACCAAGGAGTTTAGACTATCTCTCACGTCATTGTCTGTCTCTTCTTTCAACTTGTAGTTTTGTTATGTTTATTTCCTTCCTGTATGTTTAAACATATACTCACATATCTCTCATGCACGCACGCACACACACACCCCTTCTCTGTATCTCTGACTCACATACATACTGTAAATACTGCATTCTATCTATTTATCTCCCATACAGTACATACAGAAACACACAAACACAGCACACCTATAACATTATGATGTAAAGTACACAGACTAATCATTTTACCAGAGAAGTGAGACAGAACGGGACAGGACATGACAGGCGGTAGATGGTGAAATCTGTGGCGTTCTTGTCAGCTTGTTAGTGTGTTTTTCACCCACATTCAAACCCCCAGAACAGTGTTGGATACGTTTGTGATTATCCCTTGCACTAGGGTAAAGAATGTAGCAGACAAATAATAAAACACACGATAGTACGGGAGAGAAAACACTGTGACGACGTTCAGTGTTTATCTCCTCATCCAAGTGTTTGAACAAATTGGCAAATCACAGCTAAGCAAATTCTCAGCTCTGTTTTTTTGTTCCAGTAGAGAAGACACTAATGCAGACCACTCTGTTCAGCATGTTTCTTTCGAGAGAGTTCATAAAAAAAGGAATCATCAAAATTGTACTTAAGTACAGTACTTAAGTAGATGTACTTAGTTACTTTCCACCACTGATCACACTGAACCCCTGATATTTATCAAACAATAACCTGAGCAGTGGTATTTGTAGCACACAGATTCTCAACCAAGTCCAGCTGCATACAGTATATACACGTATAATTATGGTGTAAGTGTAATTCTATGAGAGTTGTTGTTGTGACTGAGGCACCACCGCAACTCAGCGGTGCAGCCTTTTTAGACTGGGACAGCAGCAGTGATGCTGTACAGTGAAGTCCAGCAGAAAGACATTTTGCAAACACAGCCATCATTTTGTTATCTTCACCAGGCTGGAATTGCCATGTTTTCGGCCCTGTCCGTCCATGTGTCCATCCGTGTGACTGTGACCAGCTCATCTTGGCAACCAACCACAGGACCGATCGGCATCGAACGTTGCACACACACACTCCCATTAGGCTAAGAAAGAACCTCCCACATTTTTTCAAATCCTGAACTATTAGTTCATAATTATTTTGTTCTTTACCGTGTTGAATGTCTCGTGTCATTCACGAATGTGTCATTCAATTTGAGTTTTACAGTTGCAATCCATAACTTTTTATGTGTGAATGAAACTACTTTAACCAATATGTATGGCAGAATATTTTAATACAATACAATCAAACCAACTGTGGTGGTTGGAGGTGGTCTGCAAACCCTACTCCCTACTTAATTGAAACATTACGATCCTGTTTTCAGGTACCAGTACAGTAAAAACTAAAGAGGTATTGCATGAAAGTCAAATGGAAATAGCTCAACAGTAAAAATGTTTACGCTTGTGCTGGGGACCTCGGTTCAATCCTGTATAGCATTTGAAAGTTAAGGATTGCAGCTTTAAGCAACAAATATCTCCTTTATCCTCAGAAAGTTACTGTAACCCTTGTATCTTTCCTCATGTAATCAATAGTTTCATGGCATCACAGCAGAAGATTTGAACCAGGAGGCGTGTGAGCAGACCATTCTCATTCAGCAGTTCTCTACTCTGTCTCAAACCACAATCCCTCTGCTCAGCTCTATCGCATGCCCACCACAATTGAATACCTCCTGTGTTTCCTGGCCCGTCAAACTGAAAAGGAGCCGGATGAGTGTGGTGAAGTTGGGGCTATTTCAGCTGAGGAGTGACTGGGTGCAGTGATTCTCGATCTTAACCATTTTGACTTCAAGGACCCCCAGTTTGGTATGCCTTATGTATCTTAATCTCTGCAACCCATTCTACACTCAAAAATCCTCAGTGTTCACTTAACTAGAAGAAGTGCTGTGGTGTATGACCATACCACTCCTGCAGGGTAAATAAATACTGTAGTTGGTGAAATGCTAACAGTGTGAGAGCTGTTATTGTGTCCTTCAGAGGAATGAGTCAAACGCAGGCTATTTACACTGAGACAATAGCAGCTATTAGAGATGTTGTTTGTCTGTCTTCTACAGACATCATGGAGGTGGTTGATGGTACAATAACAGAGGCTCATGAACACAGCAGTGTTGCACACATGCCTGCATGAAAAGTATCAGAACAATGGGAGCCTTTGGGATGTATGGTATGCACATGCACGCATGCATGCACAGTTGCACACTCACTCACGCACGCACACACGTCACACAAAACCCACACTCATGTACACACACACTTAGGATCATCAATCCTTCATCATCATCCCCTATAAGGGCCAGGCGACAAAACAATAGGAGACAGACTGTAGTAGGCCTGGTGGCGCTATAACAGGCCCATGTGAAACATTTGGGCCAGAGGTTCTGCTCTGGTATCCAGGGAGTGTGTGTGCACAGTTTCACGTCGATCGGGCCAACGGTGCTGGAGATTTACTGTCCACAGACGGATGGACAGGGTGCCAAACATACCTATTCTGCGCATAAGATGCAAACATTCTGCGGAAATAGGCGAACATGAACCGAAAATAGCTGATGTACAAACTCACAACGCATCGCATTGTGACGCATTGTGAGCTTGTAGATCAGCTATTTTTAGCAAATTCTTTTTTTTAGAGGGAAAAAAGGAGCGGGTCAAGTACAGACCCATGGAGTACCCTGGTCAACAAAGTATAGAGGTTTTAAGTGTTTTTTTAAAAAGTACATAAGATCAAAGGCAGGCAGAAAGGTCTTTAGCTTTGAATAGTTGTCTCTGTCATTTAAACAGAGATGTAGTAAACCTGTCGTTTTCTGGGAGTTTGTTCTAGATGTGGAGCATAAAAACTAAACGCTGATTCTACACGCTTAGTTCTGACTCTGGAAACCACGGTAATTCTGCTGCTGAAAGCACAGCTATTTTTGGTGTCTCTGTGTGCTTGTCCTTGTCCGTGTGTCTGTGTGTCTGTGCAGCGTGTGTGTGTGTGTGTGTGTGTGTGTGTGTGTGTGTGTGTGTGTGTGTGTGTGTGTGTGTGTGTGTGTGTGTGTGTGTGTGTGTGTGTGTGTGTGTGTGTGTGTGTGTGTGTGTGGGTGTGTGGGCGTGCATGCGTGCATGAGTGTGTGCGTGCACGAGTGATTTGCACTGCTTTCACCCCTGAGTCTGTGTTTTACATTATACTCCTATTGTCTATGTCATAGACAATAGGACCAATGTATTTTTAGTCATGACATAGTAGCCGTGTGTGTGTGTGTGTGTGTGTGTGTGTGTGTGTGTGTGTGTGTGTGTGTGTGTGTGTGTGTGTGTGTGTGTGTGTGTGTGTGTGTGTGTGTGTGTGTGTGTGTGTGTGTGTGTGTGTGTGTGTGTGTGTGTGTGTGGTTTCTTTGCCTCTGGACTCTTCTGACATCATAACACAGCAGTCTAAATTTAGAAGGTAAATGTTTTTAGCTTGTCATTGTTTGCATGCATTGTTGCTTTTGCATTGAGAATCTTACAATGGCTTGTTTTATACTTCTTGGATGTCATGAAGACAAAACTAACTTCTAAATAGAGAAAGAAAATAATTATGTATTGTTTATTTATCAATCATTTATTATCTCCATTCTCCATCCCTACACAATTTACAATTTAGGGGTGGACACTCTTATCCAGGGCTGCTTACAAAGTGCAAAATACATAATGCCAACCTGAGAAAAGTTTGAAATATTTCAAAATACGGTTTGTTTATTTCTCATGGCATGTTTTTGTTTCACAGTTTGATAGTGAACGTTAATTGACTCCTGACATTCATTCAACCCCAGCCCCTCTGGACACAGATATAAACAGCTTCCTTCAGAGAAACATCCTGAGTAAGATTACAGCTGTGATATCCAGCATACTTCAACAGAAATACCATAAGTATTCCATCTGGAAAAGCTTTGAAACTGCCAAGTGTTGGCTGCATTCAGTGGTATTAGCAATGTGATCCTGGCCTGTTGGAATGCTCTGAGATGGAATTCAGACATGCCCTCATCATCTGTGGATGCAGGCGCAGCCACGAGATGGCTTCCAACTACTTGATCTGTAAACCACATGAACCCCAGTGTCCCTATATATTCTGGGGCGAACATTCAGTGAAAATAGCAGATCTACAAGCTCATTGTAAGCTTGCAGGTCAGCTATTTTGGGTGAAGAGATTTGGTGTTGAGGGGAAAAAAGAGCGTACCTAATATAGAGCCATGGGGGACCCCGGTCAACTAAGCATAATAGGGTTTAAGTGAAAAGCAGTGATGATTAATATCTTGGGGAGTCATTTGATAATAAACGATAGAAACACTGACAGTCAATCAAATCCCATACAAATTCTAAGCACGTCACGTTCAAGAACAGCTCAACACATCACTCACTTTCAACATGTTTACAGAATGTTAGCGTTCATCAGTGTGGATGCTCACAACATTATTCTTGGGTATATTCTTATATTCTTAGGTATCATCTATTATCGTTGGTGTGGTCGGCCCTTTACAGTTAAACACGGAAGGCTGCTCCTCCAGAACCAGTGCCAACACCCTCCGAAATAGAGGTACCATACTTAGTAATAATAGAAAGGCACGTAATTTATGTATGCACAGTGTGTATGTAGTAGTTTGTAGAATGCAGAATTAACAGAGCATATATGGAAATATTTATTCAAGTAACTACTTTAAATTATATATTTTTTCATATATTACTGATTGAGCAAATGCAAAACTATTATACGTAAGTCGGTCTGTGTGAATGTCACTCTGTCCACCAGGGGTTGCTAGAAATTCCAAAACAAACTTGAGCTAATAGTCATGAGTTTTTTAAGGTTCTCTTATTTGCTTTTAAATCTTTAAACAGGCTGGCCCCTCAGTATCTCTCTGAGCTCCTGGAATGGGGGAACCCTACACCCCAACTAGAGCTCTGAAATCTTCTGATAAATTACTGCTGGGCGAACACAAAACTAGCAAGAAAACTAGGGGTGCACGCACTTTTGCTACCGCCGCCCCCAGGCTCTGGAATAGCCTGCCCTTCCATATTAGATCTGCCCAGTCCATCAACGTTTTTAAGTCTCTGCTCAAGACTTATTTTGTGCATATGTGTGTTTTTGTGTACACGTATATGCTCTGATTGTTTTGTTCTTGCCCTGTTCAGCACTTTGGTCAATCTCGGTTGTTTTAAATGTGCTCTATAAATAAAGTTTGATTTAATTTGATTGATGAGGCTCCAAATGGACCCTTTCAGGTCTGTAACTGAGAGTGTGGTCAAACTCTCAGAGTTAATGGGGATACTGACCATGATACTGACATGATACTGACATGATACTGACATGATACTGACCATGATACTGACATGATATTGACATGATACTGTTGCTGACCATGATACTGACATGAGTTCTGTGCATAAAATGTAATGTGATGCCTCATGACTGGTGGCCTTTTCTAGTTTGTATGTATTTTGTATTTATGTTATGTGTTTGTGATTTTTTGTATCCTGATGGCTGCTTGGCACAAAATGAATTTCCGCAAGGACAAATAAAGTATCTATCTATCTATCTATCTATCTATCTATGATACTGACCATGATACTGAAATGATACTGACATGATACTGACATGATACTGACATGATACTGTTACCGACCATGATACTGTTACCGACCATGATACTGACATGATACTGACATGATACTGTTACCGACCATGATACTGACATGATACTGACATGATACTGTTATCGACCATGATACTGACATGATACTGACCATGATATTGACATGATACTGACATGATACTGACATGATACTGTTATCGACCATGATACTGACATGATACTGACCATGAAACCACTGCACAATGGGAGCATGCTGGGTTGCACTGCACTTCATCTGACTGAATGAGTGTCCTTCTGTCCTTGAAGACAGAAACCTAATCTGACCTCAAACAGCATCTTCCGCATAGACTTGAAAAGACTTCAGTTTAATACCTGCTTCAGGCAGCGTCATTACCATCTGAAACCATCACACTGAGACCAGACGTGTGTGTGTGTGTGTGTGTGTGTGTGTGTGTGTGTGTGTGTGTGTGTGTGTGTGTGTGTGTGTGTGTGTGTGTGTGTGTGTGTGTGTAGGTAATGATATAATAGGTGGCATATGGGTTTGAAATTCTCTGGGGGCTCATGGAGTGAGAGGAGTGGCTTATTATGACAGTAGTGGAGGTTATGCGCGTGTGTGTGTGTGTGTGTGTGTGTGTGTGTGTGTGTGTGTGTGTGTATGTGTGTGTGTGTGTGTGTGTGTGTGTGTCAGGGGCAAACAGTCTGTGCATATCTAAGAAGATGAACAGAAGGTTTGGGGTCAGAATCAATGTGAGATGAGACAGTGGGTTCACGATGTGCATGTGTGTGTGACTGTGTGTGTGTGTGTGTGTGTGTGTGTGTGTGTGTGTGTGTGTGTGTGTGTGTGTGTGTGTGTGTGTGTGTGTGTGTGTGCGTGCGTGCGTGTGTGTGCGTTTCATGCATTAATGAGTCAGTAGAAGCCACAACAAAGACACAACAAAGAAAAGATCTTGACCTTGAGTTCACCTTTTTGTGTGTGTGTGTGTGTGTGTGTGTGTGTGTGTGTGTGTGTGTGTGTGTGTGTGTGTGTGTGTGTGCGCGTGTGCGTGCGTGCGTGCGTGCTGTCTCATACATTTTGTGTATTTTTGTTTGTTTTGGGTTCACGTGTTTTTTGTGAGGAAAAAGTTAGTGTTTTGCATGTGCGCCTGAATAAACAATAGGGTATGTGTGTTTTGTGCGTGTGTGACCTGTGTGTCTATGGCATGTAAACTTGTGTGTATGTTTGTGCATTCAGATAGTTTGGTGTCCCCTGAGTGTCAGACAGTTAGTCAGTCAGTTATAATGAACCCATGCTGCTTTCCATATGAAGACCTGCTGCTCCCTGGGACAGACAGCCAGGCAGGAATTAACATGTGGTTAAAGCTTAACGTTTTTTCAACCGTGTCTCTATATTTCTGTCAGCAGGAGTAATGATCGATTCATGGTGATAAGTATGTTAGTTCTCTACTGTATGTGTTGCTGAAGCAACAAATTATAAGCACCACAGATTGACCATGCAATGACATAGAAGTACCGACATAGGAAAAATAATACACATTCTGCCACTAGGGGCAAATGGCATTGAAAACTGCCAGAGAACTATAAGCCATCGCAGTGGATGACAACATGACCGAAAATAACCCTTAATTTGTCCGCTTTTGTGCGTTTCTGTGTGTGCTCTACACAGTACAGTGAAACACCCATCAATTTTGGTAATTTGTGCATGTGTGTTTGTGTGTACAGTATATGCGTGTTTGCGTGTGTCCTGTAGTACATTATCACATCATTATACTTTCAACTCTACCAGGGTGCAAATATACAGCCTATCCTGTCCTTATACCACACCAAGATCATAGTCTGCTGTAATGGTTCGGTATTTTCTGTGTGTGTGTGTGTGTGTGTGTGCGCGTGTGTGCGTGTGCGTGTGCGTGTGTGCGCGTGTGTGTGTGTGTGTGTGTGTGTGTGTGTGTTAGAGAGAGGTAACCTTATAGTTTATTGGACTGTTTAAAAGAGTCATACTATATGTGGTTGTGCAGGTGTTGTGCCTTGTTTGTGTGCTTGTGGCCATATGTGTTACGAGAACGAGGACTTAAATAAAGTTTGTACATTCATCTTTTTACAGGCAAAAATCCATAAGCGACAGCAGGGCAGTGTTACAGCATGGAGGCTGCCTCTGACACTGTAAAATCCTAAGATTACATTTAACTCTTAGGGACCTCAAATGGACCCAAAAGGGTCCATTTATACACTCTCAGAGTGAAAACACTCAGGATCTTTACAGTGAAGGAAATGCAGTAATGAGGAAACTGAGTCATGTGATGATATGTTTACTTGTTGAGAGGAAGTGTAAACATGTCATTACGGTTGGGTTCTGTGGTCCGTGAGATGAAGATGATCCCTCTGATTGGAACGCTGGATGCTTTCTGTCTTCCTCATCATGAAATGATACGTTTCCATTCCTTAAAACATAGGCTACTCTATGAGAAGATATCTCCTCTATGTGGTCGACGTGCTAGCAACCCACTATAGCTTTGGTTGTCATAAACAGTTCCAAGTTTATGTGTGCGTGTGCGGGCGTGCATGCGTGCGTGTGTGTCTACTTAAATCACCAGGAAAATCTGAAATTTATTTTCATTGAATCACTATCAAGTCAAGTATCGGTGTGACAGGCTCGACGGTAGGACAGACAACAGCCAAGATTTTAAACCAAACATATTTTTTTCCAAGTACCAACACACTGCTTGCCATGTCTTTACATGAAACAATAAGATGTGGGGATGGAAGATCTGTCTCATGTCAGTCATGTGCATCAATTAGCTCAATGTGCAACAGGTGTATAGTTACACCTTGCTCTGAGTCCATTGATTATTAGTTTGACTCAGACCAGGTGTTAAATCAGGCATCTCCCACCATACACTCAGGCTTTGTTTATTATTATTTGTAGGTATTACACTTCGATCACATAAATAATGTGATGGGGGTAATGTTAAAGTTAAATATTGTTGCTGTCGGGTGAAAACCTTGTATGTCCAAAATATTTCCTTTTTTATTATTATATATTTGAGAATCATTTTAAAATAGTGAAAATAGCCGATCTACAAGCTCACAACTGTCACTATTCTCACAACTTTTATAGGACACTCTTGGATGATGAAGTACTTAGGGCAGAGGTCTTCAACAGGGGGTCCGCGACCCCTAGGGGGTCCGCGGAGGTACTGCAGGGGGTCCGCGAAATTGTTGTTTGATAAAAAATAAAAAATAAAAAAAAACTTTTTGTTAATTCTTTTTTCAAAAATGTCAATATGTCTTTAAACGTAACATGACATATTTTAATAGCTTAGTATTGAATGCACAATAACATGGTTATAACATGTTTATACATATTTTGTAGAGAAAGAAAATGTCTTTTGCACACCTACTGGGACAACCTGTGGGTAGGAGCAGGCTCCAGGCAACCATTTGTTCATGTTTATACATATAAAACACAATTTTATACATAAATATACGATATATGTGGTGGCCTACCCCCTACCCTAGGGGTAGGGGGTCCCTGCTCCATCACCCCATCAGTTTGGGGGTCCCTGGCCTGAAAAGGTTGAAGACCCCTGACTTAGGGCA
>NC_137615.1:32177311-32189811 GCF_963280865.1 Gymnoscopelus braueri | reverse complement strand
AGAAACTGTGCATATGCAACACGTCAAAGCATAAACAGTAAAGGATTAGCATGGCATAATACAAGGGCTAGGTCCTACAGTATAACAGTCATATAGCGTACTGTGTTGAAAAGCTCAACATAAATGATTCTTTTTACATACTCTGATCTTTCTCTTTCACTCTCCTCCACTCTATCTCTCCTCCTTGTACATTCCATATTGTCGCTGTCAGGCAGAAACCTTGTATCTCCATATTTCAATTTTTTTTTTTTTGTAAATTAATGGCACAACAGTGTCACACAAAAGTAACTAAAATAGCAGATCTACCACCAGCTCACAACGTGTCACGAATCTCACGATGTCACGCCTTGTGAGCTTGTAGATCTACAATTTTCTGCAAATTTTCTTTTTAAAGTGAAAGTGGTCAAGTGTGTGTGGGTTTTATAAACATTGAACCAGTGAAAAGCATTAACAAGAGTGTGTTACTAAATAATATTGGATCCATTGGAAGTGGAACCCAGGTTCTTTTTTTTTTCTCCATCTGCTGAAAAGTAACGCTTTTGGACGTACAAGGTTTCCTCTCGACACTCAACGATATGCTCGTGTTCCGGCTCCCATGTGTGAGTGGATGTGTGCAGTACAGTTGAGCAGAGCAGTGCAGTTCATGCCATGAGCAGGGTTGCCAGATCTGCATATTATAATTTCCCCGCAAGATTTTATTTGAAAATAGCCGATCTACAAGCTCACAACGCGTCGCATCGCGACGCGTTGTGAGCTTGTAGATCTGCGATTTTCAAATAGCTGATGTACGTGTTAAAGTGCTCATGTGGGCCCATAGTTGCTTCTTTTGGGCTGGTTTTCCTAGAACTGGTTGCTTGTTTCTCTCACAGAATCTGGCAACACTGGCCATGAGGTGATGAACGGTCCTCCACATGCAAACAATTAACTGTAATCGCCTACAGATGGCTGACCACTCAGCAGCACACGGACATGCTTTATGACACTCTTACCGTGCACGCTCCATCACGTGCATGCATTATGTGGGAACACGTCTGTGTGTGTGTATGTGTGTGTGTGTGTGTGTGTGTGTGTGTGTGTGTGTGTGTGTGTGTGTGTGTGTGTGTGTCTGTGTGTGTGTCTGTGTGAGCAATGAGCATGTGCACACACACACACAGAGACACATGTGGGCTTAAACATACATGTGTGGAGAATGTCTTTCTCTCGAAAAACAAAGACAGAGAAAAAATAAATGGCTGCCATGTGTTTTCTCTCTCGCTCTCTCTCTCTCTTTCTTGCACAGACATGCAGACACACACACACACACACACACACACACACACACACACACACGCGCAGGCACGCACACACACAAAGTACAGTACACACGTGGAGTGCTTGTTTAATGACTTTCTGATGTTGAGGTGATGCCACGGGCGACAGCAGTCACGCGGACTACATCCCACGTGCCTCTGCTCCGCTCCGCACTGGAGAGCATATAGGGGTGAAATGATTATACACACACACATGCACACCTACATGCACGCGCGCACACACACACACACACACGCACACGCACACGCACACACACACGCACACGCACACAGATTGACAGCAGGTACACGCAACATACATTACATACACATACAGGTGGGTGCATCCACACAATAAGGACACTTATGCACATGCACACGCTCGTACACGTTTGGTTGTGTGTGTGTGTGTGTGTGTGTGTGTGTGTGTGTGTGTGTGTGTGTGTGTGTGTGCTTGTGCGCGCGCACGCATGCACGCACGCACATGCGCACACACAGAGCAAGTAAAGTTGTATCTATCTTTGTTCATAAACTTGTGTTGTAACAACATTCTTATCAAGTCGATTTCCATCTCCCTCATCTCTTTTTCCAATAGGCTGTCTGTATCCACCTGTTTCCGCGGGAATTTACTGGAGCAAAAATCCTGTGTGGGAAACATCCTGCGGGGGGACCGGAAGTAGGAAATAGCGGCTCAGTGTGTTTACATTTGCCAGCAGAACGTAGCTCGTTCGCCTCTCTCCCCATGCACCGCCCCCCCGCTCCCTTGCGCTTCAACTACATGCAAAAGGCCCGTTCGCCAGCTGCGAACGAGCTACGTTCTGCTGGCAAATGTAAACACACTGAGCCGCTATTTCCTACTTCCGGTCCCCCCGCAGGATGTTTCCCACACAGGATTTTTGCTCCAGTAAATTCCCGCGGAAACAGGTGGATAGGTAACCCAGAGAATGTTATTCTCCCCACATTGCTCAAAGATGCATTGATAAACATAATGATAACGGAGATGTTGTGATTATAGTCTACACTACATCATTGTTGTTCATTTGTGACTGACTGGGGGTGTGTGGCACAGTGGGCTTGGTGGTTCACCCACTGACATTCACACTGGTGTTGCATGCTGAGTGGGAGAGCGAGAGCAGAGCTTTCTCTAACAGACCAAACACAATTTTGATGGTGAAGGAAAGCAGTGACATGCATAAAAATGTATGTTAACAATGCCTTTTTTGTCTAATTAGACAGTCACTCTCCCATCTTCCCACTTGATTGGGAAAATAATTCAGCTCATGCTCAGAAGGAAAAAAAAGAGAGGAAAAAAACACACGTTATGTTCAAACTTTAGTGCCTCACAGACCCACAGGCCAGCTCTGAATATTATTTAAATTATACAGATATGTATGGGAGACTTTGTCCATAAGCAATGGGAAAGAACCCATATATATGCAAAGAATAGAAAGAATTAGTAATATGGTTCGGTTTTAGGATTTCCACAAAATGTTTTGCTCTATTGACATTTTTCATTAATAGTTTCATAACTATGAGGACACATGTACCATTTGGTATCCAAAGGAGCTTTCAGTACAACGATTAGTCGATTACACAGTAAATTCCTGTTTAAAGTGTGTTAATTTACGTAACCACATGAACCCTAGCGGCAAATAAAATGGCCTTGCCTAGCGTCCCTATTCTGGGAATGTCATAATAGGTAAACATTTGGTGAGGAGATGCCTCGCAAAGCGTTGTGAACTGCTGATTGGACCGAGAATTTGGACGCTATCACAGTTGCTATGATAGCAGAGATCAAATTGGCATAGCACTGTAGTGGTCGAGCCTTAAAGAAGAGGGTGAGTCTGTGAGTGTGGGGCTTATCTCAAACCAATGGACCGATCAGCATCAAATGTGTTGTGCACACTGCCAGTAGGCAAAGGAAGTAACTCACATATTTGTTTTAAATATAAAAAATATTAAACTATTCAAAACTTTAATTGGAAGTTTTGGTGACGACTGGCGCATTGTCATTATGTTTATCAATGGAGACGAATGACTTCATAGACTTCAACGTCATAGTATGGACAATCGTACATCATAGAAGACTGATGTCATAGACTGGCCACAAGAAGTCCAAGATCCACATGGAAGCAATGGCAGTAGACCAAGAAAGTATACCCCCATGCATTGTTTTCCCATATTGTGTAAATGTGTAGATTTTTGTCATTACTTCATATTACTTTCAATATGGCTTCTGCAAGACACCGGCAATATTGTTTCTGTCTTGCTGTCTGCATGGGTATCTGAAGCAGACACTGAGTCTTTCATATTGACTTAGCCTCAGTCTGCTCCATAGATCAGTAGAGTAGAAAATGAGGCTGAATTGTCCAAACAGTGGAGACAGTCTGAATGTGAGGAGGCTGTCGGCTCTGTTGATCTCACAACCAGATGAACATGCAGACAGGCACACGCACGTACAAACACACACACACACACACACACACACACACACACACACACACACACACACTATTAACTATATTATATTATGCAGACAATTTTCCTCCCCTGTGTGGAAGATATTTCTAGCAGATTTTTTGTCACGGTTGAGCCTCTCTCTCGCTCTCACACACACTCTCTCTCTCTCTCTCTCTCTCTCTCTCTCTCTCTCTCACACACACACACACGCTCATAATCAAATACATGCACACAATGCACTCACAATGCACTCAAGATGTGAACAAACAAACACACACACACAAGTTGCGTGCACTCATAATCACATGCATGCACCCAGGCGCACGCAATGCACTCGAGATGCACTCAAGATGTGAACACACGCACACACACACACATACAGTAAAGGACACAAACGCACACCAGCCACAACTGACCTCTTCCTCTGCTATTCAATACTGTTGCATTTCCTGTCTGTATAGCAGAGGAAAGGCTTTGTGTGTTTTGAAAATAAACAAGTCCAACCCTGCAGGATTAGGCCTATGGGGAGGTTTGTAACTCTGTATTTAACAGGATTACATAGACCCACCCAAAAAGGCTGAAGTCACACTGATCCTTTTACAAAAACCCACCCATTCAACTAACTGCATTTGGCCGTACATCTGAAATCTGATATCTCAGGTGAAACATACCTGGCGAACACAGACCTGGGGTCAGTCCTTTGGTTTCTTTTTTCGTCTTTTCTTTTCTGACCATGCATTTTGCATGACAGTTCTGCACTATGGTTATGTTTTTGTGGACTGGAAGAAAACATGTTTTGCAATGCACACAGTGTCAGGACGCAATGTGTTTTCGGACCCAAACACAGGATCTCAAAACTCAAACGCTGGAGACGTGGAAAACATTTAACATGAAATTTACTCCGACACGATTAACAATGAATACAGCAATACAGCATAAACAAGCACACAACAGCACACACCCACACAGTAACAAGCACAACACCAAACATTGGTTTCAAATTACGAACTCAGACACAACAGAGGAGAACCTGACACACCAAAACAGATCCAAAACAGTAAACACTCGCACTCACACGCGCACACACACAAGCACACACACACACACACACACACACACACACACACACACACACACACACACACAGATAAGTCTCTAGAGCTCATCGTCACACCAACCAGCCTCAGCTGGTCCACACAGGTGATGGCACTCTGAGCAAAGAGTCTTGTCAAGGCTTCAGGGAGGGAGGAGAAGAGATAGGCCGAGGGGAATCAGGAGCAGGACAAAGTCACAACAGGGCATAACTGACAGGGAAGGGGGAGACATGGCAGGGATAGATGCCTTAATCACTTGTAAATACATGTAAATACATCATAATGTATTTACATCCAATTCTAGTATGTTAAAATGTACACAGCAGAGAGAATATAAATTGTGCAATGGAGTTTTGAACATTTAGCTTTAAATCCTGAATGCTAATTTCAGGATTTTTTTTTAGTAAAAATCCAGCTCAAAATCAACAAAGTATAAATTGACCTTAGAGAGCCACATTCTACCAATCGAGCTAAAGAGTTTGAGTATGAGTTACGCAGCTCTCAAGAGTTAAACTCAGTATCAATGCAATGAAATCAGGCGAAAAACAAAGCATCAAGCGCTAAACTTTTCCAAATGCACATACAGTAGTAGAGACCGTATATGTATACGTATAAATTACATCTTGGGTTCTAACCTTGCAGTCTTTATTGAGACAGAGAGAAAATCTGACAATAACCTAGAATGTATTTGAAATTATAGTGGTTAAGCCTCAGGTTTGGGGCCAGTGTTGACATTTTTAATGTTAAAACAGCATTCAAATGAAAGGATCATGGTTACATAGGGTTGAGAAGCAGAATCTCTGTTCCAGTATAAACCCAGTCATCGTCTCAGGTGTAAGTGGAGCTTCTGGCTCTGCCCTCAACAACACACAAAAGAGCACATTGTACTGTAGAGACAGTCTCATGCACAGTTTTATCACACAGATCAGTACACATTGTGCGCATGAGCGAGTGTGTGTGTGTGTGTGTGTGTGTGTGTGGGGGGGGGGGGGGGTCCTGAGGAAATCTAGTATCTCCAAGTAGAAGTGTATTGTTTTTACAGATTTTTGCAGTGTATAAATTGTCTGTTGTGTTGTTATGAACAGCCCGAGTTCCAGTTCCTGTTCTGCCTGTACAATGTCAGTGTGTACGTCTCTTGCCACTTGGTACTATTAGTTCCTGTGCATGCACAAGCCCTGTTCCAGCATATTTATTTTGTATTGACAAAAACACAGAAAGACATTTTGCACATTTTAAGTGTTTTGGTGACAGATGCACAGGGAAACAAAAACCTGAAGGGGTCGATACAAAAAGGAACAGGAACCTGCAGAGAAAGTGGTCTTCACTTATAGCTATTAGCTACTGTACTTTATAATACGGTAGGCACAGTGTTTTGGTCACAAAACTTGAGCAAAACATCTATTGTGCATACTAAAAAGTGGGTGTGTTTGTTTCGATACATTTTTGCACTGCTCAAAAAGGAACTTGAGCATTCACATTTTACAAGTATTATGGTCATCCAACCAGCCAATAACTTTAATGAGACCCACTATGGCAGTGTTGGTCACATTTTTCCCAGTCTCACGATGAAATGAAACAGAAGCCATTGTAGAGTCAATTCTAAAGCCGGTTCTCCAAGTGGTTCTTGTTGGAGTTACGAGGTTTGTGCGGGACAACGAGAGAGACCGCACAATATGTCCTGTGAGTGTGATGTATCATTCTGCGCAGCTCTGTCATTTTCCGGACTCGGCGAACGAAGACAACCGGTAGTTAAGCTCTGAAATATGATGTTGTTCTCGTTGATCACAAAGCACAACTGAGCCTTTGTCTTTGGCTCCTCTGCTGACTCTGCAGTTTGTTGCCTTCCCCACCGATGAAGGAGAGAGAGGGAGAGAGTTTGGCTCAACGGCACATCACTGAGGTCGTGTGTGTTTGTGTGTTTGAAGCAGTTGAAGGTTGAAGACAGTGTCAGTGTGTGTGTGTGTGTGTGTGTGTGTGTGTGTGTGTGTGTGTGTGTGTGTGTGTGTGTGTGTGTGTGTGTGTGTGTGTGTGTGTGTGTGTGTGTGTGTGTGTGTGTGTGTGTGTGCACGTGCGTGCATGCGTGCGTGAGTGAATGTGTGTGTGTGCGTGCTTGCATGTGTACGTGTGTTTCCTCACTTTATGGTTTTGTGTATGTTTCTTATTTCTTTCTTTCTTTCCTAGTTCACTAACATTCTGTTCTCCTTTTCATCATGGGGAAAACAACACCTAACTCTGATATTAAATAAAAACATCAAAAGTAATGTATAATGTAATGGGGCGAAATGGCTTAATGAGTGAGTGAGTGAGTGAGTGAGTGAATGAGACCAGGAGAGACTGATGTATTTTTTATGAAGGATCTAAGAGTGTTCTTCTTACCTCCGCTACTGTAACCTCCCATTCTCTCCTCATCTCTCTCGCTCCCCTATTCTCCTTTCAATCTGGTGTTCTCTGTGACTCTCTGTCTCTCTCTCCTCTAGCAGCTACTTCCATTTACCATTTCTCCTTCACTTCTCGCTGTCCTCTGACTCTTCTTTCTCTCTTTTGTCTTCCACCATCATTCACCCCTCTCTTCCTCCTCCTCCTCCCCCATCCCCTTTCCCTTCTCTATCCCTCCATTCTGTTCTACTCTTCTTCTTCTCCTCCATCTGCCCTCACTCCCTCCTTTCTCGTCTCCCACATAATTCGCCCCAACCGCTGAGTCTGCAATTGCTGTGGTTTATTACATTATGATGACACACACACACACACACACACACACACACACACACACACACACACACACACACACACACACACACACACACACACACACACACACACACACACACCACATAAACACACAAATACAGTGTGATCTATCTTCCTTCCCTTCCTCTATCCCTCCCCCCTTCCCTGCTAATCCCTTTTTATTTGTTGATTATTTTGTTATTTAAAAAATACACTGATACCCAAAACACAATAATAATAAAACTCATAGCATTTTCCCTGGCTAGTCACTGGGGAGATGGTTTATGACTGGTCCCATTATATGCAGAGCTCTAATAGGAGACAGGAGGCACCCAGAGGAGAATGGGAGGTGTTTCCCACCACTGTGTGGTCGTAAAACCTGAACATCAGGGTCCATCCGGTTTACGACCTCCAGGAGTTAAAGCATAGGGGGGGGAAGGGTGTGCCATGCACTGTCTGTGAGTGGTTGGTGGAGGGGAGGGGATTAAAGTGTTTAGTGCGTGTTCAATTCAATTCAAGACGTCAAGAGTTTTGGTATCTCATACTGTACAAGTACGCAATAGTAAAATTATTAGATTTTGCTTCCTCAACGCTGTAGCAGCAATAACAACAGTAACAAAGATATTAAATTAAGGATAACAACTGTACTCGGTTACTGTAAAGAAACAGAAAATAGCAAATATGTACAATAGTCATAGCACACTTTGAGCTGCTTGAAGGTACTGTTTGCATTAGCCCTACTTCTAAATATGATATCCATTATGTATGTTTAGTGTGCAGTATATACTGTGTGTGTGTGTGTGTGTGTGTGTGTGTGTGTGTGTGTGTGTGTGTGTGTGTGTGTGTGTGTGTGTGTGTGTGTGTGTGTGTCTTTTGTCTCCCTCCCATCAACTCCTCTTATTCTCTCTCTTTTCCTTTTTCTCGTCTACTTGTCTCCACTTCCTCCTCCCCCTCCCTTTCCCCATTCTCCTCTTCATCTACTTCTAAATATGATATCCATTATGTATGTTTAGTGTGCAGTATATACTGTGTGTGTGTGTGTGTGTGTGTGTGTGTGTGTGTGTGTGTGTGTGTGTGTGTGTGTCTTTTGTCTCCCTCCCATCAACTCGTCTTATTCTCTCTCTTTTCCTTTTTCCCGTCTACTTGTCTCCACTTCCTCCTCCCCCTCCCCCTCCCAGTATATACTGTGTGTGTGTGTGTGTGTGTGTGTGTGTGTGTGTGTGCACATGCATGCTTCTTTTTCTCTTTTTGCTATTTTAAGAATGCACGGTACCTGCATGTGAATCTCTTTGCACATACAGTACGCTCTTACTATTGTGTGGGGTCAGGATGTCTTCACAGTAATACAAATGTTGTTAACGTCTCCTTGTGTAACTTCTCATTAAATGAGCAGTGATACCCGTCAACCCATTGTCCCTTTGTGAGGAAGCCCCACTAATGACCCGAGCACTAAACGCTGTAGTTTATAGCCTTCGATTAGGGGGCTCAGAGTAAGAGAGAGCAGAGCACAAGTGTGTGTGTGGGTCACCAGTGTCACAGTGAGATAAAGCAGCGCTGTGAGCAGGGTTCGAACCTGCGCGGGGAAACCCCATTGGATTTCGAGTCCAACGCCTTAACCACTCGGCCATCACAGCTGCTGTTCTACATGTAAATTCGTCTAGACTCAGCAGTATTACATTTTGTATTCACTGGTAAGGCATCGATCGAATTTAATTATATGATATTAATGAGCAACACAGCAGTTTCTTTTTTCCCTTTGATTCCAGTGACTAAAGTATGTCGATACTAATCTTTTCTGGCAAGGGGCCAATAGGTAAAAGCAATCAATTCCTGCCACAAAGGCAGCAATTGTTCTATTTTACAATCTAGGTTGTGCAATAACAGCCCGCAGCTGTGATGGCCGAGTGGTTAAGGCGTTGGACTTGAAATCCAATGGGGACTCCCCGCGCAGGTTCGAACCCTGCTCACAGCGACACACTCATTATGCATTGTGTTTCAGCATGCTCAATAATGTGCTGAACCAGCCTCATGTACAGAATATCCTGGCATAAGGCTCTTCCTGTCTGAATTATCAGACCACTGTCGCCTCGCTACATGAATAATTCAACTTCCAATGCTATTTTCATTGTATTGAATTCATACCAGAACATTTCAACAGGGAACTAGAAAAAGTGCTCCTCGTAGCCAAGTCTCCGCCAGGTCAGGTAGGTTATTGTGGGCCAGCAGTGTTGATGGAATATGAATAATCGGACAGATCCATCTTGATCACATGACTATAGAGATAATGTGTACCGATTTGCGTGATGTTTGGACTAAATCTGTAGGAGCCTCCTGGTGGTGCTATAACAGGGCAATTAAATGTCAAAAGGGTGGCATTTGTTCCTCAACGTAGTGCGAATGTGTGTGCAAAGTTTCACCGCAATCGGGCGCTGCGTTCATGATTTGAGGCATTTTGTTCAAAACGGGCCACTCCTGGAAAAATCGAACAGATCCGTCTTGGTCACATGTCTATAGACTGATTTGTAATATGTTGTACATAAGTCGGCCTCCTGGTGGCGCTATAAAAGGCAGCTGTGAAAAATGCAGTTTTACGCAGATCGGAGCACTCCTGCAAACTTTGGAAACCAATCAATCTGAAAGAACTGGTTCGGACCAGGTCATTCAGGGCAGAGGTTCTGCTCTGGCATCCAGGGACTATGCGTGCAGTTCCGCTGCGAGCGGCCCAACGGTGCCGGAGATTAGCTGATCGCAGACAGACACACGCACACGCACACGCACACGGACGGACGGACAGGGAGCTAAACATAGTCTCTGCCACGCCTTCGGCCTAGCGGAGACAATTATGTAAAAGAATCAGCTCGCTGTTGGAGTGATTTTCCGATCCCACCTACAGCACAAAGCACTTCATGTGACTAAGCAGAAATCGGATTTGGGATCCAGGGGTCACTAGACCGAGGGGACAGACCTCTGTCTATTAGTTAATTAACTTTTACTCTACAGATGCATTTGCACAGTAAACACAGTGACCGCATGCACTTTCAATGTATCGTACAGTAGGTACAATGTATTGTATAGTAAATTGTGAAATGTATGTGCCTAGTTGAGGCATTGAGAACTTTAAGGGGCCACCAGCGCTTGGTTGAGTGCCGGTGTCACACACTGAAAGTAGCCCACGTGGTGTGAGGTTTGTAGATGGGCTATTTTCAGGGCATCAACCACACGCAGCAAAGTATAGGTCACCATTCACTTCAGCTGTGAGCACTCCTTTCGCACAGCTGTGTCTCAAGTACATGACCCTGAGCGAACACTTTGTCTTCCTCGCATGTCGCTGTGAGCAGGGTTCGAACCTACGCGGGGAAACCCCATTGGATTTCAAGTCTAACGCGGCAACGCCTTAACCCCTCCGCCATCACAGCTGTAAGCCACTGCTGTTTGGGACCACAAATATATCAATCAATCTGTCTGTCTGTTCTGATTGTTAGTTCTAGTACAGTAACCCAGTACAGATCAGTCTGTGTCCCAGTGGGAGACCACAGAGGACAGTACAGGACAGAACAGAGAGAGAGAGAGAGAGAGAGAGAGAGAGGGGGGGAGAGAGAGAGAGAGAGAGAGAGAGAAAGAAAGTGTGTGTGTGTGTGTGCGTGTGCGTGTGCGTGTGCGTGTGCGTGTGCGTGCAGAAACAGTGAGCTCATTATTACATGCCATCACCAGCATAACACTTTACTCAAAACACACGTTCATGCACAAATGAAGGTACATCTAAACACACGTGCATGCACAAATGCAGGCGCGCACACACTCACACACACACACACACACACACACACACACACACACACACACACACACACACTGATGAGGTCTGAGGGCACGATAGTATTGAATGTAGAACTGTAGTCAATTTATTGGTTATTTGGATCTTACCTTAAGCTTTACACTGTTGAAGGGGCTTGGAGCACAAGCATGTCATTGCCACTGGCTGTATTGTAAGCACGTGCCAAGTAAACCTGAAACACACACAAATACAGTCACGGCTGGTGAAGGTTGTGTGACATCAGCCATAACAAAAGTATGTGTTGAATAGAGACATGGAGTCAACTGTACAACCAATACATCTATGTGTGTATAGGCAACAGTGGACAGGTAGGTGTTGAAGAAGAGGGACAGACTGAGACAGGAACAGAGACTATAGATTGAGACAGAAAGACAGCAAGTGTGTTTTGCACGCTAAAACCCTGGTCCCTGGTTATTACTGGGATTCATTTGCTTATGGCAATAATGTGATTTCAGCGTTTACATACATAGCATAAGCGCAACTACAGCAATAATAACTGTAGAAAGTTTGCATGTTTTACTCAAAAGTCAGTTTGGCTAGTAAATAGTTTAAATATTTTTCCTATATCTGTAGCAATGCAACATGTTGTAATGTTGTAGATATGATCTTCACTCATTTTAAAATATTTTGACATAATAAAAAAAAACAATCACCCAAAATAGGGACGCCAGGGGGAAAGTCTGCCTGTGGGTTTTATAAATATTATCCAATGAAAAGTAGCCTATTAACAAGAGCTTGTGGGGGCACCCACTGGCCTATAGTGGTCGCGCGCATACTGTAAAGGCTCTAATGACGACCCGACGTCAACGACCTTTGCTGCGTGTCACTCCCCGTCTATCTCTCCCTGTTTCCTGTCCAGCTCCACGATGTACTATCAAAATAAAGGCAGAAAAAGGCCCAAAAATATAATAATAATTAAAAAAAGAGCTTGTGACAAAAATATTAACTAGGATCCATGGACCCAGGGACTTTCAGCACTATACCCCGTAGACACTCCAAACATGTACCAATTGAAAATAAAGGTGCTTATAAATGTTAAATCTCGCTACGGGGTAGTAGTTTAAAGTAATAATCCATATCTTTCAATAAAGAAGT
>NC_137615.1:32142311-32172311 GCF_963280865.1 Gymnoscopelus braueri | reverse complement strand
CACAGCAATTATAGAGAATGTCGGAGAAGAGAAACTTCACTTCTCCCCGACTCCCCTGTTTGAGAGAGATAATTTTATCTCGCTCCATTTGCCATTCCGGCAACTGCACATCAAATTTTTCTATCCATCCACCCTTTTTCTTCCTGCTCTCTTCTTTGCCCTGTTTAAAAGACCACATGCTTGTTTCATTCCACTTCCAGGCTAATGACCAAACTTCCTGTTCCTTTCTCTCTTTTCCAACTTGCTGTTTGAGAATGATACCTTTGTTTCAGACTTCCTATCTGTCTCTCTGTTAATCTGTGATTCTTTCAAAGGGGAGTGCTGCCTCTGCACAACCCTTCTCTTTCTCCTCCTGTCTTCCTTGATCTATCACTAGTACATTTATCTGCCCTACTTCCCCAGTCCCTCCCAAGAACATCCATCACTTTGTCAATACGCAAAGGAAAGTGAAATTACTTCTTACAGAGAGCTCTCTCTCTCTCTCTCTCGTGCTCTCTCTCGCACGCCAATTTTTTCACATTTAAAAACATATTTCACGTTAATTTCATAATGGAAGGTAGTGGTGGTTGAATTGGGCTCAACCTTGCCCAAATATGGAGCCATCCATCATAGATAAATCATAGACAACTGACATCATAGATTTGTTTAATATGGAGTTCCACTACACCTGGCAGAGATCCACGATGCAGTCTCGCGGAGAGCTTCAGATTTCAGTTTTATGTCCTGAGCTAATCAATTTCTCTGCCAAGGACACCAGCTCATCATGGCCCCAGTCTTCAGATCTCTCGAGTCAGATCTACCACCACCTGGCAGTTTATGTCCCCAGGATTTACAGTCCCGGTCCCGTCCTCGACGCTCAGAGTGAGGACTTGCTGTCCCAGAATGTCCTATTATCTCCTCTGGAGTGGTTCCTGTGTGGTGAGGAGCCGTCCGTTGGACTGGCCAAACTGGAAGAGATCCGGTCACCCTCTCACCTCTGTGGACGCGTGTTCAAAGCAGGAGAACCTACCTACTCCTGCAGAGAGTGTGCAACCGACTCAACCTGTGTTCTCTGTATGCAGTGTTTTCTGGGGAGCGTGCACAAAGAGCATCGCTACAAGATGAACACGACAAGTGGAGGAGGTTGCTGTGATTGTGGAGATGACGAGGCATGGAAAAAGGATCCTTCCTGTCAGAAACACCAACCTAACTTCACAGACTCATGGGAGGACCCTCTGTCTCAGCTGTCAGATGACATGACTGCTCGTTGTTTCAATGTCTTTTCTGTCATCCTCAAATATGCAGTGGACATGTTAACCTGGGAGCAAGAAGACCAGCTTCCGCTGGGACTGGTACCTCCAGAGCGGGCTGACGATACATTCTGCTGTATGCTGTTTAATGATGAGGTTCATACTTATGAACAGGTCATCTACACACTGCATAAAGATGTCAGCTGCACTTATAAGGAGGCTGTCAGCATCGCTTCCACCATCAACAGAGATGGGAGGAAGTCCATTCGTTTTGGAGACTTCGAGTTCTGTGAAAAGGCCAAGTCAGTTATAATAAGTTCCGCCAATGGTCAGTCCAAACCGCTCAGAGTTCAGGTGATGCATTCTTCTGTTGTGGCTCATCAGTGCTTTGCTCTCAAAGCTCTGTCCTGGCTAGGACAAATCATAGGATACTCAGATGCTCTGAGGAGGGTGTTGTGTCAGGTTGTTCTCCAGAGAGGACCTGAAGAACAGACTCTGGTCGACACTCTGATGCTGTGTGACTTCAAGATGTGGAAAGGAGCTAGGAACGTGTATCATCAACTGTTAATGAGTGCCCTCCTTATGGATCTGAAGTATAAGAATCTGTTTGCCATCCAGTTTGCTAAAAACTATGAGCAATTGCAGAACAACTATGCGAAGGACGATCATGACAAAGAAGACAGCATCACTTCCCTGTCCGTCCAAATATTCACTGTCCCGTCACTGGCTCGTATGTTGATGATAGAAGAGGATTTAATGAAGAAGATCATCAAGTGTTTTATGAGTCATCTGAGACACAAACAGTTTGACCACTACCTATGGAGTCTTATAAAGGACTTGAGCTACGTGTTGACCTGTAGACCTACAGAATGGACAGACCAGCTTAGAGAGAAGTTTCTTGAGGGACTTGATGCATTTTTAGAGGTGCTCAAATGCATGCAGGGGGTGGATCCAGTAGTGAGAAAGATGGAGCTGGAACCAGAGTGGCGGGTAACCTGTAACCTGCAAAGGATACTGACCCCTGTCATCTCATTGATCCAGCAGTGGTGTGCTTCTGATGAGCGTGTGTTAATAGAAGCCTACGGGAAGGTCCTGTGTGCTCTGAGTCAGTGTTACGGTAGCTCAACAGAGGGAGAGCGGCCCATCATCCTGGGCCTGGTGGGGCATTCTATAGTGACCATACCCTACCTGGTGTCAAAGGAGAAAGTGTCCATCCATTTGCCTGTTTCTAGACTGCTGGCTGGTCTCCATGTTCTCCTCAGTAAAACAGAGTTGGCGTATCGATGCCCTGAACACCTCCCACTGAGTGAACTGAGCCCCCCCATACTGATAGAATACCCCCTACGCTGCCTGGTCTTCTGTGCCCAGGTGCATGCTGGGATGTGGAGGTCGAACGGCTTCTCTGGCACCTGGATAAACCAGATCAGTTACTACCACAGTATGGAGTGCAGAGTGGAGATGTTTGACAAGGACCTCATCATGCTGCAGGTCGGGGCATCTATGATGGATCCAGATCATTTCCTGATGGTCGTTCTCGATAGGTTTGAGCTGTTCCATGTGTTCGGCTCAGTAGACGACAAGAAGAGATACAGCAGGGATACCAACATGGACGTAGTCAAACAGAACAACGTTTTAATTGCAGAGATGCTTCATGTCATTATCATGGTCGTGGGAGAGCGGTATTTGTGTGGCTTAAGTAAGGTCCATTCTTCAGAAGAGATAAGGAGAGAGATCATCCATCGACTTTCCATGAAACCAATGTCTCACAGTCAATTACTAAAATCTCTACCGGAGAATGTATACGAGGATACAGGGATTGAAAGATTGATTGACAGTGTGGCACTCTTCAAGAAGAAGCCAGGTGTGACAGGTAGCGGAGGACTGTATGAACTCAGACCAGAGTGTTCCAAACTATTCGACCTCTACTTCCACCATTACTCTAGAAGTGACCGGTCCATGGCAGAACAAGCCCAGAGGAACCTCAAGAGACAGAATGGAGAAAACTCTGCACTCCTTCCACAAGTGCTGCCCCCCTTTTGTCCATTATTCGCCAGTCTGGTCAACCTGCTACAGTGTGACGTTTTACTGGTTATACTGGGAGCTGTGCTGCAATGGGCCGTGGAGCCCAGTACAGGACACTGGTCTGAGTCCATGCTGCAGAGGGTTCTCCATCTGATAGGTATGTCACTGTTAGAGGAACAACAGCAGATAGAGAAAAGCTCTGGACAGGACGATATCACCTTTAACTTCACTAGCAAGATATCACGTCCAGTAGACAGTCCCAGTAACTCGGCCAGTATCCTCGCTCTGTTAGAGACTCTTCACGACGCGCCTCACCTGGAGGTCCATAAGGACATGGTGCACTGGATACTGATGATGGTGTCCAATATCAAAACCATGACAGCACAAACTGCCTCAACATCTACTGACACAAGCAGCACACATACACATAACGAGGCGGTGCGAGAGAAAGACAAAGCGGAGAGGAAGAAGAGGAAGGTAGAGTTAGCTCACCTCCACAGAGAGAAGATCATGGCGCAGATGTCAGGGATGCAGAAACAATTCCTCAATGAAAACAGAGAACTGTTTGAACAAAGTCTGGATGAAATGAATGAGACTCCTGTTCCTGACAGTTCTCCCGATCCAGCTCCAGATGTGTTGGTGTGTGTTGGTCCTAGTTGCTCTGGTTCATCTGAGCGTCAGCTGGTCATCTGTATTCTCTGTCAGGAAAAACAGGAGGTCAAAGGTCATGGTCAGGCCATGGTCATGGCTGCCTTTGTCCAGCGCTCCACTGTTATGTCTCAAAACAGAAGCGCACCTCTACCTGACCCAGAACACCATGATCCTCTATTTCCGCACCCTGAACTGAACTGTGGAACTCACACAGGAAGTTGTGGTCACGTCATGCACGCCTCCTGCTGGCAGAGGTACTTTGAGACGGAGCAGGATAAGGAACGGAGGCGTCTGAGAGTTATCCCAAACAATGATGTCGAGAACGGAGAGTTCCCCTGTCCTCTGTGCCGATGTCTCAGTAATGCAGTTATACCCATCCTACCAAGAACACACAGACCCACACACAGTGGTGAACAGCTGAGTTTGGAGGAATGGTTGAAGGTGACATCTCAACAGGTTGCTGCTTTGCACACAAATACCAGAAAAGGCCTTAAACAGGTATTGGAGCACACCCCCAGTGAACCCTTCTCCAGTGGCATTAAGGAGATGGTGATTACCTTTGGCATGGCAACCTACAAGGTTGGACTGAATGTCAACCCTAACGACCATGACCCCAGAGTCCCCATCATGTCCTGGAACAGCTGTGCCTTCACCGTACAATCTATTGAGAGACTCTTGGCAGATGAGGAGAGGCCTTTATTTGAAAGTTTACCCTGTAGACAGGAGGACTGTTTGACATCTTTGTGTAGGTTTGCCTCAGTCTGTTGGATGTCCTCTCCACTGTCCACTGTACACACACACTTCACCAGACTGTTCTCAGCTGTTGTTCCAGATCCTCAGGTTGAGAACACTCCATGCATCTTGGATGTAGACATGTTTCATCTCCTGGTATCCAGTCTGATGTCGTATAGTTCCGTTCAGGGTCTGGACCAATCAGGGCAGAGTACAGTTGACTCGGCCCACCTGAACCTCTTCCACCTGCTGACTGTGGCTCACCTGGTCCAGATCCTGATAACATCTGTACACGGGGAGGTGACCATGGATCAGGAGTCAGGAGGAGCAGGGAATGAGGAGGAGGAGGAAGAGGAGTTAACTTTCCTCCTCTACAACAAAGTCAGGAGTCACCTGGACAGTCTTCCAGAGCTGTGTTCGGGTAGGCATCTGTGGCGTTGTGTGAAGAAGGGAGTTCAACCGTTCCTCCGATCAGCTGCTATGTTCTTCACCCATCTCAACTCCACACGAACACCATCTGCACTGCAGGTTGCAGGTCCTGGCCAGTGGGAGGCGTTGTGTACCTACCTCAGTCTCCCCTCCAATCTGCTGCAACTTTACCATAGACACCGGCCGCTTATGGACACACTCATACAGGGGTGGTGCTGCCATACGGGCGTGAGACAGGCTTTGCAGGGAGACAGTCCTCTGGTCAGGTATCCCAGACAGTCCAACAGACTTATAGAGCTGCCTGAAGACTACAGCTGTTTGATTAACAAAGCTTTTAGCTTCACCTGTCCCAGTGCTCCCACCATGTGCTTGGTGTGTGGAGCCATGTTGTGCTCTCAGAGTTACTGCTGTCTGACTGAGGTGGAGGGTGTGGAGTCTGTGGACATTGGGGCCTGCATTGCACACAGCTATACCTGTGGAGCTGGACTGGGAATATTCCTCAGGGTTCGAGACTGCCAGGTTTTGTTTCTTTATGGTAAAACCAAAGCATGTTTCTACGCTCCGCCTTATCTGGACGACTATGGAGAGACAGACGAGGGTCTGAGTAGACATAATCCCCTCCATCTTTGTTCAGATCGTTATCTAAGGATTCAGCGTCTGTGGCGACATCACAGCATTACAGAGGAGATAGGCTACGCCAGATCCAGGACGCATTTGTAATCGGTGGTAGGGATTTGATTCGGATCGGTCATGTTGTTGATATATAGAAAATAAAGTGTAAAAAAAAAACTATACAACTATCTGTGTGCTACTTCCTGGTTTACGTGACAACGCTCTGTGCGTTGTCCTGACAACGACGCACACGTGTTCATGGGAAAAGGGACTTTTTTGGAGGGAACCTCATATGTGTAAACACATGGAACAGCTCTAGTGAGACTGAGTGAGTGCAGACTAGCGATGCTGGAGCCAGGGGAGGCAAAAGTTACCTTGTCTTCGGGCACAACTGAAAACTTATAATGGAAAGACGAGAAAGAACGTACAGAACTCACGTAAAGTAAAACAGGTACACTACATGAACATTTGAGATACACATTTAACATACAGATTAAGAGAACATATTTTTTTTCTTAGTATGAAACTTCAATAAGTATGGAATAAGTAGTACTTACTAGGCCTTTAAATTCCCTGAGGAACATATGCCATTGATGAAACTCCTCCATCCCCTTCGGTCTTGTGCCTTCCGCTCCAGTTGTTGCCATGACAGCCCTTGCGCCTTCATCTCCTGCTCTGTGGTTCTTCTCCAGGTGGCTCTAGGCCTTCCTCTCTTCCTCTTGCCTTGCGGGTTCCATGTTAGCGCCTGTTTTGAATAAGTAGTAGGGTAACACTAATTAAATAACAATATATTATATACTAAAGACTTAACTAATATACAACCTGGCCCTCTGGGCTGTTCAGGTATGCATAATGTATAATCCATTAGTAGATAGAAATAGAGGTATCATGTGCATTCTATCGCCAATAAAAAACTATATATTGTAATTGGACTTAAAGACCCAAAGACTGACCCATGGGTATGAAACCATATGCTGACTTTGTGGCTTGTTTTCCGGTTCAGGTTAAAAACTACATAAGGGTAAAACATGGCAGGCTGCATAAAGCAGATCTTGGACACTGTGATGTAAGCAACACACACAGCCAATCAAATTAAAAGGTGTGCCATGTGGGCAAGCATTCACAATACTGTTAACTGCTGTCTAACTTTGCACATTGGCACAACCATGGCTCTGGCACACCTAAAACTAACTACATGTAATCTCATTATTGTATTAGCTGCAGCTGCATGGCTAACTAGCCTGTCATCTTTTTATCCTTCTGTAGTTTTTATTCTGTGCAGGAAAACAAACTACAAAATTGACCATAGAGTTTCATGCTCCTTTATAGAAGTTGATTCACTTCATTCTCTCCATCTTACCCAGAATTAGGCAGTTAATTGTTTTTTGATTGATTGAATATTTTATTAGGCAAAAAAAATGTAAAACAGCACAGTTACATTTAAAATACTTTGTCTAACAGGTCCGTTCATAAAAGTCCTTGCGGACTTGTTTCCAATGAGGGCCTTGGTATTCAATTCATATACATATATAGTGGCACCACAGTTCGAATATCATTAAAAAAAAAACAGCAAAAAAAAATACGAACACTGGCAATTTGTATAGAAGGAGTACTGTATGTGTTGTTCCAACGGGCCTTTTTCACTTACCAATGCTTGTGTGCAATCGCCCTCCATCGCCTCAAGAAACAATGACAGTAACTACATTCAATATGAGCTGACAACATCATCTTATGTTGTCAGCTGTCAGTTGTTAGTGCTGCCATCTTTTTTTCAAGTTTTCCCTAAACTGCTAGAGTGCTCTGTCACCTCTATATAATGTCTCTGTAGACTCTGCTTGGATTTTGAAGAGTGCAAACATACATACACGTTATCTCTAGTTCTATCTGTGACCAACATTGGAAAAGTAATGGTTGGATTGCCTTGCAATTTGCTCTGCACATTCATGGTCCCAATGAATAAGAAACCTTTCTTCCTTGAGTTCTGCACTATAGTGAGTGCATTCTTGTTAATACTGGTAAATGCCCAGTTCTCTCTCCTCTCTCCATCCTAGTCCCTATTTGACCAGTTAGATAACATTCACTCTCACCCCTTGACCCCTCCTCTTCACTGCCCTTCCCTCTATTTCTCCCTAATCTTATTTGTTGATAATCATTACATGCCGGTGTCGTAAGTGTATCTCCTGAGGGCAAAGAGAGGGAGAAAGATAGAGAGAGAGAGAGAGTGTGCATACACAAGGGAGAGGAATGGCCAAAATGAAGACCATAGTAAAGCAGAAAGTGGGGAAGAAAAGAGAGTCCTGGAGAGAGAGGGGGGAGCAAAGAGAGAGAGACATGGAGAAAGAGAAAGGGAGATGACACAAGGGCGGGGGAATAGAAAAGATAGAGAAGAGAGACATGCGCAGAGATAGAGAAAGACAGAGCGGTCAACTTGAAGATAAGAAACTTGAGATAACATGGTGTTGTTTTTTTAGAGAAACAGATCAGAGTCAGAGATCAGTGACTGTAAACACTCCTCAGCCTGATGTTCTGCCCTCCACGAATGTTTATTATTGTTGTGTCATCACAACAGGGAAAGTAAGTACACTCTGTTATGCATTCACTCTGGATTTTACTGTGCCTTCAAGTATTTCCTTTCCCCCATCATTAATGTCTCTGATGCTAAATTAAATTGAAATAAACTGTAATTTATGTATCTGACAGCATGTTATTAGTGTTTCGGTTCAGGAGTCGTAACGCAATGAAATTCAACAAACACAAACATCGTTGTTAAGTCTCAAAAAACACTTTGAACAAAGAGATGCTGTTTTCATCCCTTCTCCCTTGTGCTCCTGTGTTGTTTGTTGCTCAGTCACATCCTAAACCTTTGTGGGTCCATCAAGCCTTGGTTTGGTGGAACAGTTTTGGCACAGCTTCAGTGTTATTGTCTCACACACTATAAGTTACAACAATGTGCTGTTTCGCTAATACTTCCAGAAGTCAGCTATGTTACTCTACTTTCCTCTCAACACCTCTTCTCCGCCCCTCCTCTCCTCTGTCCACCACAAGCCTAACTACCTCAATTAATCCAATTAGCTGTTGTCATGGTGATGTTACGGAATGTTCAGGACAGTATTTCCGAGGTGTCTTCTGACTGGAACAGGGAACATTTCTAAAGGCGGCTTTCCATATACATGGACTTACCTAGCCCCACCCCACACCGCCCACCACAGCGACGGTTTCCACTACAATGAAGTGGGTAGAGTGGTGTGTAAGTGGTACTAAACTGGTGCCTAAAAAGTACCCAGTCTTGGGTAGGTCTGAGCTGGGCTAAGCGGGGCTAAAGCTGTGACTGCCACTGATTGGTCGGCTCACAGCTGTGTCTGTCCACTCAGGTCTCTGTAAAATGTAAACACTACGGTAGCAGTGTTGCCATGTCCACTTATTATAAGCGACATTGGGCTTATTTTTCTGTAAAGTTGCTTGTAAATATTGGTAGTACTTTTACTCCACTACAATTATCTGAAAACGTATTAGTTACTATTTACTAGTTACTTTTCAGATATAAATGATTACATTATAAAACATACATTAACCACTTAAGCCCTATTTTATACCTAGGCTATTTGAAAATAGCCGATCTACAAGCTCACAACGCATCGCATCATTGTAGATCTGCTATTTTCAAATATGTTAGTACTTACTTTTGGTACCTTAAGTACATTTTGATACCAATAGTTTTTGTACTTTTACTCAAGTAATTCCAGACTTTCACTTGTAGAGTGCTTCTACATTGCAGTATTGATACTTTTACATAAGTAAAACATTTGAGTACTTTTTCCACCACTGCTTGTTTCTAAAATGTAGTTGATTATTTGGGGCTTGTTTCCATATGTTGTTGAAACCAGTGGTTCTTAAACATTTTCATGTCAAGGACCCCCAAATTAATATGTATTTGTCAACATTATATATATATATATTTTTTTTAAATAGCAGATGCACACACTCACAATGCGTCGCATCGCTACGCGTTGTGAGTTTGTAGATCTGCTATTTTCAAATAGCCGTAGATAGTCGCTTCTTTTGGGATTGTTTTCATAGACCTGATTGCTTATTTTTTTCTGCTAAACCTGGCAACAATGAATGTGCGACACGCTAATAATGTTTTTTATATAAGTGATGGCAACGTGTTTAGACACCACACAGGTCTTCCCAACAATAGCGAAGATTAAAGTCAGGGTGAACATGGCCAAATAATAACTTAAGAGCCAAACTAGCTCTGAGGAAGCACGCTAGCATTTAGGCTAACCCTGTAGCCTGAGGCTAAGTTGGTGTGTTAAAGAAAGGGGCGTTGATTTCCTTCGGGAGGGGAGGGGAGGGTGGGGATTTTGCGAGTGGGGACTTTTGTGCAATGGAAACGCAAGACATTTTGAAGCGGTGCGGTGTGGTTCTGGACTGTACTGGACAGTGTGGTGCTTAAGCTGCAATGGAAAGGGGGCTTAAGTGACAGAGAAAGACACAGCTAAGAGAGAGAGAGGGAGAGAGGGAGAGAGAGAGAGAGGGAGAGGGAGAGAGAGAGAGAGAGAGAGAGAGAGAGAGAGAGAGAGAGAGAGAGAGAGAGAGAGAGAGATGGTTTGGAAATAAATACTATGCTTTTGCAATGTTTTGCAAAAATTGGTCTCCTGGTGGCGCTATAATAGGCCAATGTGAAATGGGTGGCATTTCTTCCTCGGCCTTTCACAGGCCTTTCACAGCAATCTGACGCTGCATTCATGATTTGAGGCATTTTGTTAAAAGCGAAGTACTTTAGATGCCAATCTAAGCCGATCAGGATGGAATATAAAAAATCTGACAGATCTGTCTTGATCATATATATGACTATAGAGATAATGTATACCGATTTGCGTGATGTTTGGACAAAATCTGTAGGATTAATATAAAAAAATGTGTGTGTGTTTTGCAAAAATGGGTCTGCTGGTGGCACTATAACAGGACAATGTGAAAAGGGTGGGATTTCTTCCTTGGCCTAGTGGGAATGTGTGTGCAAAGTGTCATGGCAATCGAACACTGCGTTCATGATTTGGAGGCAATTTGTTCAAAACAAGCCACTCCTGCAAACTTTAGATGCCAATCTTAGCCATGCAGGATGGAATATGAACATTCGGACAGATCCGTGTTGGTTACATGACTATAGAGATAATGTGTGTAATGTGTGATAATGTTTTGACAAAATCTGTAGGAGTAATTTTTTTTTTTTAATGGTTCTGCTCTGGCATCCAGGGAGTGTGTGCACAATTTCACATCGATCGGTGCCGGAGATTAGCTGTTCACAGACGGACGGACGGCTGGACACACACACACGGACGGGTGGACGGACAGGGGGCAAAACATAGTCTCAGACCACGCCTTCAGCTTGGTGGATACAAAACTCAAAACATGATGGGTCGGAAAGGCCAAAAAAAACAAAAGGGCTTGTCGGGTGGCCTTCCTAATGGAAATCCTTAAAGTTTAAAGGGATATTTCTACTTTCAAACATGTTTGGGGTCATTTTAATGTCTACTCAGGCTTTTATGAGCCCCCCCAGTTTTTAAGTTGCTTGATTCAGTATTTAGACATTTGATATTCATTTTATTCGATTTTTTTTACCATGATAGATTAATCGAAAACACCCGTTCTTGGTTCTGGTGACTGATATTGTCCTTCTAATACGTGAGGGGGTTGTGGTTTTTCAATTCCTTTTTTCATTTATTTTATTTTATTTATTCATTGGATCTATCATGGTTATAATTGAGTTTTAAGTTAGAATTGTTTTTTAGGTTGTGTCTGATGAAATGAATATCAAATATCTAAATACTGAATCAAGCAAACTCAGAAACTGTCTGGGGTGCTCACAGAATCCTGAGTAGATGTTGAAATGACCCCAAACATGTTTAAAAGTGAAATATCCCTTTAAGAACTAAGGACAGGTCCTCTACACAGTAAAATCCTTTGAGGACACTGAGGACTGTATTGTGTTCGTATGGAACAGGAAACCTAACTCTACCAGATGATATGATTGGATTTTAACCTATTGTCTCCAATCTCTTGCATTTATTATAATTTATTCCAAGATAATCCCTGTCTGCAAACCGAATATCTCATTCTGTAAGAGTAAACATTTGAACTGAATTGAACTCTGAAATTAATTAAGTGTGTGTGTGTGTGTGCTGTGTGTGTGTGTGTGTGTGTGTGTGTGTGTGTGTGTGTGTGTGTGTGTGTGTGTGTGTGTGTGTGTGTGTGGTGTGCTGTGTGTGTGTGTGTGTGTGTGTTGTGTAGTGTGTGTTTGTGCATGTGCGTACGTGCTGTGTGTGTGCTTGTGTGGAGAGAGGATCCAGGTGTTTGCTGTGGAATAAGCAGACAGACAGATGCTGTGGGAAGAGAGTCACAGTCTGAGGGCTTTCTATGCTACTGCTGTTGTTGGTGGTGGTGACTCTGTTACCATGGGTTACAGTACTAAGAAAGAAAGAACGAAAGAATGAATGTAACTTGCCTGCTATATTAGAGATATTAGTTTAATTGTCCTAACATTGCTAACAAGCGCTGACAGGAGGTTGGAGCCAGTATCAGCAAAAACAAATTATGGATTCAACAGGTTGAACGATCAAAGAAGAAAATGCTATTAGTTTCCAAACATTACCTTCAATGCCATTTCAGTGTGTGTGCAAAACTTGGAGAGGCCTTATTCTCAGCGAAGATATTTAGTGTAGACCGAAAACAGGAGGGGGGGGGGGGGGCTCCTGTGGGAACCTATGGGAATCCGGTCAACTAGGGTTTAAATTTAAAACAGTACATAGTACATAGTTTATGTACTCTGTTCTTTTGCCTTGCGTTTACAGTACACAACTCTGTTCTTATTTCAATATATGATGATTCTGTTTGAGGGTCCTGCCCTCAATGTATTTCCAAGAACATATATAAAGGTAAAACATTTTAAAAAGTGGTTACGGTATGTACAGCTGAAATCCAATGGGATGACCCACAGATTTGAAGCCTGCTTGTATGCCTGGTATCTTTACTTTGTCTTAGCGACTGGTGCACAGGAACAGTACAATGTTTGACAGCAGATTGAAGTCTCTTATCTCACATTATGTCTATAGGGCAGAATTGCAGGCACTTCCGCCTCCTTTACAGCATGGTCAGAAGAGATAATTGGTCCAAAGCAGCTGTTTAAAGATGGTAACTGATTCAGATGATGTGATATAAAAGAAGGAAACTGTCCCTTTAGACTGGCCTAGAGGCTACAGCAACACAGAACCTGTTTAATGACATCCTAAACTGTGGAATGAGTTGAGTTACAATGGTTAGAGAATCTAGGAATGTCATAGCTCACTGACACATTCAGGAGCCTCTGTGCAATACTTTGCATGTAAGTACAAGGATCTTGAAAACTGAGCCCAGAATTCACTGGGAGCCAGTGACAGAGAGGCCACAGGGTCATTCCCTGAGCAGAATTTAGCATCACCTGCAGCATGCAGTCAAGTCACAGGAGCTGGACAAGTAAACAAGGACTGCAGTAGTCCAGGGGTGACTATGGACACAAAAACTAAATGAACCAAGTTCCTGTCTTTGAAAGAGACGCCATGATTGGTCTTAGCAATATTTTCCCATGCACACAGGTCACATAGTGTTACATTTTGCGCTGCGATGCCTTGAGGCACATTACAGTACATCCGGATGGTCCTGTTTCCAGCGCTGTGGTATTTAACTTCTGTTCTTTACATAGGTGGGTGTGGAGACATGGGAGGCGTTTGGTGGAACAGCCCTTGACGTCAGCTGCTGACGTTGGCTCCTCTCCACTTTCTGTCCTGACACGCTGGCTGTGGATCCACTGGGAGTGGAAGACAATGGGGGAGAGAGAATGGGTACAGTAGATTATAGGAGAGCCGTTGCACCAACTTCTTGTTATCTGATAGGGATCTTCTGGTTCTATGCAACAGAAGCTTGTGTTTCTTTTTCGCAATAGTGGCATGTCCCCCCCCCCCCCCCCCCGCTCCCCCCCCGATTTCAGTATGAATTTGACAAGGGGATAAGCAGATAGTGCATTAGTCATTTGTGTTGTAGGAATGAAATCAACATTTATAAAAAAAATAGAATTCTGAGGAATCTATACATAACAGTCAAATGATTTGTGGACACAACACTCCTTTCGTCCAAGTTGAAGTCACCAGTCTATCATATCAGTAGAATACATTTCTTCCCATACCGGGAGTCGAACCCGGGCCACCTGGGTGAAAACCAGGAATCCTGACCGCTAGACCATATGGGATTGTAAAAGACAACTTTTGCACGTGTTTTTGTTTACTATTATCATTTTAAAATAGCAAAATGAATTTATTCTTATATATTTGTGCAAAACATGTAACAATAAAGATACCTAGACCTTGGTTTGGTAAACTAAGGTTTTTATGTTTAACTCATGAACATACAGTACATTATTTTAGTCAATGTGTGACAATATAGTGTAAGGTTTAAGCACTCTGTAGACCTGATTCTCCGCTTTATGTAAGAATTATCTTCAAGTAACAGTCAAATGATGTATGGACACACCCCTCCTCTCATCCAACATGATGACACTAGTCATATCGTATTAACTGAATAAAATTACTTCCCATACCGGGAGTTGAACCCAGGCCACCTGGGTGAAAACCAGGAATCCTGACCGCTAGACCATATGGGACTATTAAAGATGTTTCTCTCTGATTATTTCTTTCTCTCTCTCTGAACCAACTCATAGCATTGATATCTATCTCTCTCTCTCTCTCTCTCTCTCTCTCTCCTCTCTCTCTCTCTCTCTCTCTCTCTCTCTCTCTCTCTCTCTCTTCTCTCTCTCTCTCTCTCTCTCTCTCTCTCTCTCCTCTCTCTCTCTCTCTCTTTTGCTCTACAGTTATCTGTCTCGCTATTGACCTTTAAGTCTCTTCAACACACTCATGTTTGCATGATTAAATGGTGGTTCTAATGTTGGTAACACCGTTTGCAGGGAAGGAAAAGGAATTGCTGGTGGATTATTACTGGACAAATAACATTCAGAATATGGATTCAGCAGATCTCTTGCCATACCCACACCACGGAGAAAAACACTAACAGCTCAAATTAGTCCAACTACCCTTCCAGGAAGATACAGTAGGCTACAATGCACACTTTCCAGGCCTGGCTGGAAACTGGTCCCGAATGGTTCACCAATTCAACCTCTGAACCAACTCGTAGCATCTGATCTCTCTCTCTCTCTCTTCTGGGGGGTGAACGTTCGGCGTAAATAGCTAGATCACCTATTTCCAACAAAGAGATTTGGTGGTGTAGAAGAAAAAAGGTAAGGCCCCTTGGGGACCTCAGTCGTAAAGTATAGGGTTTAAGTGGTTAAATATCTTCAACAATCTCCTACCCATCAGCATGCGGGATGGGTAGGAGTAATTTCTTCTCCAACTGCAATAAACCTCAACAATTTATTTTGAAAATAGCAACGTTGTTGTGAACTGTCCAGTTTCATTGACTAAATAAACCCTTCCACAGAAGTGGAACCCAGTCCGCCTGGGTGAAAACCAGGAATCCTAACCACTAGATTATTTGACATTGACAACACAACATGATAGAATAAACTATCCATGTACCATAAGTATCCATCCATCCACCCAGCCAGCTAAATTTATCATTTTGTCTATTGAAGGATGACTAATTGAAATATCAACATTGGTGAAAGTACACATACTTTTAACATACCTGACAATACGCTGTAATGTGAATCACTGTTGAGATTAGAATGGCCAAATAAGTTACTGATTATAGCTAGTAGTGTCCTGCTTTACATAAGTGTGCTGTATGCAAATGCTACAGAGTTATGGAGCGGGCATGAGAGAGTAACAATGTATACATTTTTGTGTGTGAAGGTTGTCCCTCTTTGTTTGTTTGATATGTTTCGAGGTGAGAGACTTTTATCTATAAATGTGCTACTAAACAAAGCTTAATTAACAACATATTTATGAATTTTTGTAAGAAATCTATCCAACCCTTAAAAAGAAAATCAATTAAAATGTATTAAAAAAAACAACAACACTACATTGATATATTCTCAAAAGAGTAACCGCAAACACCAAATGTCTCATTCAGGCATTCCATGCATGGTCTCATTAGAAGAGAATGCTACAGGGCAGCACATAGTTGAAGAGCACTGACATGTCTCACATAGTTAAGAACACAGTGTCACATGAGTGACAGGTCTCTGAGGTCACCAAATCCTTCCCTGACAGACTCCCTCGTCTCCTTTCTTTAACCTTTACATTGAGTGAGCAAGTTGAACAAGAACATGTTATTATTCAGTGCAGTGGTCTCTCACTGCGGAGGGGTTGCTTCTGGAGCCAGTGAGACTAGGAGACCACAGAGAGACAATTACTATGTTAATGTTTTGTCTTCTCATTTTTATGTTTGTTTGTTTTGTGTACCATTCTTATTTTTTGTAACCCATCATGCATTATCAGCATGGATTGATAAAAGGCCTGTTAAATAAAGTTTTTGGTTACATCTCACCAACTTATCTCACCCCGTTATGCATACCCTCTTTTGTCATTTATATGATTTATATATTAATTTTATGACTACATACTTTGAAATCTACACACATTCAGAGGTTTGGTTTACAGTTGGCATCCTAGAGGCAGAACTGCGTGGAATGCTGTAACATTCTATTTCAGAAGCGGCCTGCTCTATTTTGGAAGGCCTATTCTCATCTCTGAAATGGGGTGTGAAGTGGGAGACTCCCTTTAGAACGGGCAAGGCCGGCTGGGCAGAGAGATAGTCACGTACATACACATCAGAAGAAACCACGCACGCCACCCTCTACAATTACAGCTCTGCTTCCACTCTACTCTGAAGGATGGGAAATGTAGGTGAAATGTGTGTGGTAGTAGGAGACGAGAGTGAAGTCGAGAGTGGACGAAATACTCGACCCCAGTACTTGAGTAAGAGTACAGAAACTCCTTGGTCAAATTTACTCCACTATAAGTAAAAGTAGCTCAGTCAAATGTTACTCAAGTAAGAGTAAAAACGTCATTGCTTTTAAATATACTTACTAGTATTCCAAAGTACATGCTTTGAAAAATACTTAAAGTACAAGTAAAAGTAAAAGTAAATTTCTTAATTTTTAGATCAATGAATTGCTGTAATGTTTTCACCAATGGAATTTATAGGACCTTGTAACTCTTGTTTCAGAGAAGTACTGTAACTCGGCACTGGAAACCAGCACAGCACTGCATGCACTGATGTGCTTGTAGAACCACTACGTTATACAAAGCCTGCAGAAACACCATATAAAACATAGAAATGACTGAGGAACCAGAACTAAATACTTCTACTCCTATACACCCATACAAGATGTAACAAAGAGCGGCGAGTGGAGGGGAAGACAGAAAACGCGGCCAGTGTGAGAGCAGAAGTTAGGCCAATTGCATTCTTAGGGAAGACAAGAAAACAGCCAACCTGCCAAACCGCACCAAGGCGCCAAGGCCAATTAGTCGCAACTCCTTGCAACACAAAACCGTTTTAAGGTCAACCGCACCAATGCAACTCCTTGCAACTGCCATTGGGGGAAATGGTTGCAAGACAAGTAGTTGCAAGTAGTTCCATGTTACAAGGAGTTGCATGGCGAATCATTGGTGTGGATGTGGAGTGGGCTTAAAAGTACTCAGTACTTTACAGCCTTCCTAGAAATGTACTCGAGTAAAAGTAAAATATTTTTCTTGGAAATGTACTCAAGTAAGAGTAATAAGAATCAAAAGAATCTAATACTCAAGTAAAGTACGGATCCTCAGAATCTGTACAGTACTCAAGTACATTTACTCTGTTACTGTCCACCACTGAGAGAGAGAGAGAGAGAGAGAGAGAGAGAGAGAGAGAGAGAGAGAGAGAGAGAGTGAGAGAGAGAGAGAGAGAGCGACAGAGAGAGACGAGAGAGAGAGAGAGAGAGAGAGAGAGAGAGAGAGAGAGAGAGAGAGAGAGAGAGAGATCAATGCTAAATTGGTTCAGAGAGAGAAAAAGAAATAATCAGAGAGAAACAACTTTAATAGTCCCATATGGTCTAGCGCAGTGTATATCAACCCTGGCAAACGTCCCCAATTTTGGGCCGGGGCTACTGCTGAGGTGTGCCGCGCCGTTTGAAGAAGGTTTGAAAAACATATCATTATTTTTGTTTTGAAACAATAATAATAATCAGGCATGCAAACAGCCCCGAGGTGAAAAGGGTGACAAAATGCTGTTTTTTTTTCGGGTCAGGTGTCACAGCTATTGCCCTATTTGGATTCAAAACGGCTAGTGGAAGCTGAAAAGCAACAAGTTTGCATGTCTGAATAATGCAAAAACAGAAATATTTGTTGCATTTGCTTTTTTTCTCCCCCATATATTATATAGATATACTATATATATATATATATATAATTATATATATATATATATATATATACCGTTAATCTAGGTGTGCCCCTGGGATTTTTTTGGCTATGCCAGGTGTGCCTTGGCACAAAAAAAGGTTGATAGACACTGGTCTAGCGGTCAGGATTCCTGGTTTTCACCCAGGCGGCCCGGGTTCAACTCCCGGTATGGGAAGTAATTTTATTCAGTTAATACGATATGACTAGTGTCATCATGTTGGATGAGAGGAGGGGTGTGTCCATATATCATTTGACTGAAGATAATTCTTACATAAAGCGGAGAATCAGGTCTACAGAGTGCTTAAACCTTACACTATATTGTCACACAATGACTAAAATAATGTACTGTATGTTCATGAGTTAAACATAAAACCTTAGTTTACCAAACCAAGGTCTAGGTATCTTTATTGTTACATGTATTGCACAATATATAAGAATAAATTCATTTTTCAATTTTTTTGCATTTTGTATTACATTTGCAATACAAAATGATAAATAGTAAAGACACGCACAAAAATAATGCTTTTACGGTTTTCACCCAGGTGGCCCGGGTTCAACTCCCGGTATGGGAAGAAATGTATTCTACTGATATGATGGAGGGTTATGTCCACAAATCATTTGACTGTTAGCTAGATTGAGTAGATTCCTCAGAATTATTTTTATAAATGTTGCTTTATTCCTACAACTCAAATAACTAATGCACTTATCTGCTTGTCACCTTGTCAAATTTATACTGAAATCTGGGGGGGGGGGGGGGGGAGAGGAGGGAGAGGGAGCAAGAGAGAGAGAGAGAGAGAGAGAGAGAGAGAGAGAGAGAGAGAGAGAGAGAGAGAGAGAGATGCCCAATATGCAGTCTCATTTGTAAAAATAAGTATAGATTTTCAAACTAATGCCAGCTTGAGAATCAGTTACTTCAGATTTATAAAGTACGCCAGTGATTCTCTCAAGGCCCGTTCAAAGTCCACAGACCCAAATTTGATATGCATCAGGGCACGGACCCTGAGGAGATTTGCATCTCTAGGACTCCGATCTAAGAAACATTTTTATTGTTAAACATTGGTCTGACATGATCTGACATTTTGTCCAGAATTCATTTACAGTCTGTGTACTGTTGTTGTAGAGATACCAGTGAAATCTGATCAAAATAGCCACAGGCAGAGAGAGGAAATGTATATACTGGATAGTTATTATTCTTAATCCCCCGGTATAGTTATCCTGCTGTAATTGTAGAGGAAGATGGTGCTTAACCACAGCTAATATAAGACAGCTCTACAGCTCTACAGCTGAAGAGACAGAGGCACAATTACATAGACAATAATGTGAAACATATCCAAAGAGACAGTGAGAGAGAAACCTCTAGAGTCAGACATTTGAGATTGACAGATTAACAAAGAGACAGAGATTATGACAGAGACAGACTGAAAGGCAAATATAGAAAATACACATTTGTTTGACAGATACAGAGAGAAAGACAGACAGACAGACAGACAGACAGACAGACAGAGACAACAACAGAGACTGTGTTTTGCTACATTGCTGAGAAATAGGTTAACATAAATTGCCAGCACGGGCACATATTGACTGAGACACAAATAGCAAGGTAGAAATTAGACTGAATATACATAATATTCAGTGTGAATGAGCAAGACAAACATAGACATGAAGACCGCGAGACACAAAGGAAGATGAATAGAGATGGCCAGAACGTGCCAGACGCTATTTCAGTGAGACGGATGCAAGGGTCTAAAGTAACTAATTACAAGACAAGTAGTCTCGTTACTGTAATTGGGTAGCTTTCTCATTACTTTTGAAGTTTACATACATTGTTATTCTAATCTTAAGTAGTTTTTTGATGAATCACAGAGTAACCTACAGTTCTGCTGTTTAGGAGGATCTTCCATTGATTGTTTGCTTTGAACCTCTTTTCTCTCTAAAACATCGTTTACACACAGAGACACAAGTAGACAAATCGAGGGACATGGCAGACAGGCAGACAGAACTAATGGAGCGTGTGAAGGAGACAGTGGACTTTTTAACATTGACACAGCAGAAACAGCCGTGATCAAATCAGACATAAGTAAATCGAAGACGACTGCTAAACACTCCTTTCCTTTCTTCGTGCTAGGGGATTGGCGAGGGGGGGTTACAGCCAATACTGCTGACTAAATAACTAATCCTGCTGCTTACCTACTGGCAGACAGCTGGGGGGGGGGGTCCGGGCTCCAATCAGCCTAATTGGATTGACTATCAGTGGAAGTGTGCACGAGGAGGGCAAGGCTAGTGATTAAAACAGAGGGGGGTTGGCTTCATTGTTACTGTTACTGTTGAGGTGAAGTTAGACTCTTCACTCTTGAATGTGGCAGGAGAGAGGTAGACAAACTCTCCATCCCACTCCTCCTGTGTGTGTGTGTGTGTGTGTGTGTGTGTGTGTGTGTGTGTGTGTGTGTGTGTGTGTGTGTGTGTGTGTGTGTGTGTGTGTGTGTGTGTGTGTATGTGGTTGCCCACGTGCATTCAGGGACTTGAAGATAATTCTTCGTAGAGAAAAGAGTGCCAATCTATACATACAACAGTTATTGAACTCCCCTCAGTGGTAGAAATATTATGCTTCTATCTAGGGAATGGTGCTACCACTGAGGCTTTGAATGAAGTGGTTCAATAGGTGGCATAGCCATTTATCATGCTGGCCATCGCCATCAGTTAGATTATAGGTTGAGATTCTGTCCCAAGAGGACGCTATTGTCCTCGCTAGCAGGAACGACACCTTTAACATATGGCTGTTGGTATAATTGGGGATAAGGCTGGAGGATTTAACATATGGTTTATGGTGGGAGTGATAAGGCCACTGCCATAATATGAGCTAGCTGGTGGGGGGATGGGATCTGATTCGGACTAAACGTTCTTATGTCTGACTATGGCGCTAGGAATAGTTGGAATTTTATTGAGGGATTTGCCAATACTGACATAGCTACAGTATATTGTATATATATAGCTCAATGGATTAGGCTGCCAGGAGAATAGGTGGTTGGGGGTGGTGAGGCACTGGGAAATAGTTTGGATTCCACAGGCAAGGGTGGAATTCCAATCCTGTCTTCAGGAGGCAGAGCGGTCTGTTTCCTGGACATGTTCACGCTGTCCAAGCTGAACTACTTCAATCCTCCCTGCTTAGTATGGAGTGAAATGTCTAAAATGTAAGTAAATAAATAAATAGACAGATAGATAAATAAATACATGTTTTTGCAACATTTAAAAAATAAAATGTCTTCTCTGTCTGGCCTTAAGCTGATTGTGTAAAACCTGACTTCACTATCTAGTGTGACCAGTTACCAAGTTGCTTACGTCACTGTGGTTGGCCCCCCGGCCGGGCGGGGGTCTCACAGACGAGTAGCCGACTGTTACTGGTATCAGTGGAGGTTAAGCGTAGGGGGGTTTGGGTGTGTAGATTTGGTATCAGAAAGCAGCCTGAGTTAAGCTGTTGGGGGCAGGGGCAGTATTGGTTGGCAGATCAGATTCCTCTGAGGCTCCTTGATACCTGAGGGCCAGACCTGCATATAATAGCCAGCTGGTATTGTGACGTGGATGAGTCCACAGAGTCAAATTCCTTGTTTCCTGTGTACATGTGAGGTCAAGGAATACAAGGTATTTGGTTATGGGGAGAAGGATTTGGGGCATTGGTTTAGTTTACTGTTTCTCTACCAGTTGTGCTGTGCTGCAACGTGTGTGAACTTGTAGATCAGCTGTTACAATTTTTTTCTGTATTCATGAAAAATATATGCATGTATTTTTTTTTATTGTTGTGGTGGGGTGGTGTGGTGCTTGATGATTGTTTGAAATGTGCTAGTGGTCCAAAGCCCAGAAAGGGTTGAGAACAACTGGTTTAGTTGTTTTTTACCACACTTATTATTCTTCATTATAATTCTGGCTCATCAAACAGAGAGATAAGAGATGAAAGAGATGAAAATATAGTAATATACCATACACCATATATATATATATATATATATATATATATAGTATATTGAGCTTGTAGTCCAAAAGCCTACAATGGAAATAATGTATGCTCCTGTACGTGCAACAATACTGTGTAATATATGGCAGGATTGTTCCAGCATTAAAAATTCAGCCACTGTTATTGATTTTTACAAGCAAGCATACAGTGTGTGTGTGTGTGTGTGTGTGTGTGTGTGTGTGTGTGTGTGTGTGTGTGTGTGTGTGTGTGTGTGTGTGTGTGTGTGTGTGTGTGTGTGTGTGTGTGTGTGTGTGTGTGTGTGTGTGTGTGTGTGTGTGTGTGTGTGTGTGTGTGTGTGTGTGTGTGTGTGTGTGTCTGTGTGTCTGTGTGTCTGTGTGTCTGTGTTTCCTATGATAAAAATGTCTGTTTGAAGTGTTCTCTGGCCACAGCCTTCCTTTCAAATCTCCTTTAAAATATTCATGAAAGCACCAGGTCTCTGGGATTTTTATTTTTACATTCTAACCATAAATCCTCCAAACTACTACATAGAACCCTAGATTGGCTAGAGTGCACAGAATAGAACAATATGCCCTGATGACTACCACTACTGGATGAGTAATTACTATAGAGAGCAGGCAGGAGGCCTGGTTACGTTGGCTGTACTCCACTGCGGCCTACGGATTCAGTTTTCCAAATTTGGCTCTCTGTCAGTTTTCTACCAAGGCTATCCTTGGCTAGGATTATGTTAACTTGAAAGTGTTTCATGTGCATTGGAATAGGTAGTGGGTATATATATCATTCAAGGGAATATGTATTTGAGGCGAGGCACTCTAGATAAAATCCAAATCAATTGGTGCCAGTAATAGAATACAATTTTGCTGATATGAATCAACAGTTTATTTAAAAGAATAAAGTGGTTCCGGATCACCCGATGTACTATGAATTCATAGTACATCGGGTGTCCGGATATACAGTTTACTTCCACTATACTTGATGTATTCCGCCATCCAGGGTGTTTAGTCTGTGACCCAGTGAGAATCTACCTTTTGGTCATGACCTACTGGCACAGAAACCCTCATCCAGATTGATGCCTGCGGAGTGTGATCACAATAAAAACACAGGAAATATGAGACTTCTATGGGACTTGTAAATGGTTTTTGGTATCAAATTTCTTTGGAATCAACGTTCACGTGTGCATGTTGACCTCCGCTTCTCGTGACATGAAAACTGATATTCACAATGACAGCTCTTCTTTGTCGCTCCAAAGGACTGTTCATGGATTGACACTTCAGGGCAAAGCCACCTCAAAAGGGGAAGTAATGTGAAGGAGGCCCTTGATACTCTGTATTGTATGAGAGAGGTGGTGAGTGAAAGAGTAGAGCAGTGGGCCGGGACCCATTAATATTATATATACAGCTGTATAAATGAGGGTTAATATCCCCTTTTAAAATCCTACATTTCCTATTCCTTTTTAAATTAAAACAAATTTCTCCAAAAAAATCTAAATAAAAAAAGTGCCATGAATTAAAAAAAACAAGTTGCATTGCAACACGTGAGCTTGTAGATCGGCTATTTTCACTATTAAATAGGGCTTATGTGGTTCATTTGTATTCAATTTTGGTATGTTTGGGTCCCGGGGAGACACCAAATTTCTGTTTTGGGTCTCAAGCTAAAAGGTTTGGGAAATACAGGAATAGAGGACAGAGTGTGAACTATTCTACCCTACACTGATGAAATGATTTGTAGTCATTGTAATTTGAGTGAATGCCTGTGTGAAACTGAATTTGATACACAACCTGTGATGAAATACTGTATATGGGCTACTACACATGTCCTATCAGTTACTCTTAAGTAGCTCAGCCTGCTAGTGTGAATCATGCAACTTCAGCTCATACCGAAACCCTGTGTGCATTTTCAGAGAATTTGTCATAGCTCTCTGTATGGCATGGATAACTTCAAGGACAGTGTATGGCAACTGTGGATATACAGCCAATCATCATTTTCTTCTCCCTCAGAGACCCTTGTGTATTGCGACAATGAGGTCTCTTCAAATCCTTTCTGTTAAGACATGTTGCTTCTGAAAAGGCAACGTGACAATTGACACAACAGGATAATGCAAAAGTTCTTCAATAATTTATTCATTTATACAAGTATTACAAAAAAACAACATTATGTACAGGATGTAAAAACGACTTTTTGTAACAACGACTTCACCAAGCAAACCTTAAGCCCCCCCCCCCCCCTCCCTCAAAAAACACTGAACTGTATCAACCCAACAACTGCAGTCAGTGAGAGCAAAAACAAAAAGTAAATCTCAAAAACTTGCATCTTTAGAACTAGCAGCCTCAGTCAAGAGGCTGCTTGTCCCTGGTTATGACAGGGCAGGTTTTTCGACTTTTAGATTAATGTCATAATGGCACGTCTCCATTCGGATCTCAATGCTATAGCTAAACCATACACCAGGGTGTTTTTTTGCGACCCATAACAATAACAATAATTATAACAATAGTCCTCTTTTGATCAACAAAAGGGTCGTCTTAACACTCCCAAGCAGGTGTTTGGGCAAACGTCCATGCAACACAGTGAACTAAAGCAAAGTGTTAACAATAAAACGAAGTAAAAGGAACCGCCATATGCCGTAGGGACAGGAACAATGCTCAGGGGCCAGGCCTAGTTTTACATTGGCACTACAGTCAGTTATATCAAATTACATGTTGCAAAAAGGGTACCGAGTGGTACAACATATATCCTTCAAAATAGAAGTGAGTGCATCAGTCTTCAACATATTGCACAGAGCAGTCTGGTCTTTGCGTTTGAATCGTCCTTCTGGAACTACCCCCGTCACACCACATTCTTCAGGATAGGGGCGATGAGAAGAAATAGGAAGGTTGTCAAATACCGAGACAATCCCAAAGGAAGTAGGGCCATTCAAGTGTGGAAAGGGTGTAGGTTAAGTTCTTTAGCATAGTAGCCAAGCTCCAAAGTGGAACGTAAAAACCATGGCATGGAACACGTAGCCTTAAGTTGGAACTCTGTGTGGAAACATCCAAACGTACAGTCTGAGGGACAAACGGTCCTCTGAAACAAACCCTTCGTGCTTAAAATGTCACCCTCCGTAGTCCCCAATAGTGTCATTAACAGGACGGTGTTTAGTCCCCTGAGACAAGTAAGTGTGGGGGGGAGGGGAACCCACTAACCCCTCCGTCCAATCATCATCCTTGTTATCCTCTTCATCTCTTCTTCTTGCTGTGTCGGAGCATCTTCTTCCTCTTGAGGATCATGTCGTGGAGTTTCTCCAGGCCAGGCTGCAGCCCCTGGCCGTCCAACGCCGAGCATCCCTGTGTGTGATGGAGCGTGGAAGAGCTCAGCTCGTGGAGCGCCAAGACTTTTTCCACCTGAAAACAGAGGAAAAAGGGGGAAGTTAGTTGGAATGTTGCCAGAACATTATATGTTCACAGAACTCACAAACACAGGGACATACGTTTGACCCGTTTTGTTTGATAATGTGACATGGATCATTAATTGGTTATTGGTGATGACTTGGGGCTTGGGAATGCCACCCAAAAATGGCTCACAATGAGATTCAAATTAAAGCGAGTTCCCAAACAGTCATTTGTCAATTAGTTTACAGACTTCCACTAAAGTTATTATTTTCACGACCATCAAAGTCAATGTCTTTGTAAACCGTGGCAAGGCTAAAATTACTTTGCGACTACATTAGCAAATGTTTACTGTAAACCATTTAATTTAGTTTTACCAGATAACTCTTAATGAGCATTAGGAAAATAACTCCTTTTTGATAAATCACTGCTAGCCCATATGTCTTCTATATAGCTGACACAGCTGAACTGTGCTTCTTTTGCAACCCGATACCCCCAAAATCTACGTTGTTCTGTAAAGAAAGGTCACCGATGGCAATAAATCAGACAGCACCCTGTAAACATGACGCTGATAAATGTTGCTTCATCAGCACATCCCACATGGCTTGTCCCATAAACAGTCACATGTAATGTATTACTGACACTGGTCCTCCCCTGTAATGCTGACATGGCAAATTGTCCTTGATCCAATACCACAAAATAAAATGAATCATCCCCTTCACTCACATAATTTTTATGGACAGTAGTTCAACTTCTGCCCCCTCCCCTTTATAAATCACAGCGTACCCTGCGGACAGCCTACCCGATAGACCACAGTGTAGACTTCCCTGTATACATATTTTCAAATTGCCAACAGTGAGAAATCACTGATAAATCACCACCGGCAGCTCTCACCCACAGCACTGACAAAGTATCTAAATATCATCTGCCTAACCTACCCAATGTGGGCTCCTTGGTTAAATAAAAATGAACTGACTATCACCCTCATCAATCCTCACCTCTAAAGCAGACATAGCTCCGTCCAGGTCTTGTTTGTTGGCCAGAACCAGCACCGGGATTCCCTGGTTCTCCGCTGACCGCGTGATCCGGTGGAGCTCCACCTTGGCCTCCTCCATGCGCTCTGCCTCGGCCGAGTCCACCACGAACACCAGCCCGTCGGTCCGCCTGGTGTACGACTTCCACAGCGGCCTCAGCTTTTCCTGGCCACCCACGTCCCACACCTGGAACGTGGTGCTGTTGGCTTTGGAGCTGCCCATGGACACCTTAATCCGTTCCATGTTGAAGCCTTTGGTGGGGATCGTCTCGACGAACTCTGTGAGCTTGAGCCTGTACAGGAGGGAGGTTTTCCCTGCAGAGTCCAGTCCGATCACAACCACATGCAAGGGCTGGAAGTTGGGGAGGAAAGGCGTGTTGGGGGCAATTTCTGTCAGCTGGTTGCCCATGTTTGTTTACTGTTGTTCCTGTTTGGTAAGCTGCTGCCGAATCACCTTGCCTGAGGATTTATAAGCTAAATCCCTTCCTTTGACAGGATATGGCTTTGAAGTCCCCTTTTGGCCGTTTGACAGGATAGACCGATTCCCTCTTGGCAGCAGAGGTTCTCGGTTCTGTAAAATGTTGCGGTAAAGCAGGGAGGGGACGAATGTATGTTTGTGTATGTCTTCAACCTTGAAACCTGGTCAATTAGCCTTTCTGGGTCTTTGGTTTCTTGCTTTTTTCTGGGAGCTGGTTAAATGGGTTGTCTGCAGCAAATTAATGGCTGAATTTTGAGACGGTGTAGGTAATGATAGGAGGGACGGGCGTCTCTCGGGTGGAGAGCATTCACACCTCTGCCTCCACTTCAAAGGCTGAGGCTGGAGGAGTAGTCAGTAGGGAGACACGCTGACTGCAGCTGGAGACCTGGCGAAAAAAGGAAAACATTAGTCAGCTATTTTAACAAGAGCACTGAGCTGGCAGACAGTAATGAGCTGTGACTTGGAAGTGCAACAGACACAGACAGCAGCAGCCACCAGGGTTGCCATGTCCGCTTATTATAAACAACTTTGGGCTTGTTTTTCTGGAAAGTTACTTGAAAATATAGGTAGTTGCGGGTTGCGGTTTCTAAAGTGTGCTTATTTTGGGCTTGTTTCTAAAGTGTACCTATTTTGCGCTTGCGGTGTAGGCCTAATGTTGTTTAAACCAGTGCTTCTCAAAAATTTCAAGTCAAGGACATGTACCGGTATTTGTCTGCAGACCCCCATCTGAAAACATTTTATGCCAGGGACCCCAAAGAAGATTTGTGTTGTTGAAATGTTAAAAAAATATATTCCACATTTTTCTAATATATATATATTTTTTTTAAATAGGTTTAAAGGGCTCATGTAGCATAGTCGCTTCTTTTCATAGACCTGGTCGCTTGTTTCTCTCGTAAAATCTGGCAACACTGGCAGCCACAGTTCAATCTCATTTCAGAGAAGACCATATAGCATGGCATCCCCCCGTAAAGGGCGAGAAAACAAGTAATACATTTGAGTAAGAAATAAACGGTTGTGATCATTTTGTTTACAGCATAATAATGGTAATTTGATTATAGCTGCCCGTCGAAAAACAAGGGTGAACAGTTCAGTTCAAACGCCATTCAAGGCGCTTTTGTCCTGAATCGGACAGTGAATCAATGGTGACATGCAGGTCAGGACAGATCGTTGAAGCCGTTTCTAGGTGCATCCCGTACCAGTGTTGCCATGTCTGCTTATCATAAGCGACTTTGGGCTTGTTTTTCTGTAACGTTGCTTGTAAATATTGGTAGTTGCCGGGTTGCGTTTTTTGGGGCTTGTTTCTAAAGTGTAGTTGCTCATTTGGGCTCGTTTCCTAATGTTGTTGAAACCTGTGTTTCTCAAACATTTTCATGCAAGGACCCCCAAAAGTGTATGTATTTGTCTGCGGACTGAACATATGTTGTGCCATGGGACCCATGTACCAGATTAGAGTAAAATAATATTATTTATAATATTTTTAGAGTAAAATATAGCTAAATGTTCAAAGAATTCGAAGATTATTTTGAAAATAGCAGATCTTCATTAATTCAAATAGCCAATGTATACGTTTAAAGTGCTCATGTATCTTTTGGGCTTGTTTTCCTAGATCTGGTTTCTTGTTTGTCTCACAGAATCTGGCAACACTGTACAGTAGCCTACTAGAAGCAAACAATCATGCAACCTCTATTCTGGAAAAAAAGACGGACACAAACACTGCTGAGATTTGTTTTGGCAAGTAACGTTAACGTCAATGATACTAGTAGAAGTCTAGTCGACAACATACAAGACTATATACAGACACATGGCAGATCGATTTTCGAATATTGATTTATTATCTCAAACTAAAATGCGTTCAGATTAGTTTGCGCCTTTGCAGTTCGTAAACAATGACAGCAAGCAGCTCAGGATGCGGGCCAATAAACCATCATGATCTCGGTGTGAACTGTGCCTTCCTTGAGTTAAAAGAATATCTCGAACTTTTGACTGCGATTAATTGTTATAATTGCTCCACTCTGTTCTTTCTAGACGAGGATGATCGCCCCGCCGTGTTGAGTCTCCTTGATCAACCCCCCACCCCACACCACCACCAAGTCGCACAACTCAATTCCCCCAAAATAGCAGATCTGCATCTCACCTTTCAGCGCTTCCGTGGTCCAAACAGGATTAACATTATTCCGGGGTATGTAGTGAGCGAAAAAAAGAAAACAAGTTGTGTAAATGAAATAGTCCTGGTAGAACGCTTTGGTACAGTTTGTGGCGGTAGTTCACCCTCTCTGTGAGGCTGATCACTCACTCACTGAAGGGAGCAAATAGCAGAATGAGTGAGGAGGACGGAGGAGAGGAGACAATTTGAAAAGCACAGGCAAACCTCGGCTCACACACCACGCCCCCTTACGTCACGACTTCTAAGCCACGCCCCTATTCTACAGCCAGAGCATCTCTAAACCAGTGTTAATTTTGACAGCAAATTCTGATTTAGTTTAGTCATAGTCTTTTGAACAAAATGTCATTTAGTTATATATTTTAGTCATCTGATTTTTTTTAGAGTTAGTCTAGTTTTAGTCGACTAAATATCATAAGATTTTAGTTGATTAAATCTACAGTTGATTTTGACCACAAAAAAATATTTTGGCAGTCCTCAATGGCGTCGTACGGGCAGATTTTACACTTGGTTGCATTGTATTAAATTAGAATGATTTTCATGTAGTGTAATTATTTACTTACTTATTTACGTAAAATGATTATTATACATTTACCTTGATATAACAAAAGGATATATTATGCAATTTGTATAAATATTTTTCAATACAATACTAGGCCTATACCTACATGTTCTACATTTCATCATAGCAGAGACAGAAATAGCTCAAATATGCTTTGGTTTTTTGTTCGATCTCATCTTGAACAGCGACAAAAATGCAAAACAACGCTCACAGGCAAGATTACGGTGTCAGGAGTGTGTTTGTTCTGGGTCAAAAATCAGGTCATTTTCTTCACACAGCTCTCTTTATGTTGTACAAACACTGCTCTAGGCCAGGCCACACTTCACCCCATGACCTA
>NC_137615.1:32082311-32139811 GCF_963280865.1 Gymnoscopelus braueri | reverse complement strand
GCTCTGCAATATTTTTCTTGGTTGACATAGGTTGTAAAAAAAGTTGCACAAGTAAGAGTTGTACAGGAGAGAAAATGTTGAGTCCAGCTGGGGACCATCTAGTCTAGGTGTTTCTGTGTGTGTCACATGGTGACCTGGCAGTTTGTTTTTCAGATACAGCGTAAAACCAACCAGGCCTGATTTTACACTTTGTCGTACAACAGTGTATTAAGCATTAGCTGTACCAAAAAACTATAATACACCACAATGTGTACATTATATGTTGAAAAGTGGAAAAGGTTGTTAGGTTTTAGAATACCATTATAGCAGGGAAAATACAAACCTGATTCAAGAGCAATCAGTTTACCTGTGTATCAAAGTCACTTTACTCACCTTTCCCTCTTCTACAGGATATGAGCTCCCTCTACTGTCCGAAGGGAGGAATGACAGTATCATAACTAATGAAAATTTGGTTTGTGGTCAGTTTCCTCAAAGCAATTCAATGGACCTTCGTGTGAGTGCATGGGTTCATTACAGTGGCACATCTGTTCTGGTTTAACACTGGATATGGTGCTGATTTTGCTCAAGGCTTTCTCTAATATTAGTTGATTTTACATTGTAAGTTTGCCAGGTTTAAATATTCCACAACTTCAACTGTAGTAAAAGCTCCAAGAACATTACACACACTTTAGAACAAAACTACCAGTAGTTGCGATTTACACGATTAAATACAATGGATTTCAAGGGTTAGCTGATATGGGTTTTCTCTGCAGTGAGGTTACTTTATGGTGTTATATACTAATTAAATAGAGATAACTTTGAGAATGATGTGTCCTGAACCAATATATTAGATAACTGGTCGCCTACCAGTCTGTTAGCCTACAAATATCCTAATTTTCAAACACACTGTTGGAATCATTGTTAGCAATCCACAGGGGGTGCTAAGCAATGATTTAACCATCTCTTTTGTCTGACGACAGCAGTGACTGTCTGCAGCCCCGGGGAGCTTTATGTTGCCTGGTTACTCTTAACAAGGTCAGAGATACCTGGGAGAGAGAGAGGTGGGGGAGGCGAGAACAGTCCCAGAAGGATAGATATATAGAGGGAGAGGTAAACACAGGTAACACAGAGTTACCTGTCAACGTGCAGGAATCGTCTAAGGGATCTACAACACTCTTCTGTTCTCCTGGGAGGAACTGACGTAAGTACCATTATTTTTGCATCAACTTCTTTTGCCAGAAGACTTTTTAAGTTTTTAGTCATCTTAAAAGAAGCCAGCACTAGTCTGTCAGGAAGAAAATGGAAAGATTGTAAAACATTTTTCAAGGTTTGGTTGTGGGCACAAGCCTATACCTGAACCTATAGCCATAACAGTTTAAGCTAGTTGTATTGGCTTACCATGTTCCGTCCAATGTGAGTTCCTGCAGCCTGCATGTACTTAAACGCAAGTCAATGCATTCTGCACCGATGTCAAAGCAAGTTCCTGTACAGCTACTATAACGTGATACTGTTTCTGATAGTGGTAACTCTAGGCAGACCGCCTTCTTACAGCGTCAGTATCAAGGTGAACTTCATGGATCCTTTAATTTAGTTCATTCTTACAGGGTCAGTATCAAGGTGAACTTAATGGATCCTTTCATTTAGTTAATTCGGAGCATCTTACAGCTTACAATGAGTGAGGAGATAGGCTTGTTTGTTCTGCTCAAGGGTTCATAATATGCTGATATAATATACTGTATACACCAGTTTGTACTATCTACTGTATCGGGCCATTGGAAAGAGAGCTTCACTGCTTTTAATCATAATAGTTCCCAACATTATTCATAACATACTGTGCTACAGTGGGTGATGCTGTGACTGTGAAACTACTTTAACACGGGAAGAGGAATCAGAAGAGGTGATAGCAGTGATATGTGGTCAGACTGGGGATCAGGTGGCATGCATGTTGGTTCACTCCTAGGAGTCGTTTTACAGCCTGGTCCTTTTTGATGGACAGGAACCAAAGGGATGTAAGTGTCAAACAATGCAAGCTGTCATTCTTTTGTCCATGCCTATGTAATGACATTGACATTTCCCCAGGACTTAGTGAGATAGATTGTGGTTCAGAGCAGGGATACTCTATCAGTGTAGTGTTTAAGTCCATAAAGAGGTAGTGGTAGTTTAACTCTAGAGTAATGGAAGGAACTAATAGGTGTGCATTGGTCAATTAGGCAAAGCACATAATTGAAGGTGCATGGTGTTTACAAATAAACACTGAGCAAGGTTCAATCCTGCACAGGGAAACCACTCAGTCACCTGTGATTAACACATGCCTCATTGTGAATACTACATACTTCTAGCTAGCACATATATACAGGTGAAAAGGGTGCATCATGTTTTTGTTTTTTTTACTAAACACCAAGTTTGCATCAAGTCGCTGTGAGCAGGGTTCGAACCTGTGCGGAAACCCCAATGGATTTCAAGTCCAACGCCTTAACCGTCACAGCTGTCTCTGAATGAGTTCAGGCAGGCTCATTCTCAATACTACACACAGTATATTACACAAGTACAAATGTAGTACAGACAGCCTTCTGACAGCGGTGGAAAACGTACTCACATTTCTTACTTAAGTAAAAGTATCACTACATTGTAGAAATACTCTGTTACAAGTAAAAGTCCGGAATTCAAAATTTGCTTCAGTAAAAGTACAAAAGTATTGGTATCAAAATGTAGTTAAAGTACCAAAAATAAAAGTACTAAAATGTTTGAAAATGGTCAATCTATAATCTCACAACACGTTGCATCGCAACGCTTGTAGATCGGCTATTTTCAAATAGACTGTATATAAAATAGGGCTGAAGTGGTTAATGTATGTTTTATAATATAATAATTTATATCTGAAAAGTAACTTGTAACTAAAGTTTTCAAATAATTGTAGTGGAGTAAAAGTACAATATTTGCCTCTGAGATGTAGTGGAGTAGAAGTAAAAGTACCTCAAAATTGTACTTAAGTAAAGACAGTCTATTACACAGGTACAGATGAAGTAAAGACAGTCTATTACACAGGTACAGATGAAGTAAAGACAGTCTATTACACAGGTACAGATGAAGTAAAGACAGTCTATTACACAGGTACAGATGAAGTAAAGACACGGGTACAGATGAAGTGGGCAAGTGGTGTTTTTGATTAAATGGTGCTATGAAGTCGCTGTGAGCAGGGTCCAAACCTGCACAGGGAAACTTCATTTGATTCAAGTGCAATGTTTTAGCCACTTGGCAATCACAGCGGTGACTGTATATAATCAATGTATTCACTACAGATAGTTTGGCTAGCTATACAGATGAAGAGGGTGCATTATGCTTTTACCTAAATACTGTAGTACAGACTTTATCATCTCGCTGTGAGCAGGGTTCGAACCTGCGCGGGGAAACCCCATTGGATTTCGAGTCCAACGCCTTAACCACTCGGCCATCACAGCTGTTTTTTACACCAACTTGTATGAATAATATGTAAATTCTAATGACAGAAGTGAATCACAGATCAACAATCCATGAGAGCATTGAGCATTGACTGCTTTCTTGAGAAGTGAGGAACTCATGAGCTTTTACAGTGAGCAGGGTTTGAATCTTGCACTCGTGTGGATTGAATGAGACATAAACTAGGATTAAATGCATTGGCGAAATGGCATAGATTTGGTGAAATGGCATAGATGCAGTGGTGGGAAAAGTACTGTAAAAGTATCAATACTGCAATGTAGAAGTACTCCGTTACAAGTAAAAGTCCGGAATTCAAAATTTACTTGAGTAAAAGTACAAAAGTATTGGCATCAAAATGTACTTAAAGTACCAAAAGTAAAAGGCTATTTGAAAATAGCAGATCTACAAGCTCACAACGCGTCGCGATGTAGATCGGCTATTTTCAAATAGCCTAGGTATAAAATAGGGCTAAAGTGGTTAATGTATGTTTTATAATGCAATAATTTATATCTGAAAAGTAACTAAAGTTTTCAAATAATTGTAGTGGAGTAAAAGTACAATATTTGCCTCTGAGATGTAGTGGAGTAGAAGTAAAAGTATAGGCAATTGGAAATACTCCAGTAAAGGAAAAGTACCTCAACATTGTACTTAAGTACAGTACTTGAGTAAATGTACTTAGTTACTTTACACCACTGCATAGATGGGATAATATAAATCATTGTAGGGTTTGAACCGGCACGCATTGAAACTCCTTTAGCTTTCACAGTCCCAACACCTTAACCAGCTAACACCTCATTCAAATTGGAGAAGATTGCACATAAATGATCAGCTACAGCATTCACTGTCTTGAGAAATTAGGCACCTAACTGCTTAAAAGCATTATGAGCAGAGTCAAACATACGCAGGGAAACCCCATTGGATTTCATGTCCACTTCTAGTGAACTGTTACATACAATTCATAATGGAGAAAGAGATGACACAAGTAACAGATAAGCACTCACTACCAACCACTCGGCCATCACAGCTGCTTTGCATTCAACAAATGACATGTAAATTGCCATTAACTGTGTTAGCAAAATGGTGTATTGGAGATGGTGAAAATCACACATAAGCAATGAATCTCATTAGCTATTGTCTTGAGGAGTGAGGCACTGATTCTCATTATCAACTCTGTGAGTAAGATATGAACCTACAAGGATTTATTAAGATATTTAGACAGACAGGCAGACAGAGAGACGGCCAGACAGACAGACAGACAGACAGACAGAGAGACAGATAGATGTTACCTCAGGTCATGTACTTGAGACTGTGTGCACGAAAATGCTAACAGTTGACGTGAAAGATGATTTATGCCTTGCTGTGTGTGGGTATCATACACTGAAATAGCCACCTCACAACACCAGGCTCTTTAATGTTCTCGAAGACTGAAAGCATAGATTGATTCGGGTTCTATTGCATTCCTGTCAACTTTCATGCTGTAGTTTGTTTGTGTGTGTGTTCTATATATGTGTGTATGTTTACAGTTTCAGATGTCTTCTTGTGTAATTCCTGGCTGTCTCTAGCGCTACAGCAGGATGGCAGCTATGCACTGGGAGGCCAGGCGTCGACAGGGTATGGTGGACAGGATGACCAGGGAAAAAAACCAGGTGAAGCAACAACGTGTCTACAGTCTGAAAGCTCTGGTGTGATCACTCCTTTCCATACAGAATCCACTCCCTTCGGGCCAGAGTAGGTTGCAGCATCCAGAACCGCATACAAACACCAAAGTATTATTTGCTTTGAAACTGCTAAACTGTAACATATGTCAGTCTTGCTCAAAGACACCGCAGCAGGACACATAGCTGGTGTGGGGATGACAACCTATTACATGTTTATGACTGGTCCTCTAGCCACTAAAACACCCCAAAGCAAAACATTGGAACTTCAGGAATGGCTACAATCTGGAGTGAGTTAAGTTAAATGAGGACCTCAAATGTTACTGTGTAAGACATACATTTTGTTTAGGTGGTCAGCTAGGCTGATAGTCATAGAGATGAGTCTCTACTCTCGTTCCATTATTGAACAGTAGTGGGGGTGATTGGAAACCAAGCAGCAAAATGTGACACCCCTGTGTGGGGTCAAGCTCATTTCCTGTGCTAATTTGACAGTTTGTGTCATCTTGTGTCCTGTTGCTGAAATTCAGGGTACATTCCAATCCTGACATGAGAGATCTTTTTTTTCCCCGTTTAATACATGATAAAGAATACATAAATATAGAAAAAACATCTACAATGCATTAATTACAAGGCAGAAAAATGAGAAAATCCAGGAAAGCGTGAACCTTGATGTGAAATCAATGGGATTAATAATGAATCAAGAAGTAGCTTCATCTAGTACTGCAGTTGTATGATCGTGGGTTGAATTTGAAGCACAGTAAAGGGCAAAGAAAAACGGCATGTCTCCATTCACAGTAGAGAGGCCACAACACACTCCATTATCACAAGCTAATGACCTAACAAGTGATAGTGGCTAGCTAAAGAGCACAGAGGCCATTGTCTTAACTCTCCACCCTTCCTCCTTATTTAAACATGGAGTTTGGAGATCTCGTGCCTCAATGCTCAAATATTCAGGAAATGACACATCTCTCACACTTGGTGTCAGGTGTGAACACGCTTGTAAAAGTGATCTGTTCCTACCAGCTTGACCTTTATCCATCTATCTTGTGAAAGGAAACACCCTTGTTAGTTTTTGAAACAATAATCCTCTTATCCCTCAAGTGTCCACCTGATGTTCATGAGTATCCCGACACTCTTATGTCATAAGATGAGGGGCTTTAGTGAGAAGATGACCGTAAGAGGTTTCCGGTTCCAGCACGTGTAGATAAGTGTTTGCTCCTACAAACAAATTGAGAACTATCTGCAAACAAATTCCAAACGACTTCAAGGCTCAAGCTGTAAGACGATTCTACAGGGCATGATACTGATATGATTCAGTCATTCTGAATGTGTAGGTTTGTGGACAGTAGATACGGTTATAGTGGTGTTTAAATATACAGTATGGTAAAAAGGGTGTACAACTGAGAATTAATCATTAGGTTGTCTGTGTTGTATTAATGGGAACTTCATCCCTATCATGTCATGTCACTCCATTCTGACTCCCACAATTCAAGTCAACAATTCAGATTTTTTTTGTTGAATAAACTGAAAACCAGTACTGGCGCAAATGGACAAATTAAATTAAGTCAAACATTAGATATACTGTAAACGGTTGTGCGAGAAAAAGAGTTCTGAACATAGGAGTCTTCAGAGAAAATTCACTAGGTCAACTAAGGTCAGCAGCACACCATACACCTGACCGCACCATGTTTGAAGATCAAATGTCCAGATTGAATGACAGTCCTTAGGACACTGGTCCTCAAAGTAGGGTCCGGGAACCCCCAGGGGTCCTTGAGGGCGTTCTAGGGGGTCCCCAGCAAATTTAGCTAATATAGCATCAACATTTATTTAACCACTGTAATCCTGTATACATTGGCTATTTTCAAAAATGTGTGAAAAATGTGAATACTTTTTAAAAACATTTTAACAACACAAATCCTGTATGGGGGTCCCTAGCACAAAATGTTTTCAAATGGGGGTCCGCGGCCAAATACATTTGGGGGTCCCTTGACATGAAAAAGTTTGAGAACTACTGCCTTAGGATATTGATGTAATCGGTTCAAAACATTGAGAAGAGAGTGAGACAGCAAAAGGAAAACCGAGCAGCAAAGAACGTAAAGTTATGTAATGTAATGTAACAACGTACAGTAACATAAGAACAAAGGTAAACATAATTCATTGCACTGTCACTTTAGATAATCTGTGACAGTACACCCACAACATGTGTTTAGTTGTTGTTCCATCTGTTCCCCTCTCTGCCTGGGTAAACAGTGCGTGTGTGTGTGTGTGTGTGTGTGTGTGTGTGTGTGTGTGTGTGTGTGTGTGTGTGTGTGTGTGTGTGTGTGTGTGTGTGTGTGTGTGTGTGTGTGTGTGTGTGTGTGTCTGTGTGCGTGCATGCGTGTGTGTGTGTGTGTGTGTGTGTGTGTGTGCGTGCGTGCGTGCGTGTGTTTGTGTTTGTGTGTGTGTGTGTGTGTGTGTGTGTGTATATACGTGTTAAATGAGGCTGTTTGAGATAAACTGGCCTTTGTCTCGTTGTTGAGTGTTTGTTTGTGTGTGTGCTGGGTGAATTGTTCTCAGAGTAGTGTTTGTGTTTTGTCTGTGTGTTTGAGGTCCATAAAACACTGAGGATTTTGCTTGCAAGTACAGTGTTTGAACATTTGTGGTACACTGTAGCGTATTTGGAGTGTTTGTTCATTGTTTTCTGAGACAGTCTAAATGTTTGCTTGTCTCTTTCCCGCAGCCGTTACGGGTTGCTCCAGAGTCCAAAGCAACAGAAGAACTAAAGACAGCAGACCAGAAACAAGGTACTGTATCAGTATTCATATTCACTGACTGACTGACTGACTGAACAGCTCATACCAACCTTCAGCAAACAGTACATTTTATAGTATAAACAACAAAATCCTGAGTGTTTACTTAATATGATGCTGTAAAAATATACTTATTTATACTATCAGAATTAAATGAAGTCGTACTCAGAGTGACTTGCGTAACACCATACACCTGGTTGAAGATCAAATGTCCAGAATGACAGTCCTTAGGATATTGATGTAATTGGTTGAAGGAAATGAGAAGAGAGTGGACAGCAAAAGGAAATTATTAAGATAGAATTATCTAAATGTCCTATATTGCATGCGTTACAAGCAACCAGTAGTATAATCTATTATAGACTACGGAAGGCTCAAAATTGGAGCACCAAAACACCAATACAGATGCTACAAATAGTCCTGCCTTCCTACAATATTTGGGTACTGTAGTGTCAAGCTGACAAGAGAGTATTCCTGCCTGCATGCTTTCTGACTCCTCAAAGCTACATTGCCTGTCTCTTACTTTGCTATTAAAGCATACATACATACATAAAGCTTGGACAAATAAATGAATGGGAAAAAAAGTAAACCGTAGTAAAACTGTAGTCAAGCAGTGCAGCAGCAGATGTGCTTTGCAATTAAATCTGCGGCCATGACAATCAAGCAAAGCTACGGAAACGTAACCAGTCCAGAAAAAGACCACTTTCGGGAAACAGGTGCTACGGAGCCTATTTCACACCAAAGCAACATCTGTTTACTTTACAGTATATACAATTTCCCACTTGATCATGTCTGAACATGACTGGCTAAAATGAACAACACAAACACCCGCCCACTCACACACGTCACGCACACAAAGTGCAGCCAATCAGTTAAACCCCGTCCCCCGTCCCCACCAACCCCATCTGGGAGAGAACAATAGTCATCCTGTTGTCTCTGTGATTGGCTCATGAATATCAGTGTGACATCACCAGCATGACCCCAACTGACCCTCATTAGGTCAGTCATCAGCTGTCTCGCCATTGCAACAACACAATGCCGATTTGCATGTGTAAGTTAATGAATGCAACATCAACGCATGAATGCATGCACAGCACACTTGTTGCACCTGCATGCGCATACAGGTGAGCACAGAAACACACAAACATGGATGCTTCTGGACTACTGCTTATAAACACAAGGCCGTTATTGGTGGATTCAACAGTCTTATGAATGGACGCACACTCACACTTACACTCACACGCACGCGCAGGACACACAGTGCTGTCGCGGTCCAGAGTGTTCCCATTAAGGAGTCCTGCTGAATAATTGACAGCACCACACTCTGTGGCTTTTGCAAGCTGTCACCAGACTCTGTCTCTGCTGGTCTGGACCAACAAGCAGGGTGACTGGAAACCTGAGGTTTTTACTGGTATAAACTGGTATTCTGCAAAAGAATGGAATGAGCAAACGGGGAGAACATTTTGTCATTATCTCCGGCTGTTAAAGCCAAAGATAAAATGGACATGAACACAGTGTCCAGGCTATATTTTATGCTGTATTCATATTTCTACCATTTGCTTCTATCCAAAGAAATGTGCAGCGAGTGAGATGGCTGTAGAGGGTGGTCAAATGTGGGATCTTTTTGTTTTGGAGTGACCACCAGTCCAACTCATCATCATAACCTTTATTTCAGCTCTGAGTACAGTTGAGGGGCAGGCCCTCATTTTCAATGTAGCCGAGACTGGTCCGCACTCCGCAGTCTGCCAGGAGACTATATTGGTTGGTGTGTCATTCTAATCATGGATACTGTTTTGTGTGTTTTCCCCCTAGCCCAGAGCCACTGTCCCCACTGTCACGCAAGCCTGCAGCAGACGGCTCCTGTTCAATACAGTGCAAGGATCCCCAACAGATACAATGTAAGTGCGGTTGACGATCAATCTCGTCTCGAGGTCCACGACTCCCCTACGAGGTTTGTTTCATCACCTACATTTTGACTTGTTTATCCTGTATCTGTAAATACAATATACAGTGTATCTCAACCTGAAAAAATATTTTCGATTTACTAAAGAGCTGGAGAGGCAGGTAGACCGGTTACTGAACAAACACTATAGCAATGATTTCTATATGGATTACAGAGCTATTTAACACTTATTTTAACTAACACTTACATCTCCTTTAACTCTGAGATCATACAAAGAGCCTTCATACTTTATACTTTTATAATGATGGAATATTAAATGTTACCTGTTCTTGTTTTCAGTCGACACAGTACAACCAGCAGTGGTGAGGAACAGAAGGGCAGGAGGAAAGGGAAGAGGATCAACTTTTGTCTTGGAAGATAAGAGGGAAAACTAAATTCAAGCAGTAATGGACAACAAAGCTCATTTCTGAGCCCAAATCAACCCAACTGCCAGTTCAAGCAATCACAAGAAAAATGAAACATACCGACGACAGTACATACAAAACATAGCCATTGTCATGCACTAATTGAGCTATATTGCAATCAGTGGTCAACTTTCACAATCAGTTCTAATGGCAACTAGACCACTAGACCAATACCAATAAAGTGATGCAAATCTGAGAACTGCAATGAAACGAAAAACATTTTTATTGCAAATGTTCTCCACAAGCAAAGGGGCGCTTGTGGAGATTAAGTGGATATTAATTAAGGGTTAGACCAATAAGGTAGAAATTATCTTTACTAATCCTCTGCAGAAAGACTTATGCTCTACCTACACTGTGAGCAGGAAGCTCAATGTGTAGCTAAAAACAGTGTAAGAAAAACCTACTAAAATGAAGCTTTGAATTTTCTTCCAACAGGCAGCAAACTTCAAATACACTGACGCCATCTGTTGGTGAGATGTATACAGTGTCAGAAAAATAATAATTTATATGTGCAGTTTACAATTTAGGCCATATCTTTATATTTTTACAGTAAGTAAGTGTTGAATTATACAGCCGAAATAATTGAACAAGAGACCAAACCGGGATGTTATGAAGTGTTGGTTTCACTGACTTTTCAAAGATGTTGCCATTTGAACATTAACAGTAACATCCTATACAGTTTCATTTTGCAATATTCACATTTTCAGATGGGACCAAAACAAACACATTCCCCATCCTGATAAAACACAATGAAATCCTGTGGGTTAATCTGTGTGTTAAAAATGTACGATAAGCACTAAAGCTCTATTTTATACATTGTCATTTCCTCCAATTTTATACTACAAACGGTGTTGTGCAAAAATAGCTGATCTGCAAGCTCACAACACGCCACATTGTGACATGTTATGAGCTTGTAGATGTTATTTTAGCTATTTTAGAAAGACGTTTTTTAAGTTTTCACCTATAATGACATGCCCAAAATAGAGACGCCAAGTCTGAAGTGGTTAAAGATTCGTATTTTCTTTATAAAGTTGTGACATCCAAGATCACATGATTTGTTATCAATCGTGACAATAATCAAGCATTACTATTAGCCTTTGGGCAATACATTTGCCATATATCAATATGTATTGATATACATTTTTAACTACACAAGTTTCAAATTAAAGTAGGATTTTCTTTTTTTATATTCACTGTGATAACTAAACTTGTAACTATATGATAATTAGTGCAGCCCTAATATACAGTGCATAGCCTTTTTTGTTTGTGTGAATTTTACCCCACCCAAGGCCTTCAGCCAACATAAAAAAAAATAACCACATTATCCTGGTATCCCTATTTAGGGCAAGTATTCTAAAAACTTACATTTTGTAAAAAACATTTTATTTTATTCCAAGTTTGTGGATCAGCTATTTTTTTGATATTTGTTAAGTACATATGGCTTCAGTGGTTAAGAGGCCATGGGAACACTGCTTACACAAACAGACACAAAACAAGGTTGGAAAAACAAAACCCTCCACAGAAAATCCATCAACTATTTGAAGACATGGGAGTCAGTCATAAGATGCCTTAAAGTGAAACAGAGACGCTAACGGCACAGCTACAAACACTGTAAATTACACAGTGAAGTCCTCAGTGTTCGTTTATACATTTGAGTGTACAAATGTAACCAAATGGACCCTTACGGGTTCTTTAACACTCAGGATTTTACTTTGTACCTTTGAAAAGTTCTCCCCCGTCCCACAACTGCAACACCTTACACCTGCTAGATTAAAAAAAAAAAAAGATCACTGAATCCTTCAGGGGGTGCCAGGTGGGGGGCTTTCCGTCACTCTTTCCATACCGAAAAGAGAACCGATACTTGGGTGTGGGGGACATTCAAACGGATTCAGAAAATTGTGTAGTGAGTTTGTTACTCAAAACTCACTTCTCTGGCTTATGATTTATACGGTTCGTGTAAGAGCACATGACCATCAGGATGTTTTGAGCCATCCCATGACTTGTTTTTCCATTTCGAGGAGTCTGCTATAGCCTACATGGGGCGACTGCAGACTTGGCCCAGACTGCAAATAACTGTATTAAAACATTAATAACCCCATACATAGACATTGACTGAGTGGTTTTGTGGATTTACTATGGTGCTGTTACATATAAATGTTACATTGAGATGGTTTAATGAGTAAAAATAAAAATATTATATAATAATGGACAACAAGGCAGGTCCACCGACTGTGAGACGTTTAGGCTCGCGAGTCGCGCTTGTCGACGAAGGCACTCGCTTGCCTAGAGTCTCGCTCGTCCGAGCTGGCAAGCCATTGTGGACGGAATAGGTTATCACCCGTTTCAAATTTGCACGCGAACCGAACAAGTGCTCCCCCACCCCCGACAAACGCAGGATGTTGAATAAATAAAAACAAGCACTCCCTCTGTCTGCTGGCTCATACATCAGCAGGGTCGTGATACTATCTGGGACGTAGATGGGACTGGGCTCGAGGTCTGCAGGCGCAGACGCCCCCAACCTGCTGTACCTTCTTCATGGCAAAGAAATGCAAACATTAAAACGAAAAATAAGCTGAGGAATTCCTCGAACCATACTACTTGTCTATATTTCCATTAGGCACAACACGATAGAGTGAAACATATACTTCATATTCTTTTTCTGACTGTACTTTTTACACTCCTCGTGATAAAAAATTGATGGTCTGTTGTGATTCAGAGCAGTGCCTGTTTCCTTTGTTGTTTTGATCCCGTTTAATTGATTCTACACCCGGATTTAACAAAGCGGAACCGGAATCTGAACAAGACGGAAACTTGAAGCAATGGTTAAAGTGGTGCGTGCTTATCCATAAGTCCTTCCTTCAACACATCCACCCATCAAATCAATCCTTTCCCTCCAGTGTCACTGTAACTGGATCTATTTGTCCATTCAGCCTTCAGTATAACAGAGGATGGGATGGGTTTAGGGGGGGAAAGTATCTGGTTCTTCACTTGATCATTTCGTCAATCCATCAAGCTCCATCAGGTCAATCTATCCATTCATCTGTCTATACATCTGTCCATCCATCCATTCGATCCATCAAGGACAAGAGAAGGTGGCGTCCATATAACATGTTAACACATTGAACACCAAATATGTAACACATCAGCCATGTTAATCACATATTGTCGGACAGAGTTATGGCTTCAATGATATATATATATATATTTCTTTAAAGTCCACCACTGTGCCACTGTAAAAATATTACAATGGAAACAATGCATGTTTCCATCTGTCCAGCCCTCCGTCCTACCATGGGTCTACCCATCCATCTGTCCACTCTCTAGCCATCCATCAGTCCCTCCATCGGGGTGGAGCAGGGTTGACACTGTGTGGCACGGTGGTGTTGGTTCCACAGTCGATGTACTCGTACGTGTCCAGAGAGAGCTGCTCAAAGTGAGCCAGGTAGTACACGGTCATAGACATCCTACGGAGGACAAACACAGCACATACGAAAAATAATTAGAATTACATGAAGATCTCCTTTTCTTTTTATCTTTCCCGACATTTCTGCTTTATTTCTGATAGTAACACACAGAGAGGGAGGGGGGGGGGGAAGAGAGAGAGAGAGAGAGAGAGAATGACATGCAGCAAAATCGAGTCAGACTCGAACCTGGGCCAGCTGCAGGAAGGACCATAGCCTTTTTTTATGTGGTATGCAGTCTTACCAGACGAGAGAAACCCAGGCGCCATATTAATTATATGAATATATGGTATATTATTTATAAGCCAACAAAAACCTCAGAGAATCATGTGAGGTCAAGCGACGCTTTTCTGTTTGCAGGGACCATTGTGTGGGTTTTGGCATAGAAACAAATACTCATAATCACAAGCTGTGTGTGCTTTGAAGGAAACAAGGTTATTATAGCTAACTAAAACTAATGAAATAACTAGATGCGGAGGAGAAGAAAAACAACATTTTAGTTAACAGAAATAAAAATAAACGAGGCTTTACGGGATACAAAATGGGGGGGAAGGATAAGCCTTGTGTTTTGAGTGGATATGAAATCTTATGTTCCAATTTTAGTGGTATATTTAGCATCTACCCAATATTCTACTCCAGTGTAAAGTTTGTGCATTGTCCAGTGCATTAGCTTTAACCACTTGAACCCTATACATTTCGTTTACCGGGGTCCCCTGGGGGTCTGTGCTTGGCCCCCTCTTTTTTTCCCTCTTCACCAAATCCCTTTCACCGAAAATATATTGGCCTATGATGACATGATGCCCAGAATAGGGATGCTAAGGTTCATGTGGTTAACCCTTTAAGACCGGGAACGCATCCGTGTCATTTATTTGGGCTATTCAAAAATAGCAGATATACAAGCTCATAGCGAGGCACGGAGTGCCGCACTATGAGCTTGTAGATCTGCTATGTTTGAAAAATCGTGAACATTTGTGCAAATCTTTGAATATATGTATTTTTTAAAGCGGACATGTTTTACTCAAATCTTTGCTTCTGGGGGGATTATACAAAATCCTAACAGTTTAAAAAAAAACGTATGTTGTTATAATATCAGTGGTTCTCAAGCTTTTTCATGTCAAGGACCCTCGAAATTATATGTATTCGGCCCCGGACATCCATCTTAAAATATTTTGTTCAAGGGACCCCCAGAAGATTTGCAGACATTTCCAAGACTTGTTTTTTCAAAAATAGAGATCTACAAGCTCATAGCGTGGCACTCGGTGCCGCGCTATGAGCTTGTAGATCTGCTATTTTTTAATAGCTAAAGAAATCTAACGTGACACAGACGCGTTCCCGGTCTTAAAGGGTTAAGCAGCAGGGTGGAATGCACAATCCTTTTCACACAGTGAGTCATGTGAGTCAAGTCACGATGAGAACTGGGCTGGGAGTCAACAGGCAGATAAAAGACTCCTCTTGTACCTCTTGCCTCTACTCTGAGATCTGTGTTTCTCTCCACTGTTACCAGATCTATAGCAGTGGTTCCCAAACCTTTAAGCTCGACACCAAAAAGAGAAATTTGATGTCTCCCCGGGACCCAAACTGGTGAAAATAGTCGATCTACAGCGACGAGTTGTGAGCTTGTAGATCTGGTATTTTCACTACTTTTTTCTTTCTAATTAATGGATTAAAAAAAAAATCCTTTTTCATTTAAATGGAATTCCTTTGAAAAACCTTTTTATTTTATTTTTTACTTTAAAAAAACGTTTTGAAATAAAATTAAAAACAAAATGTAGGAAACAAAATTAAGGGATATTTGCTTGTGACCCATAAAAATTTGTCTCCGACCCACATATGGGTGCTGACCCCCTGTTTGGGGGTCCCGCCGTGTTAAAGCTTGTAGATCTGTCCATTTTGAAGAGTGATGATGTTTTTTGTCTGACGTTGGATGTTTCCCGTTGCCTTTTATGGTCTTAAGAAGAATGCAAATGATTTCCACGTGAGCACGCCTCTGACTTTCAAACAATAATTAGATACACCTGTGATCCGCACATATCAGGACTCTAGACCCCCTTTCACAAACCGCACGTCAATTTGTGCTCCGAGAAAATATACACCCCTTTAGTCACTTTATTTACACACTTAAGAACAGCTTAGTGAATGAGGCCCAATCAATCTTTATTTCAGACTCTAATAGGTCCATATAAAAGGCAATACAGGGGACAACACAACAAAGATGAATAGAAAAAACATAAAAAAGGGTACATCTAAAAAACATATAGACACCCTCTCAGGTACCTAATGCCGCTCTTATGCATGGTTAAAGCCCCTATGATTCATTTTAGAGTCATTCAACCGCATCATAAAATTGTACATAATGATTCCTGAGTGGGAACACCACTGTGTACAAACAATTGGCTGGTATTTGTCCACCTCGGGACCTTCAGTAGGATTCTGAGAGCATCATTATATGCCACCCGTAACTTATAATATCTACCTTTACTGTAGCTGCACCACAAGTGGACAGTATACAGGTCATTTTGGGTACTTTTGGGTACATTTGGGTACTTTTGGGGACACTTTTGGGTACATTTGAGTACATTTGGGTAATTTTGGGTACTTTTGGGCAATTAGTATGATCAGTATACAGTAGTGTTTAGTACGCTTAAAAAAGGGCAATCTTGACATCATCAGTACACATATAAAATGTACGTGACAACATGTTGGCCTGTGCATACAATTTACAGTAGTACTGTCGCTGACCCTCATCATCACAGAGTTCATCCCTAATGATGGGACATGTGATATGTCACATGATGTGATATTTGACCTTTGTCCACAATATTGAGCACCTTGTCTGCCAGATTAAAAGAAGGATTTGTTTCCTTATTTATTTCCTGCAGTGAAATGGCCATATCTCTGCTAGATCTCCGTTCCTCCTGCTTTACTGCAAAACAAGCCTCATTGAAACGGCCATAGCTCTTGAATGGAGGATCGCGACCGGACTATTCCCCCCCCCCCCCTACTACGACAACCCTGTGCGTGTAATGCGCCGATCTCCGTGACGACGGCGGTCACAGAGAATATTCCATGATTTTTCAAAGGTACAGTAAAATCGCTGTTTTTGCTGGCAGCAGTGGCACACTATTACACTATTGATATGGCAGTCAAAGAGTTAAAAATCCCACCCTGTCTTACTCCATTTGACACTAGGAAGGGCACGGCTGTAGTATCACCCCATCTAACTTGCATGGTTTGATGGGAGAGTACCAGAAATGTAAAACAAGTATTAACTAGGAAGGAACCTCTGGCTCGCGTAGTTTTGCAAACAGTTTACCATGGTCAATGCGGTCAACGGCTTAAGAGGGTTTAAGTGGTAGCTTACAGTGTAAGCATTTTAGAATTAATGCCACATTTGTTAAATAGGTCAATGATGACATCTATCTCTGACTCTTCACAGTCACTGCCTGGTTTTGACACAGAATTATTTAATTTTAGATGTGTTCGGTGTGCTTGCTAATGAGGAATTAATGAAATATGCTCAAAATAACCCAAGTCAATTGTCACGGCATGACATGGCAAGAGGCTAGCTGTCTATAATACAGTCAGTCTGTTTTTCTTCCCATGTTTTATACTTAAAACATTTCACTTTTATTTATAATGGAAGCCCATGGGGTTCGGATCAGGCTGAAACCTTACCCACATTTAGAGTCATACGTCACAAGCCTGCAGGTGTACCGGGTCATACTTACTGTAGGTGTATAAACAGAGTGTGGATCTGGATGGAAGTCGACTTGCAGTAGTTACTGAAGAGACAAAACAGGGGTAAAAGGTATTAATTAGGGATTGTTTTTAAAAAGGAACTATTCAGTGGAAGTAGATAACAATAATGAAGATGATTCATTTAACACTGAATTATTTGGCACCGATATAGATAAGATAAGATCATATCAGATAGATAAACTGATTGATAGATAGATTACTTGATCTATCAATTGAAAGACAGGACCACTTCTCATTTACAATCTGGGAAAATGTTATAGATGAACAGCTTTACACTGATAAAACTATATGCACACCTCATTCTGTTAATTTCTCACATTTCTCAGTCTACAGCTTTCTAAATGTTGGTGAATGCTTTCATATTTAATCTGGAATGTATGGAAATTATCCAGAAATACACAATGCTAATGGCTTTACCAGCTAAGCAGGGGTTTTGTTGTAATGTGTGTAAGCCAAAAAAACATCAACTGATTAATCTGATGTGCACAGACACAATTTGTCCTCAGACCTATGAAGTTCAAAAACCCTTCTTATGAACCTCTAATGTTAAAATATTTACATGCATTTCATCCAGGGTTGCTTCAATCCATTCTTGATTAAATCATTTAAAAATAGGTGCTTGTCTCTCCCTGTTCTATGTGCGGTTCCCTGCTTTAATATATAGACTTTCAAAAGACTACCGTTTGCAAAACTCACTTCTCCTTTTTGTATATTTAGACCACTAAAACCAACTGAGAAGAAGAAACATCTTTCGTCATAAACGTCTGTAAATACAACATAATGGAACACTGTGTAATGTAACAACAACTCACACCAAACAGCACCATCAAAGGAAAACTACCTGTGCTATATGCACTGTACTCAGAAGAGCACAGCACATACAGTATTTTACACATACACATTCTCTTGTGTTTAGAACTGGTGGAGTAACTCCCGAGTAATTCAATCAAAGGTGGACATGGATTTTTGAGTATACGATAATTATAGCTTCATAGCAGAGAAAAGGTTTATTGGCTTATTTCACCTCAGAATGATTTGTGTTGCATTTTCTGAATAAATATAGAGCTGCCATCTTAATGAATACAATGATATTTTAACCAATCTGTATGGTAGAATATGTTTATACAATATAACTAGCACACCCAAAGTGGCTGGAGGTGGTCTCCCTACTCTTCCATTGAGACATTATTTTAGACCCCGGTGTTGGGTAGGAAACCTACTGGTTGACAAAGTGGTACTGCCTGAAGCCCATAAGCACAAGAACTCCCCTGGACAATTGATCATTACTGCTTACAGCTCTGTGGTAGAATATTTTTTTGGGGGGGGGGGGTCTGGGTTTGAACCCCAGGTAGGATATAAAAGTTATGGAACACAGCTTTAAAAGATTTCAAGTTCCCAGGGAACACGACCCTCACTCCATATATAGGTTACAGTCAGATTGAAAAACCAGTCATATTGAAAAAGGAGCGCTCGTTTTCTTCGAGTTCACCTCCCGCACTCCTCCGCGGCGGGGCGGACCCCTCCGTTAAAAAAAAAAAGAAGTCTCGGAGGTACCGAGACTAGGGGGGGGGGGCGATGATTTACTATTCTGTCCCTATCGAGACATAACTCAGACGGCGCTGAGTCGTCGGAAGGTGACTTCGCAACACTCGGCACGGCGACTCGCTCGCCTAGGCTCGCTCGGCGGTGCCTCTCGTGACTCACGTCACGTTTCAGAAGGCGCGCCTCCGTCGGTGAAAACGAGTGCACCTTTCTCAATCTGACTGGTTTTCCAATCACAGTGACATATACACACCCAATCCAAGTAAGGAAAAGAAAAGACCACAATAATAAAGGATCTACCCAACATGTTCACGTAAACAACATGCCTGTGTATTCTACACATGCTTCATTTTCACAAGACACGCGTTATCTGTTAACAGCGTTGGCTAAAACCTGACTTCTCCACCTTCCCACACACAGGGGCCAGTACACTATGAATGAGAGACATCTGTACCCACTATGGGATTTTCCCATCAGGCAAATCAGCAACAGTGGACACTCACTTAAGTCCCAGGTCTGTCAGTTTGATAGGGATCTCAAAGGAGTACTGTTGAGGGAGAGAAAGACACAGAGAGAGAGAAAGAGACACACACAGTCAGTCAGACAAGTCGAAAACAAACATTACCTCCGGGCTATAATTCAACTTATCCGATAAGTGAAGTTTACCAAGGCGTGACTCGTAGGAAGCGCTTTACAACACAAAGACCTTTATGAGGGGCAAACAAATGAAGCTGTGTAGTGAGGGCTTTATAAGGCATGGTAACTGCGTAGCTATGGTTGAGCAGAAAGGTACAGAAGTCACGTATCATCTTCACAGAAGTGAAAGAGTCCATCATCAAAAAAAAAATACCCTGGCCTGGGCCGTAGCGTGACGGTCCAGGCACCCTAGGCTGCAATGCCAGCCTGACAGCGCGTCGCGGGTTCGACTCCCGTTCCCGACGACCTTTGCTGCGTGTCACCCCCCCCCCCCATCTCTCTCCCCATTTTCTGTCAGCTTACTTTCGATATCCCTCTCTAAATAAAGGCATAAAAAGCCCCCAAAAAATATTTAAAAAAAGAAAGAAAATACCCTCTTGACTTATTTAATCTCAGAGTAGTTTTGCAACGTCCTCAAAAAATATAGTACTTTTTTCCATCTTGATCCCCATATATGTGTTATATCTAGGGGTGGGACGAGGGACAGCGAGTGCATTTTCCGGCAGCGGCTGCTGCCGCGGAGCTGCCGGCGGCGCCAGCTTTGGGAGTGTGCTGCGTTTGTGTAACGCAGTCCCCACCAATATTATTTACGATTCTGTGCCTATCGGTACATAACTCGGACGGCGCTTAGTCGACTAGTAGACCATCGGCCGGTCGTCGCGGGCACTCGCGCCTGGAGGCGCTCGGGCGCGACTCCTTGGCCTCAAGGTCTACTGAGTCGGCGCGCCTCCGTCATGGTCCAAAACTATACTTTATCGGCGGAAAAAAGAAGTTGACTGCCGCTCCTCCACCGGCAGTTCCGCGGCAGTTCCGCTGCTGCCGCTCCTCCACCGGCAGTTCCGCGGCAGTTCCGCTGCTCCGCCGGCAGCTGCCGCTCCACCGCCGGCAGTCACTGCCGGCAGTTGCCGCTCCTCCACCGGCAGTTCCGCGGCAGTTCCGCGGCAGCAGCCGCTGCCGGAAAATGCACTCGCTCCTTCTGGGTGGGACGATATATCGATATTGCGATACTTTCTCCCGCGATAAATAATCGATATACTGCCGGAAAAAAACGATATATAAAATTAAAAAAAACCTCTGTATTTGTGTAATGATGATTTTGAACTGTTTGGTGCTATTTTAAGTGTTTATGAATTGAATACAAGGACTATCGTGATATATCGTTGGTGAAATTTCATGCAATATATCGTGATATCGCAATATATTGCAATATATCGAATATCGTGATATTATCGTTATCGAGGGCCTAATATCGCCCCAGCTATCGTATCGTGAGATACTCATATCGTCCCACCCCTAGTTATATCCCCATCACTGCTGCTGACTGACCCCTATTGACTGGTTTGGAGAGGGTGTAGTAACCTAACCAAGTGTCCGATACACATACCAGGAGGAAAGCATGCGGAGGAACATGCTATGCTTCCCAGTTCAGCTCCCCACTGAACAGGTGCATTAATCAGCCTGTGGGAGTGCCTAGTGCAGCAACAGAGAGCGCCCTCGCCAATCGGCTTCCCACCCGCAAGTACAGCCAATTGTGTTTGTTGGGGCGCCCTGGTCAAGGCTTTCAACCCAAGTCTCCACTGTGATGGCCAGGAACTTAACCGCTGTACCACCTGAACACCTTAACCCATTTAGACCTGGAACCCCATTACGTAACTATACCTTTCAAGTCGGGAACCCCTTTTGGGCTCATTTTTTTGTATTTCTTTGAATAAATATAAGTTTTTCAAGGATTTAGAAGGCGTTTTTAAAATCGGCCTCAGGTCTACATGGGTTAAGTACATTTTTTTTAAAAATAGAGAGATTTTAACCACAGACAAAAATACAGATATTCAGATTTTAAGTAATTTAAAATAGAAGGAGCTCTCACTATTTTATCCGACAGTGGTTTGACAGTGGTGACGTTCTGGATGAAGACCGTTCCCACCACCGTCTCGAAGTTCAGAGCCTGGACCGTCAGGTTGGAGGCCTTCACCTCGAAAAAGTTCTGATTGGTTATGTTCAGGACGTTCTACACAGGAAAGAGGAGACGCGAATGGTTAACATTTTATTTTATTTAATCTTTATTATTCAGTTGTAAGTCGGTTATTGGTTCTAAATATCAGTTTCTGTATATATTTGGTTAATTGCCCAGCCCTAGTTATCCTTTCTTTTCTCTCCCTCCCTCACACCCTCCTTCATCCTCTTTCCCTCTCTCCCTTCCACCCGTCTCCTGTCTTTCCTTCGCTCATTTCTTCCCCCTCCTTCACCCCATCCCTCTGTTGCCTCCCCTCTTCCTCTCCCCTACTCACAGTTACATGCATCTCCACCGTATCCGGCGTGAAGAAAACGAAGACGGACTTGACGGCCACAGGCGACAGGATGACAGAACGAGGAAACAGGAAGAACAACACCAAGGAGCTGACCAATAGGCACAAGGCCACAGACACCGCCACATACAACTTCCTGTTAAAAAAACAGAGAACAGATGAAACCTCAGAGAGCTGCAGGATTGCATAACCATTGCATCAGCTAAAGTTACTTCAATGACACACGCACGCACCAGGGTTTCCGCTAGGCATTTTTTGGGCCGGCCACCATGGCCGGCAGGATTATATTTTACCGGCCAAAGAATAAATTTACCGGACATATATTATAATTAACGTCACATGCGCGTTTGCACTACATGCACCCAACTGATCATTACACCTTGTTACTTTAGAGCTGCGCTTCTTTCCACTTTATCAGGGATGCAATCTGTTCCTGTTTTTATAGATAACTAAATTATATGATCTACTATATCATGCAGAGATGTCGCTTGCCAAAAATGAAATGAATAAAGTGGGCATGAGTGAACTGCTGCGCAACGATTACCGCCCGCTCGCCCCAAAACACAGTCGCCCCGGGGAAAATCCGGCTGTATTCGCCTGGTATTCCTAAACATATCAGTAAACTATACCTAAACCTAACCTTATTCCTAATCTTAACCTCAGTAAAACTATGCCTAATCCTAAACCTATTTCTACCCTTATCCTCAGTAAAACAAATACAAGAATACAAGAACCAACCGCTGGTCCGCCTGAAAAATGGGGGCGAGGGTGTTTTGGGGCGAGCTGCGGCAGAGCCTTTCCATGCGCGACACCGTCGCCCAACTTTCACCACTTTATCCATTGCAGACAGACAGTCACTGTGCTTGCATAATATCCACGACCCACACGTGTTCGGGTCCCTTTATCGACAATTGGGTCCGGTTTGGTTCAGATTCTATCACCTCGGAAAATCCCGGTTCTGTTTATCAACACACGCGAGCGAACCACGCTGGCTGATTAGGAGGAGACACAGCAGGTCGTGTTGTGGCGTATCAAAAATATCAGACATACAAGCTCACAACGCGGCGCGTTGCAACGTGCTGTGAGCTTGTAGCTCTGATATTTTCAATGCGCGACACCATCGTACAACGAATAGGCGAATCAATCTACTACTGCAGTGCGCAGCAGCAGCAGCAGAGCAGGCTGTCGGGAATTAAACCACAGTCAGATCATGATAAAAACTTTAAATGATTATGATTTTAATGGTTGTAGCCAACTACTTTATCCAAATAATAATATTAATAATAGGCTTAAATGATAAAATAGCTTAATAACACAACACCATTTTCCCAACCGGCCATGGTGGCCGGTGGTGTTTATAATTACCGGCCAATTAAAACTTTTACCGGTCAATGGCCGGTAAATACCGGCTAACGGAATCCCTGGCACGCACGCACACACACACACACACACTCCAAGTTAAACTAACGCCCAGGATTTTGCAGTGTATCTGCATGTTATTTACATTATACATCAGGGCATGGCGTAGTGGAGAGCCACTGAATTGACAGGGAACTTTTATGATGGCCATTGAAACAGCTATTCTATAATACAGTATAATGTTGTGAAGACACAACTGACTGAAACAATGATCCCTTACGTGTGCCTGGGTCTCAACCTCTGGTCATTACAGGGAATAACAGCCACCAGCTTGCTCTCCTGACCTGGAATACATTACAAACACTGATTAAAACAATGCTGGGGGGGGTTTCCTGCACGAAAATATGATATTACTTGAATACCTACATCACTGAGATTGTAATACAATATTAACTGTGGCTACATTTCTTCTTTCAATGGGTTTTTTGTTTTCTTAAAGCCTCAGACAAGGAATTCTTAAGGCGGTTACACACCGGCGAATATGCGAATATACGCAAAATTCTGACTCGTTCCGAATAATTAAAAGACGCTTTTTTCGCTCCGCGAAACTGGTGTGGAAGCTTGCATTGACTTTATAAGGTTTAAAAGAAAAACGTATTATTCGCATGAAAAAAATCGCCCCGGTGTGTAAGGACCTTCAGAGCTTACAACATTTTAATATAATGAGAACCTTCCTCTCGCATGAAGCCTGCCTGTCCTAATGTAGGCTATAGCTGCCAGAACACTTTAAGCTAGAGCAGGAAGCGGTTTGACACATTTGTTCTTCCTTAAAAACGATACCAAGTGTTCATAATTATCGCTCAGAGTCTACTTCTGGGAAAGTGCACTTCTACATTCCCGGAGTTATACTGAACACTCACTCACGATTATTATACTGTGAATATATGCAGTATGAAAAAGTCTTTAGCTTGTGGTTGCAATAGTCTAGTAATATATAATATTAATAATAGTAATAGTCTCCCGATAAAAACTGGACACGTTTACACAATTATTATGAGGTTATTACGGATGAGGTGTAATTGGTGGTGTGCGCAAGTGACCAACGTTGTGCAACTTTGCGTTTGTGTCTGTGTGTGCAGTATCGTGAGTCGATATCGAATTTGTACACAGTTTTGCGGTGTAACAGCGATAGACATGCAATTGTTTGTCTCAACTTGCCTGAGGTTGCATTTCAACCCATCTATGCATTTGTGTGTGCGTGTGTGTGTTTACCTCTGGGTATTCGTCCAGTGCCCTGGCAGGTGGGACAGTCCAGGGTCTCTCCTGAACTGTACCTTCTGCTGGAGCTCCGTCTGGGTTTGACATCCACAATGATCGGTGCCTTGTCGTCACCGCTGCCATCGGGTTCTATTCCTGCCCCCGCCTCGCTGTGGCTGGACAACCTGCTGGCAAGAGCCCCCATACCTGACAATAGAATAGAACACAGAATAGAGTGGAAGGGCAACATTATTGTCAGATTATGCACATATTGGTGTGAGGTGGGGAATGCTGTATTAGATTGGATTGACTTAACATGAATGCTCAGATATAAGTTACAGACGGCAACGGTGGGCTACCAGTGGTGGAAAAAGTACTCAAATTCTTTACTTAAATAAAAGTACTAATACTGCAATATAGCAATACTCTGTTACAAGCAAAAGTGCAGAATTCAAAATTTACTTAAGTAAAAGTACAAAGGTATTGGCATCAAAATGAACTTAAAGTACCAAAAGTATAAGTACTAAATTATTTTAAATAAGCAGATCTACAAGCTAAAAGTCCAGAATTCAAAATTTACTTAAGTAAAAGTACAAAGGTATTGGCATTAAAATGAACTTAAAGTACCAAAAGTATAAGTACTAAATTATAAGCTCACAGTTGTGAGCTTGTATATAGATCGTCTATTTTCAAATAGTCTATGTATAAAATAGGGCTAAAGTGGTTAATGTATGTTTCATAATATAATAATTTATATCTGAAAAGTAACTAAAGTTTTCAAATAATAAAATAAAATAAGTAAAAGTACAATATTTACCTCTGATATGTAGTGGAGTGACCCACCTTTCACCCACCCATTTTGCCAGCCTAGGCTGGCTCAGGGTAGAAGACAGGGTTAAACAACTAAAAATGGGATTGGTCTTCAAAATTGTAATTGCACATTTGCCCGATATGCCCCCTATTCCCGCATAGCTGAGTAAATACCTCCAAAAGGTTAGCGACACCCACAGTCACAAAACTAGAGGGAGCGTTAACAACGATCTGGTACCACCCACCCACAAAACAAACATGGGCAAATTCTCCTTCTACGGCACTGCCACCCAGGTTTGGAATAGCCTAACCCCATCCCTCAAAAAGTGCAGTTCGCTGGGCTCTTTTAAAACAGCCCTGAAAATTCACCTTTCAGGAGGCCAAGAAAGGAGGTAGTACTATTTTCCCGTTAGACAGACGACCCCCCCCCCCTGTTCTTGTACATAGTCTTTTATTTTATTTTTGATCTTTTACCTGTTTTTTTTGTAATGATATTTGAACTGTGGTGCCACTTTATATGTCTATGAATTGAATATCAAGGACATCATTGGAAACAAGACCGCAAGGACTTTTATGAACGGACCTTTTAGACAAAGTATTTAAATGTAACTGTGCTGTTTTACATTTTTGCCTAATAAAATATTCAATCAATCAATCAATCAGTAGAAGTAAAAGTATTGGAAATTGTAAATACTCAAGTAAAGTCCAAATACCTCAAAATTGTACTTAAGTACAGTACTTAAGTAAATGTACTTAGTTACTTTCCACCACTGTGGGCTATTATGTTCACAGTTCACACCCCATGACTTAATGTAACACATTAAACAGATAATGAGATAGATAAAACAGGCCTAAATAGACAGACAGGCTACTCATTGTATAACATGGAGTCTCTACTCTCTTTATGATACAATAACATGTCAGAGGGGAGCAGAGGGTTGGTCTATCTATGGTTTACAAAGCTTTTCAAGTTCATGTTCTGTTATGATGACACTGGTTTTGAGTAACCTCCCTCCACCCCATAAAACTGAGTTTAGTGCAAAACATAATCTTATAATCAGTGGTGTACAGTAACTAAGTACATTTACTCAAGTAGTGTACTTAAGTACAATTTTGAGGTATTTTTACTTGAGTATTTCCAATTTCCAGTACTTTTACTTCTACTCCATTACATCTCAGAGGCAAATATTGTACTTTTACTCCAGTACAATTATTTTAAAACTTTAGTTACTTTGTAGATTTGTATTATTATTGCAAAAATACATAGACTGCTTCAGTCCCATATATACATTATAGGACGTCGCAGAGCTTGTAGATCTGCTATTTTCTAAAGATTTTCAATTTCATTCATTTTGAGAACTTGAAATGGGACATTTTCCATAATGAGTACTTTTACTTTTAGTACTTTAAGTATATTTTGATGCCAATACTTTGTACTTTTACTAAAGTACATTTTTTATTCCAGACTTTCACTTGTAAAAGAGTATTGCAGTATTTCAGTATTGCTGTACCTTTACTTATAAGTAAAAAAAAAGTAATACTTTTTCCACCACTTGCTATTAATCATAAAATGACCCAGTTTCGTTCGTCTTAAATAACAAAGCTTCCTCCAAAACGTGTAGCTGCGCGACAGCTTCTTACCTGCTTTATGATGTTGTATTAGTATTATATGTATTATATTACCTGCTTTATGATGTTGTATTCGTATTATATGGCGTTGACAGCGAAGTCTTCTTCATCATCGACACGCAGCTTTCCTGCGTTCGGAATAATACAGGGTAGACATTTTATATGTTTCCCGTTTCAGCTCCGACAACAAGCAGACTTTGGTTCCAGAGCAGCTCAGTCAGTGTTTTGTTTTCCTCCTCCTTGGTCTACTGTGTGGAGACCCTGTGCGACGACCGGGCTTGCCAGGTTTTGCGAAAGGAACAAGCAACCGGGTCTATGAAAACAAGCCGAAAAGAAGGGAGGCCACATGAGCACTTTAAACCATCGGCTATTTTCAAAAACCCTTAAAATAAAATGTGGAATATTTTTTCTTGAAACATTCTAACAACACAAATGCTCCGTAGGCCTACTGTACGCTCTGTACTTTCGTGTGCTTTTTTTTTTGTCAAACTGCAAATAAAGTATTCAATCAAAACTCCCTGTCACAAAACATTTATGAAAATATTTGAGAACCACTGGTTTAAATAATAAAACATTTGAAAGCAAACCTAAATAAGATAACTACAAAAAGACAAAAAATAGATAAGCAAACTACACAAAAGACCGCAACCCGCAAGTTCCAATATTTACAAGCAACTTCACAGAAAAATAAGCCCAAAGTCGCTTATAATAAGCGGACATGGCAACGCTGGTCCCCAGTACCCGTGGAAAGCCTGCCCTGGTTTCTGATGTACATGCTCATCGCTCTGATCCCGCCTACCGTATCCGGTGATTTGCACGCACACATATGATACATGAATGCTCAGTTTCCGTATCCGTTGTAGACCCAGACCGGATCATAAACTGCAAAGCAATTGATCCCAGTCTTTGGCTCAGTTTTTCCCCCCACACTGTTGACATGACACAGCAGAAATTGTGAACTATAGGCTTGAATTTGCTGCCTCCCTCAGGAGGTTGGATGAGTGTTCATCTGATTCATGTAGTCTTTTGTTATTGTCTAAAAGCATGTTTATTTCTTCAGCTAAATGCTCTTGATTGATTGATTGATTGATGTACTTTATTTAGTAAGACATGAGAATAACAGTACATGGAAGTACAAATTCACAATACAAGGTCTACTAAACTGGAAGACTCATTAAGCACTGAGCTTGTTTAAGATGAGATCCCCATGCACACAAATCAGATATACACACTACTATACAGAATGTCATACAATCAGCTTACTTAATTTACTGTTCACCGTTATCTGTTGTTTAACATGCGTGTGTGTGCGTGTATATATATATATATATATATATATATGCATATATATATACTTTAAAAATATATATCATTTACATGATATATTGAATAGGATAACGTGTGTGTGTGTGTGTGTGTGTGTGTGTGTGTGTGTGTGTGTGTGTGTGTGTGTGTGTGTGTGTGTGTGTGTGTGTGTGTGTTGATGATGAAGATGAGGATGATGATGAATGTGGTGTGACTATTTAAGAACTATTGTGTTGGGTGGACTGACCCTGCCATACTAAGGGGAATCCTTGCAGAAATGTTCATCGACCTGCCAACAACCTGTTCACTTTACTCACCAGAAAGTTAATGAGAAAACAAGTCGTAAGTGTAGTGACTTTTTATTACAGACAGATTTGTACATCACATACCATGTTCATAAAGTGCAACACAGACATAAAAGCTCACACTTCTCCCCCCACACACAAATACTTCACTTTGTATACAGACCCAGTAGGAAAATAGCTCTGACCTGCCCAACCCTACCCTTATTGAAAGCATACATGGACTGAATACACAGAAGCTATGCATTTTCCCATTCTGTTAAATGCAGAATTCAACTAGTGACCAGTTTGAAACCCATGGTTATGCATTTGACGTGCAAGGATTCTTTAAACAAAATGGTCAAATAATGTTTCTATTTAGTGGGGTTCCCAATGACAATAGTAGGAGGATAATAACTGAGCTGGGCCCTGGATCATTATTGTCTAAGAAAGCCCTCTTTGTACTGTTGTGTAGATGACAATAAAACCATATATTCTACCAGTATGAAACAGTGTTTACTCTTGACAAGGTCAATAGACCAAAGATGCACAAATATGACCATGCAACGCTAAACCTTACCATTGAAACCAATATAAAAGGGAAACGTTTGTAGAAGGTAACTTATAGTTGACTATTCAATGCGAAACAGTGGTGAGACCTCAAATAAGTTCTTTTTTTTTAAGGGAGCGGAGAGAAAGAAATTGGGAGGGGAGGCGAGAGGGGGGTGATTTTTACATACTGGTCCAAATCCTCACTTAAAGTCTGTAAGAGAAATATACATCAGCTTATAAGACTAATTCAGCAACAATCAATAAATTTATCTATCAGCCTTTCCGGTTAATGGCCAACAGCACATTGGAACTGTGATCTCAAGTTTTCTTCATACATGGTGGGTCTTGAACCAATACTGGGACGCAGGACGTTCTGGGAGAGTTATAGATGAAACCTAAAACTAGCTTTAATAGGGGAACATTGTGTGATATAGTGTGTTTGCTCTCGACTTCACAGAGAAGGTAAAATTAGGGTAAATCCAGTTTAGATCCATCAGTCTTAATTGATTCCTTCAACTCTACCACCACGCCCTCAAAATCCCAGTCTTGTTGAGTGCAAAAACTTTTCTTGGTAACATTCGCACCAAATTACACACCGACCTAAATTCGGAATCATTACTTATATTAACTTAACACATTCACATATTTTCCATATGGAAAGTTCTTATATGCTCATACATAAAAATAAACCATTAAATAAAACCAAACCACAAACAATCTTCAATCTTGATACATACCATTTGACTTCCAGTGTTACAAGTTTGGAATGCACTCACTACTAGCCATGTACCCACTGACTGTACATGTTGTTATTAACTCTTAAATAGAATATTTCATTTTCAAATATAATTAGTTTTGTGACTCGGAACGACAATTTTGCCTTACTTGTCAGTACAATGTATGTTAATTACAACACACACTGAAACAACGCATAGGTAGTTGAGAATTAAGCATATTTTTAAGCATTCATCCAAATATTGTCCATGACAAACTCCATATATTTGTGGACTATGTCTACACAATGGGAGAAATGCTCCCTCTATCCGTTGAATGGACAGACTCAAGTGAATTCACTGATTAACCTGTGGAATCCATGTCAGTCATGAAGTCCATATTGTAAAAAAGGTGATATGACTTCAAATCAGCTAGGTGTTCCTCACATCTTTTACAATGTAGATTGTAGTGGAGAAGGATCGACAGTAATTGAGTAGCTTTTTCACAAACGTGTACTTAAGTACATCTTTTGACAAAGTATTGTACTCATCTACTTTTGTAAAGGCAAGAATCACAGAGCAGCCTATAGTTCTGCTGTTTAGGATGATCTTCAGTTCACTTTGAACACCTTTTCTCTCGTTAAGTCAATCTTTCAGAAATCTTTCTGGTAAAGAAGAGACACTAATCACTTTAGAGAACGTCATCAGGGATTGGTTGGTAGGACATATTCGTAGTGAAATGATGACAGTCAGGATGCCACATTGGTCCTTTCACAGTGACCATTACTGTATGCAACTAACAGTTACTCAGAATGTTCAAAAGTGTACAAAATACTTTTATATTTTTGTACTTTTACTTGGGTAGTTTTCAACACAATTAAATCGTACTTCTGCCTGAGTAATATTTAAGTCAAGTAACTGTAGTAGTTCTACTAGAGTTTGATATTCTAGTATTCTTTCCACCCCTGTTGCTGATATTGTTGACGGTCCTACAGCCTTTTCCTCATAAGTATATAGAATGTAAAGGCTGATTCACACTTCGTCATACGACAGTGTCAAAAGCCAAAAGTAGCCTATCTACAAGCTCACAACGTGACACATTTTGTCTATAAATCAGCAATTTTTGGCGCGCAACCCCCGTCGTACGACAGTGTATAAATGTAGCGTAAACAGTTAAGAATCTATGGTTTGTGTACAAATCTTTCAAAAAAGATTCTCCACACAAATATGTCGAAGAGTACATTTTCTCTCATAAGCAATTTATCTGTGGGGATGTTTTCAGTACGCTGAATATTCATACACAGCAGAATATGACTACAGCAGGCCTATAGATACTTTGTGTGTTTGTGCGTACGTCATTTGATTCTCAGATTTTAAGTTCCAGTGATACCGACATAAATCAATGATGAATCCTCCGTTAGAAAAGAAAACACAGTTGCACTTTTAAAACCACTCAAATGCTGCCCAGGCACAGAGACTCACTGTGCACCGGCCTCTAAACCGGTTTCTAAACGTCGGGTCCGGGGACTACCAGAGGATCCAAAAGGACCCTTAACTCTTTGACTGCCCCGGACGGGAATTCCCGTCCGATGGCTCTATGGCTATCATGGCCAATGACGGAATGACGAAAATATAAAAAAAAAATATTATTTTATTTTATTTATTTATTTTTTGAATTTTTCTGAATTTTTTGGTCTTTTTTTTTTGGGTTTATCTCAAAGGAACTAGGATATAACGCTATCCAAAAAATTGCTGCTCCATTCACTTCAATGTTAAAAAACAAACAGAGGAAAAATGCACCTTTTTCCTGGCACTGGGACGACACAGTCTGAAATAAGTCTGGCAGTGAAAGAGTTAAGGGTCCATTTGGACCCCCTGGTAGTCCAGGAACCGACGTCGAGAACCAGTGGACTAAAGCACAATTCAGTGTGGATTTTCCGTGGATTTTCAGTCCCATTCTAATCACATTTGAACAACCTAGGACCGTTTGAATTTGAATCCGGCTGGGATGTTTGGCGATGGTAAAAAGGGACACCTTTATTTTGCCTACACTTAATACTGACTTCCTGTAGATATGAACATTGAAATAATTTGAATAACAGTTCTCTTTCGCCTATCTCTGTGTTTGTCCGTGTCCTATGCAAAGCAACTGATCTACCACTATGGAGGCCTACGCTGTACTGTACGGTAAGACTATATAAGCATGGCGGTCTTTATCCCAGAGAGCTCGCCGGAATGTCTCGTGTCTTTATTATGGTCATAGAGGAGCTCGCTTACGGGCAACTTGGTCCAAGCAGAGGAAAGTTGGGCAAAGAACGAGGAACGGAAAAGGAATTGCTGTTTCTGTTTAATTATTCGACAGGATATATCATCCTCTTCTTCTCTCCCCTTCCTCCCTCAGGTGCTGGAGATGATGTTTCACCTCCCTCTCCTTTCTTCTCCTCTTTTAATTATGCCTCTTTCTCATTGATAAAGGGTGGATTGTCAGTCATTTGCTCTCCTCTTCCTAACCCCTCTCTCCTTTTCTCAGTAGTGTGGGGAATTCAGGTCACTGTCTGTCCTCGGAATGACTCTGTTGGCCACGTCAAATAGACTGTAGTTGATGTGTTTCTCTTCTCCTCTTCTTCATTCCTCTTGTCTCGTCTCTTTCATCAGTAGCATGTGCAACAAGCTTAAATACCTCATTGATTGTAGTTATACGTCTTCTCTCCTCTCCTCTCCTATCCTCTCCCCTCCTTCCTCCTCCCCTCCTCCTCCTCCTCCTCAGTAGCGTGTGGAGTACCAGTCGTTGTCCGTCATCTGAACAAGTTCATTGACCACGTCCAGCAGGTTGTAGTTGTGTTTCTTCAGAAGTCGCTGGTTCAGCGGCCGGTCACTGAAGCCCATCTCCACCAGCACTGCCATCATGGTATCCTGGGTGGACGCATCAACGGGAGGCTGGATGGGACAGAAGACCAAAACTTAGTAAAGCTGGCCACACATACTCCAAGCACACTGTGTGGCATAATATGCAAGTTAAGGGGCCGTGTCCACAGAAAGCCTTTAATGAGCGGAGGAGCGCTTTGGATATCGTTTCTGTCGGGTGGAAACCTCATATGTCCAAAACTGTTACTTTTCAGGATTCAAAAAATAAATAGCAAAAATAGCAGATCGACGACCTCAAAACGCGTCACATTTCCTGCTTAAATTGATCCCAAATGACTAGCCATGGGGTCTATTTGCAGAATTGCACCTGTCGTCCAGTTTCCCCAGCAGCCCCCATTGCGTAGAGCAGAGCCCATAAGTATAACCAAACAAATCTTCAATATACAGTACTGTATTCAGTATTATTTTCGACATAATCCTGCTACCAATAACCAGTTACAACGTTCAGTCTGCTGTCTATTTAGACTCAGGAGCGCAGTGGAACACTGTCTCCCAGCCAGCCAGTTGTAAACATATCAACGTGGGGTAAAATCACTCTCTACTCCACTCCTCGCGAGACTTTGTGTGGGACAACGAAGGCATGGATGCGTGTGTATTGACAACAAATAGCGTAAGTAGCGTTATGCTTATGGTCTCTGCTCTATGCTATGGGGGCTGTTTAGAAAATAATAGTAAAAGGAATGGTCTTGGACATACAAGGGGGGAGGGTAATAAAGCTGTATTATCTAAAAGCATAATTTACCCTTCTCTACAATGAAGAGTGAAAGTCAATATACAAAATGAATGTAGACATTAGGGAAACATGTCCAGTGAATGTTGATGAGCGGAATGAACAAACATGTCAGAAAACAAGCCCCGCAGTGGGCATGCACATTGTATTAAGAGATCACTAAAGCTACTAGGGTTTCCTGTGTGCATGCAACAGGTTTAGCCTGAGTGGCCACATTTTCGTACGACTAAATATAACTCACTCTCTATGTGGCATTGAGATTGTAGCTGGTTTAACTGAGTGAAACAGGTTAGACTATGGAATGTAAAAGTCAAGCGAATGCTGACAACATGTGTGTAGCACTGACTAGATGCTGGCCTACAAAAACATGATGAGTTTAATTCCTAAGGGCAGAGAGGAAGTCCTGAGGCGGGACTCGAACCCACCACATTTGTTATTAAATATAGTGGGTGGATTAACTGTCATTTCCTTCCATTTGAATATATTGACATTAAGTACCGCCCCAGATAAGCAATAGCTCAAGCTATCAAAGCGCTGCGATGCAACGTGTTGTTAGCTTGCAGATCAGTTGTTTTAAGCAAGCGAGAGCGTCGTACTACTAAATGAGGCGTAACACTTGATCATTTTCATCAAAAGCTGGTGAATATCTTACTGACCTGTGTGGGACCTTGTCCAGTGAACAGGGCCTTGTAGGCAGACGCTGCTACTGACAGGGCTCCTTTAACAAGACCTCCTGTTATACCTGGATGTCTGGAGAGATATAGTACAGGTTCATTACAAATACATTATCCTGTTGTCCCGGTTGTTCAAAGTTCAATGAGAGTTGAGTCACTTGAAATAAATAAATGATAATAATAATGACAATAATAATAATAATATAAAAACAAATTTGTCTGAAAACCCCCCAGCATATTCACAAGGACCCGATCGTCCCCTGCAAAGAAGAACGACCCGGAAATCTAAAAATAGGGCCCACGTTGAAAAAAAGAAAATCCCCTTAATGAGTTAACGAGGTATGAAGTGGTGAGGTTAGGAATTAGGCAATGAGTGAGGTCAATGACTATCAGTGGTGTAGAGAAGTGTGTGTGTGTGTGTGTGTGTGTGTGTGTGTGTGTGTGTGTGTGTGTGTGTGTGTGTGTGTGTGTGTGTGAGAGAGAGAGAGAGACCTGGGGTCCTCAGGGTTCTCGTCCTCAGTGTCTTCATCAGCCGGCGTCTCGTCTCTCTGTTTAGAGCTGGACCCTGAGATGCAACACACACACATCTTGAGTCTCTGTCTAAGTTTGAATTCACACCCGCAGCGGTAGCAATTTCTATCGCTCTGTTTTATCACAAAATGAGCATGACTGAGGTATATGAGTGACACCCTGGTAATTAAGCGAGTCGCGATCCAGCGAGAGCTCCACTACTCTGAACGGCTCAAGGCAGCACAGCTGCACCCGGCAGCAGAGCTCACAGCAGGGAGAACTACAGACACTCCATGCTCATCCCTGGCAACCTTCATCATTCTTTCTTTATTAATTTCACATCTGCAACTGCTAGTTTAAACTTTGTTGTCAAAATTCAGTGCTTCCATACAGTGGAATATTACTGGCTCCTCCTCCTGCCGCTTCTGTCCATAGACAACACATTGAACTTTGCCTCTTTCTCAGAACACGGCAGTGAAATACCGCTGCTGGTGTGACTTCAGCGCACTGATTCACTAAGTTTAGTTCTACCCTGGGACACCACCATAAACACATATTCAGTGTCTGTACAATGTCTAAATACAAGTTCGTTTTATGGAAACCTTAACACTGGAACACCACCATAACACATAAGCAAACACATATTCAGAAAATAGAATAATGTATTTAAAGGTTCTATGACATTCATTTTCACTTTTTTTAATTTTGTATGGTTTTTGGGGGGTTTTATGACCTCAATTACACCAAAAAAATCTGAACTTTGAACATTCAGTGGATTTTCTGTGGTCTGGGGTTTTCTGAATAATTAGGCTGAAAAGTAATCTGGCCCTTCGACAGTGAGGTCACTGTCGATTAATCCCGCCCACTCTCCTCCTCGCCCCTCCCCTCCCCTATCCTTTCCTTTGGGGGGGGGGAGCAGAGGCGATGATTGACAGGCAAAATCCCTCACCAGCGACACCCGCAGGCAAAGATTTATTTTTTCATTGCAGTTGAAAAGGCTTTTAGAAATGTAAGAGAAAAACACCTGCCATGGATCAATGGAGTGGAATTTTTTGTTAAAACTTTCTATACACGTTTGAATGACCATGACAAAGACTTTTAATGTGTGGTAAAACTGAACGTCATGAAACCTTTAACAAAGAATACAATCACAGCTAAACTTGGTTTATTCCCAATATAAAAATCTATTAATCCATTATATCCATATATCTAGTGGTAGTGTTATAACCAACTTTAATGAAATGAGGCACACTGTGTGTGTGTGTGTGTGTGTGTGTGTGTGTGTGTGTGTGTGTGTGTGTGTGTGTGTGTGTGTGTGTGTGTGTGCGTGTGCGTGTGCGTGTGCGTGCGTGTGCGTGTGCGTGTGCGTGTGCTCACCCTCCTCTGTCTCCATTCCTCCCTCAGCGGTGGCAGCGGTAGGGTCACTGTCTGTTTGTCCAGCACTCTCTGGACTGAACAACATAATAGTAATACATCATACTGTCAATACCACACAACATAAAAATATAACTTTTTTTTGTTTGTTTTTACATACTGTACTGTATCAACAAATCTAACTAACTAAATCAATTGATTAGTCTGATTAACCACTTAAGCTATACTTTATAATTTGTCGTACAACGGTGTCACAAAAATAACCATTCTAGGAGGTCACAATGTGTCGCATCACCACGTGTTGTAGGTCTGTATATACTTTTGTTTCTGTATTTTTGAACATGTTGGAACATTTTTGCCTGTAGTTTTTTTCAAATCTTTCCCCAAAATCGATATTTCTTTATAATCGATTAAAGCTATTCTTAATCCACAATGAACTGAAATGCACATTAACAGCGCGAGTCTTCTCCTCATCAGCATACCTGGGCGTGAGGAAGGTTGTGGGTGGAGCCACCACCTCTGGTGTGAGGGGCTCGTCGTCCAGAGTCTGAGAGGTGCACAGCATGTCGTTGGCACTGCTGGTCCCCGACACCCCCGTTCCTGAGGTGGACTGTTCCGCCCCTGTGGCCTCCCCCCGCTCCCCGTCCGGCGTGGCAGGGTCTGTGCCGTCAGAGGAGGGGGTGTCAGGGTCAGAGGGCGTCTCAGCAGGGATGTCTCCTGGTTGGGAGAGGGCTGAACTGGTGGAGGAGAGAGATGGGGTGTTTAAGCAAGTGTGTCTGTCTGTCTGTCTGTCTGTCTATCAGTGTGTCTATCAGTGTGTGTGTGTGTGTGTGTGTGTGTGTGTGTGTGTGTGTGTGTGTGTGTGTGTGTGTGTGTGTGTGTGTGTGTGTGTGTGCGTACGTACGCTTTGGCCCTGGCCAGCAATTCTTTTCCAATGTACACACAGTACTTAACAAAAGTCATTACGTGATTTGAATGATAAAACTGTTCTGTTTGGTAAGACAGTGGACTGGAGTGGAAATCATCATATTCCACAGTAAACAGGAGCATGGTCTAGCAGTTCCTAATATTTAATAAACAAATATTACCACAAGGCTTTGCCATCTAGTAAATATTAAATATGCTGAGACGATAGAGACGATAAATGTGTCCTTCTCTGTTCTTGGACCTACAGAGCAAGGTCCCCCTGACATGTGAACCCAGTTTCCTGGGCTTCAAGTAAATCCAGTGGAAAACTGGACAGTTACTCTGCTGGCTTTGGGGTGAGGTCAGACCGGTCTGACATGAACATGGCTGGGCAAAAAGATACTCAGACTCTCAGGCAGTGGATGTCTCAGAGGAGGTTATAACTGACCCCAGCATCTCGGTGAGAGCAACTGTTTAACACTTAACAGGGTCCCCCAAGTGTCTGCACTTGGCCCCTTCCTATTTTCCCTGTATACCAAATCTCTTCGCCGAATGTTTGCCTATCATGACATGCCCAGAATGTGGTTAATGTTGGAGGAATCTTGGAGGAACACAGAACACAAACGTCCACTAACAAATGCCCAAGGTCACCTCTTGAGGGCACAACAACAGAGGCATCAACATCATTGGACTGAGTTGAAACGACAAGGGAAGCTAGCATGCCTCCCTGCAGCAGATCACTCTGTCTATGCAGTGTTTAAAAGTGGAGCTATACGAGAGCATTGTCATCTTCACTGTCTAAGCAAGATTACAGGTTGTTAACTAAGCTTAATCTTTCCACTTGGCTTCATGACAGTCATGCTCCTCACTGTATATTTATGTATCAATGTGTACGTTTGAATATTTATGTATTCATGTAATATATGCGCGCGTACCTGTACATGGACTCCCCCAGTGGCCTGCTGGTGTCGAAGCAGTCAGGGAGGATGATGATGTAATCCTCAGAAGAGGCAGAGGAAGAGCGACTCCTCACCCCGTCTCTCTTCCCCTCTTTCTCCTTCTTTCCCTCCGCCTCCTCCTCCTCCTCCTCCTCCTCTCCCTCCTTGGCCCTGGGGTCCACGCCGATGCACTCCGTGTCCAATTCCAGGTCCGAGGCCCTCGGGGGGGCGGAGAGAGGAGCGGCCGCGAAGCCAGGGCCCGGGGCCGCCGACAGGGGCGTGGGCAGAGAGGCTTTGAGGAAGACGGGCAGGGAGGCCTTCAGGGCAGTGGGTGGTTTCAGCGGGGAGTCGGGGCTGGTAGGGCTGGTAGGGCTGGTAGGGCTCTTCGCCGTCTTCAACGCTTTACTTTTCCCACAGGAAGAGGCGGAGCCTCCCTGGACAGCCGGACGCACCACTGAGAGGAAGTACAAGGAAGAGTTTGGGAGTATTGTAAATGTTAAAGTTTCTGTCACGTCAAGGCATGATATTACATTTTTCAACCCTTATAGGGCTGACCCTTATACGGAAAACGGTCCGTAATGACACAGCGTTTCCGTCTAGTCATTCCTGCATTCACGTTGGCTGAATATATTAATAAAAGCTGTAAAACTGTGCAGGAATTCCCCGCATTATGACTGATAGATTTGCGGGAATCAATTAACATATACCCGCAATCCTCTACTGAAATTCAGGCCCTGGCCATTTATCGATAAAGTCTCAATTGAAAAGTTTGACCTAATATATTAAATACAGAACACAATATATATATCGTTCCTATATTCACAATCATCGTCCATGTCCGACTCACCTTTAACTGGCGCTGGGCGTGTCCCTCTGAGGGGGGCGGGGTCAGGGCCCTCCTCCAGGGTCAGGGAGCGAATCACAGTCTCACAGACAAACTGGGTCCCACTGATGTCATCCTCACCTTCTTCCTGTGCTGGGACTCCACCCCCTTCTGTTCCAGGAGCCGCCCCCTGGGGCACATCTGAAGAAATTGATCATAATATGATGACGTTCATAATAATAATAATATGTAACTTTATTTGTAGCACTTTCCAAAACAAGGTTACAACGTTATTTAGAGGGAACAGAATAAAATTAAACTGCACACAAGTAGCAAGACAGATAAAAATAACTGTACATATAAAACAACATAAAATATATATAAAGTCCAGAGGAAATGTAAGACAGTAAAACTGGGGAACAGAACAATAGGGGAAATGAAATAGATAACTCAGACAGAATGTGATTGAAGAAAGTAGAGCATGACATGCATGCAATAGAATAGTAAAACCATTAAAAAACGATTGTAAAACACTAAAACAATTATGAGAAATGGCGAAGGGATTATAAAAAGGCGCCCTGACAGCAAAAGTCCCGTGACCTCTATGAACGGGGACTTAGGAACAGACAGAAAACCTCTGTCTGTAGAGCCATGTCTGGAGCCAACATCTGGAACCAGGCCGTGTAAGGCTTTGAATGTTATCAGTAAAATCTACAAATCATTTCTAAAACAAGCATGCAACCTGTGGAGAGAGGCCGGGATGGGAGTCATTGAGTGACAGGCTTGGTAGCCAATTGTTGTAAAGAGAAAAACATTTTCAAAATGATTCCCAAATTAACCCATTAAGACCTGGAACACATCTGTGTCACTTTTTGATTTGAGCTAAAAAAGCATTATTTTACACTTTGGCTTTTAAAAAATAGCAGATATAAAAGCTCATAGCACGGCACCGAGTGCTGCGCTACGAGCTTGTAGATCTGCTATTTTTGAGAAATCGTGAAAATGTGTGCAAATCTTGGAATATATATTGTTTTAACATTTTTAACTCAAATCTTTGCTTCTGGGGGTCCCTGGAACAAAGTATTTTGAGATAGGGGTCGGCGGCCAAATAAATATAATTTTGGGGGTCCTTGACATGAAAAGGTTTGAGCACCACTGATATAGAAACGTTTTTTTCAGAATACTGTTAGGATTTAGAAAACATTTGTAGAATCGGCTTCAGGTCTTAAAGGGTCTACACCATGAAAATCACTTTTTTCTTGGTTTTTTGTATTTTTTGGGGTCCCCAGTGTCTCTTGTACCCCAAAATTTTTTTTTTTAAATTCAGTCATTCCTTCTCATTTCATGGATTTCCAGAATGGGCGTGTCTGAACAGGCGATCTCAGAATGGAAATGTTTATGATGTCACAAACATTATTGATGGCAAACCCAATGTTAAATGAAAAGTGCCCGAATCGCTCCGAAACTTTTTCTACCCCCCCTAAGTGGGGGTCTACGAACAAATACTTCGGGCTCGGATTTTGGCTCCGCCCCCTGGAAGTGGGTGAAACAGGCACCTCAAACACTTGGTGGAATTGTTCAAAAATGTTCAAAGTGTTTTATTTTCGATTTTGTATTTTTCTTAGATGCTTCTTTTTATGCAGATTTTTTCCATTTTTTTTTCTTTTTTTTAATAATTCTTTTAAATATTTTTTTGTATTAACAGACAGAATTGCTCAGTAGCCCCCCCCTGCCCAAGAGGACGTTTTGGTATTGCAGCTGAAAGCGCTGTATAAGCCAGAGACAATTGACTTGGGATGAGTATATCTGAGTGATGATTTAGGCTCAAACCTTTTGAAAAAGGTTTGAGGGACATACACCATATGATATTAAATATCAAATATTTTTTTTAAATTCATGGTGTAGCTCCTTTAATGGGTTGAAAAATAGGAAATAGTAGGGTGACTGAGTACAGGCGGCGTACTCAAGTGGGTGGATCAGGAACTCAATTGGGTGGATCCCTCGGGCACTTACAGGCACAATCTGTGATTCCAAGCGGTGAAAGCAGCCAACAAGTTTAAGCAGAAATTGGTGGGCACTGATGTGAGGTGGTCTTACCAGCTGGGGTGTCGTTAGGGGCGCTCTCCAGTTCCTGGACGATATTGATGTCCAGCAACTCAAAGGACAGCAGATCCTAAGAAAGAGAACGATGCACTTCAAGATATTTCCTCGGCCCAGGGGTCCACACAGAATGAAAAACACATTTAAAATGGTATGCAACCCAGACCCATAGAGTGTCTGGCTGCTATGGGCTGTAGTTCCAAACATTGGAACTTCTCATTGAGATAGACAGGGCATTTCCGCATTCAATTCTTACATACTTTCTATGTTAGTGTCGTCACTCTCATACTAGACCACGCTGATGCAACCTATTCTTGGTTCCGAGTCATGTTTGAAATAATTATGCTTCCTGGCCCAGTATAGAGTAATACCAATGGTGCCAGTGGTACAGTACCTGTGCAGTGAGCAGGTCCACTGATGGAATGTAGTACTCCTCCTGGTCTACTGACATCAGAGGTTGGTCCCTGGAGGAGGTACACGACTTACTGTCCTTAGACGTTGCCAACGGATTCTTACCCTACAGAACAGAAAGGATTACAACAACATAGAGCAGAACAAAACAGAATAGATTACAACAACATGCAGTATAATAGAACAGAATAGAACAGATTACAACATAGAACAGAATATTATAGATTACAACATATTAGAATAGATTACAACAACATATAACAGACCAGAATATTATAGATTACAACATATTAGAATAGATTACAACAACATATAACAGACCAGAATAGAATAATTACAACAGAATAGAACAGAACATGGGTGGTAGATAAACAAACCACCCATAAATGCAAGGCACTGTAAATTTCTTTCTTCCTTCCTTCTTTCCTCTCTTCCTCCCTCCCTCCCTCCAGCCTCCATCCATCCTTTCTTCCTTCCCTCCCTCCATTCCTCCATCCTACCTGTGGCGTGACGCAGGGCGACACCAGTATCCCATCAGCCATCATGGCAGCAGGCGCCAGGGGATCGACCACGATGCTGCACCACACTCTGGGTCCAAACTGCTCTCCCCCGTGGGCCAGGCGCCAGTGAGAGGTGTAGGAGCCCTCCACACTGGGGGCACACAGTGCTACGCTAACCACTCCAACCTGCGCGCACACACACACACACACACACACACACACACACACACACACACACACACACACACACACACACACACACACACACACACACACACACACACACACACACACACACACACACACCTTTAACCACAAGAACCCTAGCTTCCCTATTCTGGTTTTAAGTCCAGGTTTTAAGTCATTAAAAAGGTGCACAGCAACACCGTCACTGTGACTGTGTAAAGGTTTTTACACTAACATTGATCATTTTGATCCTATTTTGAATATTGTGTTAGTCTGTGATGTTACCAGGGTCAAGTCGGATCAAATATTGAACGAATAGCACATTTCATGCTTCGCAGAAACTAGATTTGTGCCATAAGAAAACGTTGGAAAATAAATATATATTACATACAAAAACAGATGTTGTGGTATGTAACCTGCATTGAGAGCATGACCGTTTGAAAAACGACTAACTAAAAACTCACACCTTGAGGGAGTTGCATTTTCATAGCATAGCAGTGCACTACCCTGGGAACCTGATGAATCTGAAAGCTCCAGTTTCATTTGTTATTGGTCTGGCGATGCCAGGACTAGCAGTACACTCTGTGCGCGCGCGCGTGCGCGCGTGCGTGCGTGCGTGCGTGCGTGCGTGCATGTGCGAGCAAGTCTGTCTGTCTGTCTGTCTGTCTGTAGAAGATGACAAATGTAACCAAATATATTCTCTATCATGTATCCCACCCCCATATCCTTTTATGTTGGCTCATCGTATTGGCACTCCTATCCTCGACTCCATCTCCTATTTCCTCCCCTTTGCATCTCTCCTCTCCTCTCCTGTCTGATCCATTATTGTCCTCTCATCTCACCTGTCCTGGCTGTAGGAAGGGAACAGCCACCTCTTTCCATCGGTCTCCAGACCCCACAGCCAGGTTACCCCACATGAACTTCAACTGGACGGAGAGACAGAGAAACAAGGTCAACTATTACATCAGTTTTGACAACATCCGTTAACCACATGAACCCTATCGTCCCTATACTGGCGTGAACATTTGGCGAAAAAATAGCAGATCTACAAGCTCGCAGATCCGCTACATTCTGTGAAGGTATTTTAGTGTAAAGTTATTGATTGATTGATTGAAGTACTTTATTTAGAAAGACATGGAAAAAGTACATGGAAGTACAGTGCCTAAGAGAGCACAATGGCTTGTTTCAAATGAGATCCCCACGCACTCAAACCATGATGACATTTAAGAAAACAGACAGATATACACTACTAGAGTGCAAAGTGAAAAGAGGATGGAGCCTTGTACAGAGCGGTTAATGTTAGAATAGTACATACCACTTAAACTATTTTGAGCAAGGTTGTTAAATATTATTTTCACATTCCTATGTTATGAGAACAGGACACTAGCGAGTGACAGGAAGGCTTTTCAGGTTCATCTTTTATGACTTGGAAAACACTTACATTTATATTATGTGTATATGTATTTGAATAATGTATTCTAAGAAGAGACTAGATTACAATATACCCTGGTCTCTGCGCCCCAGCTGACCGTTCCAGTGTTCCTCATCTTCCAATACTTAATGAACTTGGTTCCAGGTCGGAGTCGGGTCCCATCCGGAAGGTTCTCGTCCAGGAACAGAGCCGTCATGGCTGGGACCACCAGGGGACAGGGACGCTTTGGACGCCTGGGCCGCAAGGAAACAATTATTTAACCCTTTAAGACCTGAGGACCTGATTCTACAAATGTCTTCTAAATCCTAACGGTTTTCTGAAAAACTTCTGTTGCTCTATATCAGTGGTGCTCAAGCTTTTTTCATATCAAGGACCCTCAAAATTATATGTATTTGGCCGCCGACCCCCATCTCAAAATATTATGTTCCAAGGACACCCAGAAGCAAAGATTTGAGTTAAAAATTTTCACTTTAAAAATATACATAATCAAAGATTTCCTCGATTTTTCAAAAATAGCAGATGTACAAGCTCATAGCACGTCACTTCGTGCCGCGCTATGAGCTTGTACATCTGCTATTTTTGAATAGCCAAAGTATAAAATAATGGTTAAAGTGGTTAAAATCTCAAATCTAAAATGACACAGATGCTTTCCCGGTTTTAATGGGTTAAATTAGAATATAATTTAAATTAAGACAGATTCATAACAGGGGACATATACAGTACGTCCCAGTATTTCCTATACCGCTTCAAGTTAAAGCCCTCCGTGCCCCCTTGTCCTCAACACTATCCAATGAGAGGCACTGTGGGCGAGGGGGAGGGGGAATGGGAGTGGGGGGAGGGCTTTGGAACTGGAACCGCAATAGAAAATACAAGGACGCCTGATAGACTGTTGTGAAAGACGTGCCAAGCAGTTAGACTCATGAACCCACCCTTGAGTATTGTTGAAACCAGTGATTTATTTTATCTATGAAGTCATGACACAAAACACTAAAATACACAGTAGCCTAATATTCCCCTATCTAAGGTATTTACAGTCAGTGACCCACTGAGAATGAGTCACCATCCACTTCTGGCCTGAGACCGACCAAAGTTTAGTCAGAGTTAGTCACTTTTATTGTATGTCACACATAATTACTGTCAGGGTTGTGGTAAATTCTCACAGGTGCATAATGACACAGCAAAAAAAGCTTTCTATTTTCCTCTCTTATCTGCTTTTGTTATAGCTGCTAACTTACTCAGGGCTGTTGTGCTGGGTGGCCCTTGGCTGCAAGAGAACGGGGGAGGAGCTCCCGTCTCGGTGGGCGGAGCTCCACTGTATGCCCCGCCTCTCCATCCTCAGCTGCTTCCTGATCTCCTTGACCTCGGCCTTCAGCTGTCGTTTCTCTGCTTTGAGGCGCTGTTTCTCCGCTTTGCGGAAACTACGGTCCCCCCGCCTGTAGAACCTGGATTACAGATTCAAATAAACAAACAAACACACTTGAAAATTGCAAAAATATTCACTACATCAAAAATCCACCTCAACATTGCTTGATGTTGTAAGTTTCATATTTTTGATCACAAAAATGTACTGCAACAAACAACAAAAATACTCTCAGAAAAAGTGCATCTTGGTGAGACTGAATAACATGTTTGTTTAGGTCAGGAGCAGAGAATCTATGTTCAGGGATGGCTAAAGGTATCCTGGACACAACCAAACAATGACAAATGTTTTACCTTGATGTTTTCCTACCTGCTGTGGTCTGGAGCTGGAGAGCCGTGCTCGGGGATGGACAGAGGAGTCCTGGCCCTCACCAGGTTGTGACTGGGGTCATGAGAGAAGCTACAGGGTTCACAAAGAGTACAGGACGTACACACACTGGGGGGAGAGAGAGAGAGAGAGAGAGAGAGAGAGAGAGAGAGAGAGAGAGAGAGAGAGAGAGAGAGAGTTTAGTCATCATAAACAAAAAATACATTAGAGGTGAAGAGAAACTGATCTAAATGATGCTTGAAATACAGCATCAAGCTACAGTAGTACCTTCACAGGGCAGATGATCTTTAAACTCCACAGAGAAACAGAAACTCCTAACATGAACAGAAATGTTCCACGCCTTCCTCCAGAGACAGAAGCTCTCTCACTGCTAGTCACCGACCGTAGGATTGAGGTTCTGTGCAACAGCGCCCGTCTTTTTATTGGAGTGAGTCGGGGTGTTGCCATGAACAGAAACTTAGCACTAGTGTTAGGTTTCGTAATCCAGTTCCAGTAAACAAACATGATGAACAGGTCAGCGTGTTGTGTTCTCTGCTACTAAATTCCCCTTCCTTTCCCTTCTCCTGCAATCAACATGTCCCACTCTTTCCTTCCCTCCTGTACTCTCTCTCTTCTAGCTCTGTTTTCACCACTACAGGTAACCCCGCATTTTATATCTGCTCCACTGAGAAACATGAAGACTCCACAACAGACACCAATCAGAACGTAGGGCTGTCACGATTACAAATTGAAGTTGGCGATTAATTGTCACTCAAATAATTGCGATTAACGATTTAATTGTTTGTTTGACATTGAACATTGGAACATGCGAAGCCTTTTAGGCTTCGTAATAAAAAATTGCACAGGGCAGATATGACAGATAACTGAAATATACAAATAAATTATTGACATATTTAATAACTTTAAAAACTTTAAAAAACATTATACTTAAAAAAAAAAAAAAAAGCTGATCTACAAGCTTACGACGTCACGAAGTGACGCGTTGTAAGCTTGTGGATCTGCTATTTCTGAATTATTTTATATTTGAATATGTGTGAATTTTTTTTAACATGGAAACGATTATGACGATTATCTCAAATAATTGCGATTAGACGATTATGTCATAATTGTGACAGGCCTAATCAGAACATCCTTTTTGGGGGTCCCCGGACCCCAATTTGAGAATCATTTTGTTCTGCTCAGCCTCTCCCTCACCTGCACTGGTATCCTCCTCCGGTGGTCTGCCCTCTGCAGGAGGAGCAGGGCGGGGTGGAGGACGAGGAGGACGGAGCGCCTGGCAGCGTGGAGGAGGACACCTCGGGGACCTGCTGGGCCTCGTCGCCTCCCGCCGCCGCTCCTCCGCCGCCGCCTCCTCCCGCTCCTCCTCCGCCCCCTCCGCCGCCCATGGGCTTGTGGATGCAGCACTGGCCAGAGAACTCCCTGCAGATCTTCTCCACCGCCTCACGCACCACCTGGTCCTTGAACTGGAGGGCGGAGAGGACAGAGTGAGAGACGTAGATAGCAGGGTGGAGGTAGAGACGAGATTTGGTATGAAAGAAGAGGGGAGAAGAACAGTGTCAAAAGGGCGGAAAAGAGACAGAAATTGCAACCGTTCATTATCGTCATTATTATTATTATGTTATTCAGAAAAGGTTCCATTTTTGTAAAGACTGTAGCTTGTCCTTCAGAACGCACGCACAGACCTTCTCCATGTAGGAAGTGAACCAGGCTGGAGGAGTCTTGTCTTCTTCTTTGGTGCCTTTCAGTTCCTTCAGGATCACCTTGGGATGAGAAGACAGAGAGTTCATCAGGTACGTTGACATAATGTAGTTCCGTCTCTTGTGTGTAACTAGCCTGGTAAAGCCCCTCCCTCCGGAAAATGTCATTTCCATTTGATTTCAGGAAGGAGTCTGGCATGAGGGCTTGTTTGGCTTTTTGTCGTCGTCCACCAAGTGGACGAGCGTATCAGTGTCCTTAGCCTGGTAAAGCCCCTCCTCGCTCATCGTTCTGTGATTGATAGCGAAAGTTGGCCAATCAGGTGGCGAGTTCGAGTGAACCCGAATGGATCCGAGTGCAGCCGACCAAAATGGAACGGCAGCCATTGTTTTCTGTGCGTTGTTTTTACTTTCGGTTTTAAAACTTTAAAAAGCTCTCAAACTTATTTTTTGAGGCACGGAATTAAAGGTAGGGTAAGTGATTTGCAATTATTCAAATAATTGCAAAATGGGTCTATGTTCTGATAGTGCTCGTTACTATAGAGTGTCCTGTCCATATAAAGAGTCTCCATGTCTCTCCAGCTCTTTATAAAACAGAAAATGTATTTTGTAGTTTTTTTTTTTTTTTTTGTAGTTTCATTTCCAATTTTATCCAACCAGGACAGAGAACTCAATCAGGATATAGATTAAACAAGTGAAATTGGAAGTGATGACACTAAGAAATGAGCAGACAAAATTTTAACTGGAACACTATACAAATTAAGCTTAAAAATGGGTACTTTCTCCTGATTGGCTGAGATTTTGACACCTACCGAAAAATGTATTTTCTGTTTATTAAAGAGCTGGAGAGACAGGGAGACATCTGTTACTGAACAAACACTCTATAGCAATGATTACTATCAGAATATAGTATTTTAACCTTTTAACAAAATACTTTTTGTTTTAACCAAAAAATATCACTTACCCTACCTTTAACTTTTAAGATATCGTTTGGATATAATTTAGTTGTTTAACTTCATATATGTGGTCAATTAATCATGACAGATCCTATTTAAAAATAAAAATTCAGAGAACCGGCAGGGGCGGGCAGTGACACGCATGTATCCGAATAAGGCAACCTATTTTGGGCATGGCCGTCTCAAAAGTCCCGTTGCGTCACATTAGTCTGGAGGTGGTAAAAATGCACTGCTGATTGGCTGAAGGGGAGCAACGGCTGATTGGCTGAAGGGGTTGTCAGTCAACGGTATTACTCCCGCCCAACTCCAGCCCACAGTCAAAAACACACACACACGTTCTCAGCCGGATGTCCCAAATTTGAATTTCAGGTAGTTGGCAACACTAGCAACATGTTTAAAACGTTGGACTACCTCCAAACAGTCAAGGCCTCACCCTCCCTTTGTGATTTTTGGCACAGTGGGGGACCCCGGCCCCAGATTGGGAAACGCTGGACTATACAAGCAAAAACCAAAAAAAGTGTATATTTCTTAATCGATACAATGGGCTTTCTTACCATGCCCTGTTCAGGGACAGCAGCCTGGATCTTGCGGCTCACCACCTGGGCCAGGGCAGGGCAGTGCTGGGGCGGTCTGAAGCCCCTCTTGGGCTCCGCTCCGCTGGACTTGGTGGTGGTGGTGGGGACGCGCGCTGGCTGGCCCCGCGTCTCATACACGTTCATGTGCAGACGGTTCCCTTGCCTCGCCGCACTCTTCAGAAAGAAAAAAACAAGTCAACTAGTTAATAGATTCACTGGTCAAAATGTGCAGCCCCCACTTGAGCTAAACTGAACACATGTTGTGTGGGATACAAAATGGTTGACACTCATTGAGCTCGATAGGAAGGACTGGAATCAAGTACAAAATAATGGTTATGCTCCAATTGAGTTTGTTTCAATTTCAATGCATTTATTTAACACGCTCACAAAGTGCTGCATCACGTTGTGACTTAAAAAAGATATTCGTTGCCTATATTGACATGCCTTGAGGGGAGAGTGCCAATACTGGGCACTGTGAATGAGCCAAAATGTAATATATTACAAACATGACTAAAATAGGTATAGAGGCATAGAACAGTACAACTATGGAAATGTAAACATACATGATTAATAAAATACTATACAACTTACTTTCAATGCCTCCTCATACTCAGCTGTACAGGGAGCAGAAACCATGTTAATAATGTTATTGAACATCTCATATTCAACCAATAACCTCCATATTCATGGTTGTGTTATTTGTGTGTGTGCGTGTGTGTGTGCTTTGCATACCTTGGCTGTTGATGGACACCTGTAACAACAAAGAACAGATATGCAAATTATATTATCCATTCAATTGCTTAGCAGTTTGCCGTTTTTTGTCATGTTTTTCTTTTCTTTTCTAAAATGTACGTTTACGACACAATGAGACACTGCAACGTTATCACCTCTTCTCCCAGGAGCAAAATAAAAACATGCATGAATCGATACTATGAAGGGAAGATATTCAGATGTCGGCTAATCAAATGTTTATTGTTTATAGCCTGCGGCTGGTTAAGTTTAAGCATTAATTAAGGTTAGGCACTGTTTGTTAACCACTTAACTGGCGCAATATACTTTGTCTTATGATGAATAGTTAATGTGTTTCTTATGGTTAAGGTTATGTTGCAGATCTTGGCAGGGCATTCACGAAGCCCAGATCAGCTTGGCGTTAAAACAGGTTAGTTTTAACAACACATCCAGTTCGTTGCTGGTGCTGGACACAAAATGAGAGTTTGAAAGAATAAAAACACTGCTCATCAGTGTTTTGTTTACTTAAAACACAGATTACAGGGTACACAACGTTTCACGACGTTTCGGCTGAAACGTCGTGTACCCCGTAATGTCTGTGTTTTAAGTAAACGAAACACTGAGGAGCAATGCTGTTGAGCGGATGTGTTAACTGTCTCACCTCCTCGCTCTCTTCATCAAAATAGGTCACCTGCAGGTTGCATAGGCCAAAGGAACGCTTTACCTGCACAGGAAACACACACACAAGCATCTGTTAAAGACAGAGCATCAATGAGACAGTTCTTTCTAAAGGGCAACGAATGAGGAGAGATAGAAAAGGCAAGGTGAGAGATAGTGTGTGTGTGTGTGTGTGTGTGTGTGTGTGTGTGTGTGTGTGTGTGTGTGTGTGTGTGTGTGTGTGTGTGGGGGGGTGTGTGTGTGGGGGTGTGTGTGTGCGTGTGCGTGTGCGTGAGTGTGTGTGTGTGTAACCGAGTGAGAGAAAATGATGGAGAACAGAGAAGGGATGGACATGGAGGACAGGAGAGAAAGCGACCTGGATTTCAGACAAAACTATCATTTCAATGAGAGTAACCTCAGTGACTCAGCCTGTAGTGTCGAGGTGTGCATGCGTGCATACACATGCACCAAAACTCCCAAACAGCCTCTTTATCAGAGGTGGTTATAACTAGATTAATGAGACTAGACTTTAATGTTAATGATTATGAGCGAAGAGATGGATGCAGACACATTGTCTGGTGTATCCGGCATACATTTTAAACCATAAGGGCCTTATTGGTGTCCGAACAACAAAGCAGTGGACAGAACAGTAATCTATTTACGTTTCCATCTCTTTTGGGAAGTTAGTCAGCAGTAATGTTAACAGAATAAAGGCTTAAGAGGTTAAATAAAATGTTAAAGTTCAGTTCATGTGTACGTTATATTTACATCATGTTCTTTTCATAATATTGAAGTTTTATACCTAATTTAAAAATATTATCTATCAAAATATATACATTTACTTCTATTCTCCTCTTCTCCTTTTTCCATCTCTCTCTCCATCTCTCCATTTCTTCCTCTCTCCATCCCACAGTCTAACAGTGGAACTACAACTCAACAGGCTGACATCTGCAACTCAGCAGCACTCAGAGAAATTAACTTCTCCCTGTTACAGCAGCGTAAATACCAATGGACCATAAATCCAGCAGTCCCTGTATGCCTGTGAGATGCATTTCAGCCTAGTTCACAATGTTAGCCTCCTCAACAACAGCCACACATTAGAAAAAGAGTATAAGGATGCAGTCACACCGATAATTCTGCCTATGCGGGCGGATTCTGGCAATGCTTTTCAATGGGATCGGAGCGTTTATTTTTTGGCGGAAATCCGTGAATAGCAACAAACTGCTCCATTCCCATTGAAAAGCATTGGCAGAATCGGCCCGCACCGGCAGAATCAAAGTTCGGTGTGACTGCACCCTAACTGGGAAAAAGAGTATGTCGAGTATTTTCCCCTTGGTTGCAGTTTTTTTCTATGACAGCCATGTTGGCAATTAGCAGTCCAGGCATGTTGCTAAGTAACTGGTGATTCTAAGGTGGCTCTTGTTTTAAAACAATTGTCATCTCATAAAGCTGTGTTCTGGTCTGGTGAACAGTTGGAAAGTTATATTCTCCTAATGCTACATTCATCCATCCAGGAATTAGTTTTTTAGTTACTTTGCATTTTGTCGTTCCACTTCCAACATCTAAAATATAGATGAGTCCATCTGCAAGTCTCACCTTTATCTGTCATCTGTCACCTGTCTCCCTATCTGCCTGCAGGCTAGCAGGCTCTCAGATATCTTAACCACTTTGTGGACCGGGGTCCCCCAGGGTCTATACTTGGTCCCCTCCTGTTTTCCCCCCTCTACACCAAACCCCTTCACTGAAAATAGGCGATCTAAAAGCTCACATCTCGTCACAGGATGTTTTAGGTCTGCAATGTTCACTATTATGACATGCCCAGAACAGGGATGCCAGGGTTCATGTGGTTAATTTGTTTCTGTCACATCTTAGTGAGGGTTTTATCAGGATTAGACCTATCACAGATGACGTGCGATGTTTGCATGTGCCGACAGACATCATATTCGGTAACACTTTACTTAAAAGGTTGGGTCTAATGCATTATAATGCGCTCATAAGGCATTAAAGCACTCGTTATAAATGTTTATAATCATGTACGGCAACTTATAACAACGCTTATAACGTATTATAAGTGCTGGTCATAATTTATTGTAAGCTCAATGGAACAGCACATTATAACTACCTGAAATTAGTTAGTTATAAAGTGTCAGTTTGTTATAAGTTGTTATGCATAATTATAAACATTTTCAATGAGTGTTATGAAGCATTATAAGTGCACTATAATGCATTGTGATGCATTATACCTTTAAGTAAAGTGTTACCTGGTAGCTATAATGTACTGTTCCATACTTCATAAACCTTAGTACTGTATAAGTTGTTATGCATCATAATTATAGCGTTATAATTAATAGTTATATAACGCATTATAGACCCAAACTTAATATAAAGTCTTACCACCAGGGATGAGCTGTATGGGGGGTCGGCGACCCCTTAGTTCTGGCGCTGGCTGGGGGGCTGGGAGCTCCACATGCACGCGCGAGCACGCACCGTCAGCTGCGGTCTTAACACCTTAAAGTTTAAACAATAGCCTCTCAAGGTTCGCGCCGTCAGCGGCGAGCCGTTCTCAATAGCGTCTACCTGGCTGCTTTGCATAACATTAGGCTACTCGAAAAAAGCCATGGACTTGAATTGAATGTGTACATTCCTCTCACAATGAGAGACAACAGTCTCTGCACTGCAGAGTGTGAAGGGGATCGCTTAGAAGAGGACCCAGTTCTCTGAGACAAGACAAAGACAAGTTGTCTGATTATTTTAAGTACTTATGTGTGGGTGAGTCTATGTAAAGGGCTTTTATATAAAACTAAAAGGAAAATAAAATAATTAATTAATTGAAACAAAAATAAAAACAACAAATTAACAATGCAACTACATAATAAGATATAATTACATAAAGAATCACATGTTGAATACAGTATTTCAACTAGCACTGAGCTGATTGGCTATGTGCACATGCGTGCACGTGACGTCAGAAAATATAGCCCCCCTAGTTCAAAAATCCACAGCTCATCACTGCTTACCACATATTCTACTGCTTGGAATCATACTATCAAAACCTAGTTAGGATGTTATGTTTTAATGTGACAAAATAAAGTCAAGCCTAACTATCACCTTCAGATCATCATTTCTCATCACATTTAGATTCAATTCTTGTTTAGGAAATGCTAGGTGACTGGTCACTGGGTCATCTTCCTCTCTCTTCTATCTGTCTCTGCCCTCATCACGTTACAAATAAACTAATTAAATGAACTGAATAATGAATGAAAGAAATAATAAATGAATGAATGAATGAATGATAAGTGAAAGTACCCATAGTCCATGTTCACACCAAACTGAACAGGGTACCAGGCAGGCGTAGTTAAATTACTCAACATGTTGTTTCCTATAGGTTTGGTTTAACTCTTGTTTTCTCCACTCAGCCCCTGAAGTCGCAGCCAACAGCTTTGTGCCAACTCAACACTAGAGTCCAGCTGCTGAGAATGTGATTTGCACTATCCTTCGTGACTCATTTGAATGCAACCACAGTGATAAAACTGTAGATATGCTTGTGTGTCCACTGTGTGTTTGAAAGAGTGCTGATGTATTTACGGCGGTTACTTTTCGGGTGAGCAACAAATCGTTTCTGGTGAGCTACAAATCCAGAATCAAAAGCAAAATGTTTTTTTTTTCCTGAATTGATTTTGAAGATGCAGCAATTGTTCACCTTCGAGCTTGGCTAAAGTCGAACCCATTGCATTTAAATAAACACAAGAATGACACTTTTTGACAAATGGACTTCTCACTTGGTAAATCTGGGTGACATAACGTTGTTAATGTCGCTATAGCAACACTGTGATTGTGTGCTTTTCTGTGTGTCATCTAATTGTGTGCACAATTGCACAGTGTCTCCTGCTTGTCTGTCAGTGCTTCCAGGCAAGACACACACACACACACACACACACCACACACACACACACACACACACACACACACACACACACACACACACACACACACACACACACACACACACACACACACACACACACACACACACACACACACACACACACACACACACACACACACACAAACATTAACATTGTCCAAAGTTCTGCCTCAGGGCTACATGATGTCAATGTGTCTTAAGCTAAATTACTAATAGAAAATAGTGATTATCAAGGGAAACCTTAACTCTATTTCCAGCAGTGGAATGATAGATAGACCTGTATGTCAGACTTGCCGTGCTGGCCTGTGCTTACCTCTACAGTCCAGGTGTAGACAAAGAGAAAAGCATCACCTTATGGGTGAAGCTTTCTCTTGCAGAAAGAGTCTAGAAATGTAGACTCTACATTAGATGTCTTCTACACAGTCAGCACTGCCCTAAAATGTGTATTCTACATGGATTCTGCATTTCATTTGAGAGGCTGGCGTTAAAGATGTTAATCAACATTAGCTGATGATATATTTAAAAAAAAAAAGATCACACATCACGACTCACACAAACAAACACGACATGGATGACAGCAGGTTAAATGTCTGATGGTGCCCTGCTCCACACTGTCTGTCTGTCGTTCATGTGTCTCTCATCATGGTGACATACTGTCTGTCTGTCGTTCATGTGTCTCTCATCATGGTGACATACTGTCTGTCTGTCGTTCATGTGTCTCTCATCATGGTGACATACTGTCAGTCTGTCTGTCTGTCGTTCATGTGTACTGTCCTCTCATCATTGTGACATACTGTCAGTCTGTCTGTCTGTAGTTCATGTCTCCTCTCATCATGGTGACACACTGTCTGTCTGTCTGTCTGTCTGTCGTTCATGTGTACTCTCATTGATTGATTGAATACTTTATTTAGCAGTTTGCAAAAAAAGCACAGAAAGTACAGTTTAGCACAAGCTCTGCTAAAAGGATCAAACCCAAGAAAGCACTATGGCTGGTTTCCATTGGGGTCCATCATGTGCATTCAATTCATCGAAACATTTAATGACAGGCAAATATTTGGTAATCATCATCATGGTGACACACTGTCTGTCTGTCGTTCATGTGTCCTCTCATCATGGTGACATACTGTCTGTCTGTCTGTCTCTTACCATGGCCTCCATCGACTCCCAGCTCTTGGTCTCGGAGCCCGACAGCAGAAAATTCTTCGCATTCCCCCGAAAATTCACCTTCAGATTGATGTAGAAGTCCATGGCTTCGGCCTGTCTCTGATCCCAAGCTTTACCACATGTTAACAAACGATGGGGACGTGTCGTTTGGGTTTCTTTATTTTCTTTTATTTAAAAGGCGAGTTATTGAGGTTAATCTGGCCGATTGTCTCTGTACTGTGACTTATCTGTGGGGATGAGATGAGACGTATTTTCTGTTTACATCAGAGCCCTGGCCCAGTGTTGCCAGATTTTGTGAGACAAATAAGCAGCCAGGTCTTGGGGAAACAAGCCCAAAAGAAGCGACATGAGCACTTTAAACCATCGGCTATTTTCCCCCCAATTTTTTTTTGAAAAAAAAATATTTTGAAAACCCAAACTTGTATGGTGTCCCTGGCATAAAATATTTTCAGATGGGGGTCCGGGGAAAAATGTATATTAATCTGGTGGTCCTTGACATGAAATTGTTTCAGATCCACTGGTTTCAACGACATCAGGAAACAAGCCCAAATAAGCAACTATACTTTACAAACAAGCCCCAAAAAAAAACGCAACCCGCAAGGCCGTAACTACCAATATTTTCAAGCAACTACACAGAAAAACAAGCCCAACGTCGCTTATAATAAGCGGACATGGCAACCCTGAGCAGAGCCCTGGCCCCGCCCACAAAGTGACCACGTGTCCGGAAAAAGGAGCTCCGTCCTCTGTAGCGTCACCGCTGCGCAAACACGCGCAACCAGTGCTAACGTTTGACGCTAGATGGCAGTATTTGATAAATGATGGAACTTTCAACGGCAGAAAAACACTAGGCCAGTGGTTCTCAAACCTTTTAATTTCAAGGACCCCCCATATGTATCTGCAGTGGTGGAAGAAGTACGTGACCTTTTCTTTCTTAAGTAAAAGTATCAATACTGCAATGTAGAAACACTCTGTAGAAGTAAAAGTCTGGTATTCAAAATGTACTTCAGTAAAATTACAAAAGTATTGGCATCAAAATATACTTAAAGTACCAAAAGTAAAAGTACTCATTAGGCAGAATGTCCCATTTCACAAGTTCAATATATAAAAACATCTTTTTGAAAATAGTAAATCTACAAGCTATGAGACGCCATGTGAGCTTGTAGATTGGCTATATTCAAATAACTAAAGTATATATATAGCCAGGGCTGAAGTGGTTAATGTAGGCCTATGTTGTTGTAATGTCAAAATCAACAAATCAGTAACTAAAGTCTTAGTTAGTGGAGTAAAAAGTATTTACCTGCGAGATGTAGTGGAGTAGAAGCACAAGTATTGAAAATTGGAAATACTCCAGTAAAGTAAACATTGTACTTAAGTACAGTACTTGAGTAAATGTAAAAGTGTGAAAGTTACTTTCCACCACTGCATATCTGTATACTCAGAGTTGGGAGGTCTCTGGACCCTGCTGTGTGAATCACAGCACTAGGCCTTCAAACAAACAAACAAAACAGTCTAGTCTTGAAATGGTTCTTGTAGGCTACAACTTTGGTGGACTTGTGTTAATGTATAAGCCTACCCTCAGTGCCTATATGCAGTGGTGGAAAGTAACTAAGTACATTTACTTAAGTACTGTACTTAAGTACAATTGTGAGGTATTTGTACTTTACTTGAGTATTTCCAATTTCCAATTATTTTACTTGTAGGCTACTCCACTACATCTCAGAGGCAAATATTGTACTTTTACTCCAGTACAATTATTTGAAAACTTTAGTTACTAGTTACTTTGCAGATATATATTATTATATTATAAAACATACAGAAACCACCTCGGCCCTATTTTATACGATGGCTATTTGAAAATAGCCGATCTACAAGCTCACAACGCGTTGCATCGCGACGCGTTGTGAGCTTGTAGATCTGCTATTTTCAAATATTTTAGTACTTTTACTTTTAGTACTTTAAGTACAGTTTGATACCAATACTTCTGTACTTTTACTCAAGTAAATTTTGAATTCTGGACTTTTACTTGTAACAGAGTATTTCTATATTACAGTATTGGTACTTTTACTTAAGTAAAGAATTTGAGTACTTTTTCCACCACTGCCTATATGAAGGGGGTCAGGGAAAAAAACATACAAAATAAGACAAATCAAGATTCCTATTGTTGCATCCCATTGTTCAAATGCAAATATAGTGTCATATTGATGCTGGCTCAATCCATACTGCAAAGTAATAGCAATATGGGTTGAGTCATAATGTATTATTTTCTCCCATGTTTTCTGTAAATTATTGTTGTGCCTTTTTTATATGCAATGAAACTGCAATTTCAATTGTATATTTGTTTGCTTTCTGTATACACAAGATGACCCTTTTCTCAGATGTCTATCCACACGTTTCCTAGCGCGTTGTGGGCATCACTTCCTGTCGATTTGATCCAATGAAATTCAATGATATCCAATGAAATCGACTGGAAGTGATGCCGACAACGCCCTAGGAAACTTGTGGATACGGTTGTAGACTATGTATGTTACATACATCTGTTTGTCTATATTGAGCCTGGATTCCAGGACTATACCGTGTACTTTACACGTTACATTTTGTGCTTTCATTTCTTGAGAAGTCAACAGTTTTTCC
>NC_137615.1:31998662-32082111 GCF_963280865.1 Gymnoscopelus braueri | reverse complement strand
TCCCTCCCTCTCTCTCTCTCTCTCTCTCTCTCTCTCTCTCTCTCTCTCTCTCTCTCTCTCTCTCTCTCTCTCTCTCTCTCTCTCTCTCTCTCTCTCCCTCCCTCCCTCCCTCTCGCTCTCTCTCTCTCTCTCCCCCCTCTCTCTCTCTCTATAACCTCCAGTCTTGTGACATCTGGAACACTCCATACAATCACATCTGGACTTCTGGCCATTAGTCTAAATAAGTGTGCAAACATATACTGTAAATACTTTGTTGTTTGCACCAAACTCAACAAGTCAAACCCCTATACTGTATACTGGACAACAAATCAGATACATACTCTCACAGACAACTTTATCAGACACGCCTGTCCATTAACGCAAATTTCTAATTAGCCAATCGCTATCATCCCCATTCTGAGCAGAATGAGGAAGAAAGATGATTAAATGAAAAGACAGGAAGAGGACCATCATGAAAAGTCTATTTCAAATGTAATGTAAATATTGAACTGATCTCTGACCTTAGGATTATTTAAAGCAGGGCTTTGATTACATTCTCAGTCCAGGGAGAAGACAGAGTGAATTGAGTTGCATTGTGAGAACCACCATACCACCATTTGTAAATAGACTAAGGTCTATCTGTTCTTTGTTTGGAAAGCACTTTGGGTCAGCTGATGTTGTTTTTAAATGTGCTATACAAATAAACTTGACTTGACTTGACTGCAGTCTTTACAATAATGTACAGTTGCAACACATACAATAAATACAATACATTGCCATTCATTTTATTGTCATAGATGTGACAGTGGAAGGGGTCTATAATTATACCATTATGGACCCCTTATGAAGAAGAGGTTTGCCCCGGCAGCTGTCAGAGCCGTTTGTTTACGGCTCTGACAGCTGCCGGGGCAAACCTCAACACATGGACAATAGGGGGGAAAGAGGAAAAACAGAATAAACTAGAAAATGTGCTCCTCGGAGCACAGGTCTCCGCCAGTACTGTTCCTGATTAATCCTGTCTTACCTATTTATATTACATATTGTCACGTGTCACTTGACCAATGTTAGCTTGGCTGATGGAAGCTCACTTCAAAAAATATAAATGATTTCTTGAAGCACATTTGCTATTTATAGGTTTCTATGTCATCATGCGTCTCGCTAGCCAATCAGAGCATTGGTGACAACAATATTGTCACGCGAAGCTTGACCAATGTTAGCTTGGCTGAGACGGGGGGACACACGGAAGGACAAGAACGAAAACATACTCTCCACCTCTGGCGGAGACAAAAATGTATCTGCATTCGGAACTGTAATTATTCCTGTACAGACTTCTCAAATCGCTATTGCACAATACGTATATATATGTATCTGTATATCATCATGCCTTATTGCACATTGTATGCCTCACTGGACATTCTAGGTCTAAATCCAGTCACTAATATACCCCCTCCCCTCCCTATTGCTGATATAGAGAGTCCTCATGGGCCTTTATCTTTATTATTATTATAGCATCTTTATGTTTATTCTTGTTGTTTTGTTATGTTGCATTAGCACAGTATTGTGGACCTTACCACACTTGGGTTTCGCTGCTTGTACCTGTATGAGTACTGACAAATAAACCCTCTTCTTGATTATACCGATACAAATATAGCTCAATTTAGGATTTTAAAATGACTCAAGTCCACAGCATTCTATGGAGAAGGACAAGCATCGCAGTCCACTGTTCCACCAGTGTGCCCACTGCCCAGTCAACATCTTCCTGTCTGTCTCATAAATCAGTGGTTCCCAAAGTCGGGTCCATGGTCTCCCTGAGGTCCTTGAGGGGGTTCCAGGGGGTCCCCAGCTAAATTACTTAATAATATACAGTAGTATCCATATCTGTTTAAGCTGTCACAGCACTTAGAGAAAGTGGGACGGCCCACTGTGGCCCACCGTCAGGATATTGCAAGTGGGCCACCAAATAATTGGCATAACACTTTTCTATTGATCTTATTGATAATATAACATTAATATTAAAAAAGAAAATGTACATGTTTGTCTTTGTGAGTTGTTGTGAGCTTCTATTAGCTGCTATTTGTTGCCAGACCCAGAGGGTCGGCCAACATGAGGCTCTGTCCCTATTTCGTCCATATATGGGGATAAATGTCTGTCCATCTTTTGTCCCCCTTTCGTCCATACATGGGCATAGACACAGGCTGACATGTCATGTGAAGTCCGGCTTAGCCGTGACGTAGTGCTCTGATCTTATAAAGTACTTATTCTGGGTCTGGCAGAACCAGGTCTCCTGGTCTTTTTTCCTATCAATTACACACCGCATGATGCCTTGAATTCATGGTGATTTTTTTGTTTTTGTCGCATTCCTGAGCCAAGCATTTGATGACCGGTGGAGTCTCAATTGAGTTGAGTTGAACTACTACTTTAATATTCCCTCAAACGTGACAGAATTAGCAACAAAAAACAAAACAACAAAAACAAAACAAACAAAAAAGTCACACTTCTCCTGTACAAACATCTGTTTCCTGAAGCTCTCCTCCATAACTCTCTGTTCCTTTTGTTTCTGCATTCATTGTTCATGGGAGATTTTCATAGTCGGTTAGTTGGCTCGCTGTTGTTCATATTCAAGATCTTGAACATCCACCTGAACACACAGGCAGCAAGCACACTCACGCTATTTTCTGTTCCAACCCTTCAGAATCAGAATCAGCCTGTTTTCCCTCCAGTTTAGTAGGCTTGCCGTTCTTTTTTGTTATTTTCGTCATGGCCGCCATTTCCCATCTTATGTTGTGTGGGAGTCCTGATTGCTTTAGACCGCACTGAATAACCGTTAGCTTGCATAGCGTCTTCAGACTGGGACGACTCAAGTCTAAGATGTACAGGTCATCATCTTGAAAGAGGACGATACGATCTCCCACTATGCAACTGGACATCTTTCTTATCTGAGATGGGTCTTTCCCCTTGACCATAACCTTCTTCCAGGAAAAGGTCTCTGGATTGAATTTCCACAGATATCTGCTGCTAACGCCAAAGAGTATGTACAGCTCTCCATTGCAGGCAAATGCTGAATGACCAACCCAGTTTGTGACTCGTTCTGGAAGACACTGTGCAGAAGGCGTGTCCACCCAACAGTTGGTCTCTGTGTCAAACACGTTTAAGCCGGAAGCATTGTTTCCGCTCCCAAATACAAACATCTTCGTCCCGATGATGGTGCCCGTGCAACATGGTAGATAATATGCACGATTTCCAATAATCATGCCTCTGGTGTTAATTAAAGACCAGACCATTGTGGCTGTGTCCAACTTGTCCAACTTGTTTATGTGACAAGTGACATATACATCAGTCTGCTTGGTGTACCCGCCGTATATATACATGACCTTCCCCAAGACACAGGCAGAGTGGTACTTCCTCGCCTCTGGGACATTTGCAGGCATCTTGGCAGGCCTGAGCCATTTGTGGGTGTCGACATCGAATGTGTAAAGCACATTGCAGTACCTCCATCCTTCATCCAACGTGTAAGTATACCCTCCCCAGATGTAGATGGTATCTTCCATCAGCATGGCTGTGTGGCCCCAGCGCTTGGGGGGAACCTCAAGGGGAAGTTTTCCTCTTCCAGGTGTCACTGGAGGCAACTTGGACCAGTGTAAAGCCACTGTGTTGAAGACGTACACCTCAATCTGATCCATGTCCTTGGTGTTTCTGTACCCTCCAAAGGAGTACATATCGAGTCCCACTGCAACGGCAACATGATATTTCGTCATTGGTGCTTCTTTATGCACCGTCCAGCACACCATTTTGACACAAGAGTTAACGACTGTATTAAATGAATCTGCCCAGTCCTGCATGTACAATTATCAAGTGTTATTTAACTTTGCCACTTATATTGTTAAAGCGGCCAAACGTCATGTGGAACTTGACCAATCCACAAAGCCTATAGGCTGGGCTGGCCAATCAGGTAAGTCCATGCCTGTTAAAGGAGTAGTTCACCCAAAAATAATGACTTATTTTTGAGCGGTGCAACCGCTCCTATAAGAGGGTTTAGGACCCATCCGTGGTGAAAGTTTTTCTTTCCGTCGTGAAAATGTGTCTTTCGCTGTGACGCCATGCTGTGGAAAACACGCCCATAGGCTAAGCTTTGCAGGACGTGCTGTGATTGGCTAGCGAGACACATGATGAAATTAACTTCAAACTTCGCAGACGCGCTGTGATTGGCTACCGAGATGCATGATGAAATTAATAACTCATAAATAGCACTGCTCACTTCACACTGGGTGTGATTTTTGCCAGACCAGGCCTACATGAGGCTTTGTCTGTCCCTCTTTTCCTCCCGGTCAACGTTTTTCCTCCCGGTTCAACGTTTTTCCTCCCGGTCCCTCTTTTCGATGGCCAAGCTTAGCGTGACGTAGTGCTCTGATCTTCAGATTTCTCAGCTGAACCTCTCATTCAGCTGAGAGGTTCATAACACAGTTACTATAATAATAACTTCTCTCATTCAGCTGGTTTGTAGGTGTGTTACGTACTAGGAATTTATTCTGGGTCTGGCAGAACCAGGTCTCCTGGTCTTGTTTTTAAACATCTTGGATCTTGGACTCAAATCTTCTCTTATAAGGCACAACATATTTTCAGATGGGGGTCCGTGCCCAAATACATGTCAATGTGGGCGTCCTTGACATGAAAATGTTTGAGAACCAGTGTCAAAGATGTTTCTCCACCCTGCGGCACTGTGCGCCGGCCACGCAATACGGCACGATGGCCACAGTGGCCAGAGGTACCATGGCACTCTTACAGAAAGACAGGAGATAGAACAGAATCCTACTGTGTGCAGGCAGCCTGAACGTAGAGTCAAACAAATGCAACAGCACCACGGAGACAATGATACACCCCGACCTGTAGGTGGCACCAGCACCACCAGCACCAACAACACCGCCGTTACCAGCCAGTATCCTCTTGGTCTCTGCATAAAGAGGAGAGTGGAGACCCAAGCCCAGACCAAACAGGGTGCCGGTGTTTCGGAACAGGCTAGCGAAGGGGCTGGTGTCCATGTTGACCCACTCCGGTCGGTGGCACCAGCGCTGGGCCTTGTCCAGGGTCCAGAGGAGGTCCACCCCCCACCGCCTGCAGGAGGAGGTAGAGGAGGAGAGCCACAGAGATGAGGAAGACGGTGGTGTGGAGGTAGCGGTAAAGACTGGCCCCGTGGATCCACTGGAGGCGGTTGAAGGTCTCTGCGATCAGGATGCCTGAGGAGACGACATGGGAGAAAGTAAATGGGAACAGAACATGTTAGTAAGAGGAATTTCGTCCAAGTAGCTCAAGTGGTTTTAGTTGCTTAATTACAAAGAAAATTGAGGGTTGTTGTATCGTGTGTTGTGAGATACTGCATGTATGTGTGTGAGTGAGTGAGTGAGTGAGTGAGTGAGTGAGTGAGTGAGTGAGTGAGTGAGTGAGTGAGTGAGTGAGTGAGTGAGTGAGTGAGTGAGTGAGTGAGAGAGAGAGAGAGAGAGAGAGAGAGAGAGAGAGAGAGAGACAGAGACAGAGACAGAGACAGAGTATGATTACCCCAGCGATGACCTGGTGAGGGATGACCTGGTGAGGGAAGTGAGCAGCCAGGAATACCCGGGAGAGGCCCACACACACCTGAACACACCAAAACACCATCCACATGGACCCACACACACACCTGGGGGGAGAGAGATAAACAGGGTTATAGTCACACACACACACACACACACACACACACACACACACACACACACACACACACACACACACACACAGAGAGAAAGTCCTGTTCAATTGTTCCTACTCGCAAGTCCAACGCAGTCACAGAGGTTGACCTCACCACTTCCTGATGCGACTTCCTTGTTCCTTCAGCACTGTGGCGAGGAGCGATGACATCATGGCGTAGTAAACCCCTGCAGCCCCCATGGCGTGACCTGATGGACTTCCTGTCAGAAGAGGAGGTTGTCTGATGATACGGCACATGTCATAAGTTACACTTTTACCTCAAACAAACTGCCTACTGTGAATGTCAATTTGATGTCAAGTTGAGATTTAGAGACATCTTTTTCCCATCCATCAACACAGTGAAATGTATCTTAATTTAACTTTGGGTTTTGTTTAGTTTTTACAAATCATTCTAATCATTCTGAAAACCACAAAGCGAGAAAGAAACTACAAAGAGAGAAAGAGAGAAGAGTGAAGCATAAAAGAAGCGTGACAAAGAGAGAGAGAGAGAGTTCCCACCTGGTCCAGTCTCACAGGTCATGGGGAACTGCTCGATCATTGGCTGGGAGGAGTTGCCATAGTAACCTGTCTCCTGAACCCACCAATAGGGACGCTCTCCAAACAGCAGCCTGAGCAGAATGACATTGTTCAAGTTCAAGTTCCTTGTGTTGTCATTCATAACTTTACATCAGAGCTACACAGCAGAACAAAATTACATCGCAATGGCAGTGGCACCATTAAAGGCACCATGCAGGTGTACGCTATAGTTTTCAATATTTAAATTAACTCTAAGTTATATCTTCAATAAAATCAGACACAGAATAGGGCAGCGATTTCCAACCTGTGGGCCGGGGCCCACTGGTGGGCCGTCAGGATACAAGTGGGACCCCAAATAATTGACAAGACACTCAAATTTGATTAGATTCGATTTGAATATAACATAAATATAACAAATAATGTATTTGTCTTATCTTTATGACCTTGAAAAAATAATTTTCATTGTGATACGATAAATAGGAGCTTAAATGTATATATATACTACATTAGTACCATTCATCCAAGCCGGAACACAATCGATTGAGTAATCATAATTCAATCAGTAATCGATTGAAAGGCCGTCCATCTGACCACTAAACACGGCAGCCAAAAAGCTGCCACGTTAAGTGGTCAGATGGGTGGTTTCAAGTGGGCCCTGATCCAGAAAACGTTGGGAACCGCTGACCTATAGAGTTGCATGGCCCCTTAAAGTGGTTAAATAAATTGTCAATCACTCACCATTTCAGTATGAGATTGAACCAGTCCCCCACCGCCGCCACCCAGACCAGCTTGACCCCTACGGGCTGCCGTAGGTGGAACCAGACGGGGAAGAACAGGAAGAAGGTGTTCCTTAGGTCTGTCGCCGTGGAGACGTGCAGGAAGTATGCCTGGCCGTGTCTGTAGTGAGTCTGCAGGTATTGTGTGGCACTCACTCCAGAACTATGAACCAAGTCCATCACTCTGCTGTTTTACGGGACAGACACAGGAAAGCAATGACGCAGTGTGTGTGTGTGTGTGTGTGTGTGTGTGTGTGTGTGTGTGTGTGTGTGTGTGTGTGTGTGTGTGTGTGTGTGTGTGTGTGTGTGTGTGTGTGTGTGTGTGTGTGTGTGTGTGTGTGTGTGTGTTGTTATGTAACATAACAACTTCCATGAACGTTTCTTTCTCAGCTAGGGTGGCGTGTTTGCTCGGCACAGGACTTTGTTGTACATCATTTACAGTTTAGACAATTAGCAGATAACAAAGTGCAAGTTCAGAGTATGGCATGAACAATCAGCAACAAACAACAGGGTAAATGATCAAATATTTAGATTGCAAAGCAAGCAAGTAATATATCTGTCTAAACAACATGCTTTCTAATTAACATTCTTGACTTATGTGGTCAAGCAATCAATATAGAATAACTAGCATCTATAAAGAAATAGACAAGTGAAACAAGGAATAAAGGCTTGTAGGGGGTGAGGTAGAGTCTGAAAATATATAAAACTAGAAAAAGTGCTCCTCGGAGCACAGGTCTCCGCCAGGTCAGGTAGGTTATTATGGGGCGCAGCAATGTTTGGATCAGGATGGATGGAATATGAACAATCGGACGGATCTTGATCAGATGACTATAGAGATCATGTGTACCAATTTGCGTGAAATTTGGATAAAAGCTGAAGGAGTAATAAAAAAAATTGTTTTACATAGGCCTCCTGGTGGCGCTATAAAAAGCAGATGTGAAAAATGCAGGGCAAAGCGCGTGCGCGCGCGCGTGTGTGTGTGTGTGTAGCAGAGTGGCTCACAGCATCAGCCTGATGACCTGAAACTCTAATATCTCCACTGGGTCTATATAGGGAATTCCCTTTAGCCTAGCGGATTCCGGAATTCCGGGCGTTACACATGTTCATTCTAAACAGAGCAAATAGAATGACATTTTGCAAAAAGAATGAACATGAGTCATACTTACAATGTGTGCTGGTGTCCTGTTTGTAATGTCCTCCCGCTGCCTCTGAGTATCGGTGCCTAATGTGAATCTAAACGACAATACAGCAGACCCTCTTAAAGCCTGCTGCAATATCTGCTATAAATGGAAGTGTTATCTCCACAGCCATGGGGGTGTCCTCAGCTCAAGTGACTTCAGAGGTGTCCACTGAAATGCCTGCTGAGTTTTTGCGAACGCAGCGGAAGGAGGCCTCCGCGCAAGTGGAGCTTACTATGAAACCGTGCTCGGGTTGTGTCTCTGTCTGTGTCTCCGTGTGCACTGCCTGTGTGCAGCTCCTCTGAGATAAGTAAATGTCCAATTTAGACGTACAATACATCAAATGAAAGGTCTTTGAAAACTGAACACACCTGTCAAGGTTGCGTTTAAGCCCGCCCCTTCCCCCGGAAGCCACGCCCCGGAGAAGGCTCCTAAAAACTCCCCATTGAAACCCCATGTTAAATGAAAAGTGCCCGAATCGCTCCGAAACTTTTTCTACCCCCCCTAAGTGGGGGTCTACGAACAAATACTTCGGGCTCGGATTTTGGCTCCGCCCCCCGGAAGTGGGTGAAACAGGCACATCAAACACTTTGTTGAATTGTTCAAAAACATTCAAAGTTTTTTTTTTGTGAATTTGTATTTTTCTAAGATGCTCCTTTTAACGCAGTTTTTTTTTGTATTTTTTTTGTATTTTTTCATTGGTTACTTTTTTTTAAACTTTTTTTTTTCATTATTTTTTTATTTTTTTGGCGTTCGCTTCCCGCGTTCGCGCGTCTTACTTGTTGTATGATACGAGAGTCCGTTGTGTGTTCCATTGTTGAGTGTGTACGCAGTAGGATACTGGTGTGTGAGTTGTGCATGAACTGAATATTGTACAAAAACACTGGTATTCCAAAACGATGTGCAAACATAGTCTTGTATGTATTTTGTCCAAATGAGTTGTGTGTGTGTGTGTGTGTGTGTGTGTGTGTGTGTGTGTGTGTGTGTGTGTGTGTGTGTGTGTGTGTGTGTGTGTGTGTGTGTGTGTGTGTGTGTGTGTGTGTGTGTGTGTGTGTGTGTCTAATATGTATGCCAGTGTGACAGCCCCCGTCTCTTTTATACCCTGAGGAAATACCTGGCCACACTGCCATTAGGCATGGACTTTGGCCTGGATGGCTACAGAGAGAGAGAGAGAGAGAGAGAGAGAGAGAGAGAGAGAGAGAGAGAGAGAGAGAGAGAGAGAGGAAGGAGGAGAGCCAGAGAGAAGGAAAGTAGAAAAGAGAGAGAGGTTAACATCATGCTCTCAGCGCCTGATGGAGCCACACGGAATCATGACTGTCCTGGTCTGTTGGGTAGTGACAAATACATGCATTGACTCCGTCGTGTACACACACACACACACACACACACACACACACACACACACACACACACACACACACACACACACACACACACACACACACACACACACACCTAATAACCCTTGAGTAATTTGTCCCAAAATGTGGCCTACGCCACGCCTACGGAACACACACACAATCACACACGCACTGTGTCGATAGAGTAATCAACTCTTTCACTCATTCAGAGGTCTAGTGCCGTCTTATTTATCTTGGTTTGGTTCTTGGCTCTTACTCTCCTGTGTTTCATTCTCAGTGTTGTTGCTGTTACACCTCACACCAACAATGCTTTATCTCGTATCAGATATACTGAAAGGTAAATTGCTTCAACATTAACAGATTTGGGGTTAAAATAACAGTGTATTGTTCCTATTAGATTTGAACCACAGCCTGTGCCTGTTTGAAGGAGTTGTTTTTGGTGCTGAGCCATGTCTGTCCACATGATGTTTCAGTTAGAGCTGTCACCACAGGCTGATATGGCTGTGGTAGACTTATCAATCAAACTCTGTATAGGCTGGAACAACTTGAAACTGAAAATCTAGTATGAAAACAACATACAAAGCAAAGTACAGAAAACAGAAAATCGGCCCATTTTGGGGAGAATTTAAATCTTGTACAGTAATTGTTGAGTTATTATATCTGGTTGGAGGAAAACATCTGCCTTTTTGTCTCTACAAATAGGTCTTCTGAATCAACCCCCTTTATTTGTTAAGTTGTTACAGCTGTAAAGTCAAAATCAAAATGCTACTACTATTAAGAGAATAACTCTCTTCTGGTCCCAAACATAACATAACAAACAAACCAAACAAATATTTATTTTCAAATTGTAATATTTATTTTCAAAATTTAAAATATATATATTTTTTCAAACCTTTCTCTCCAACAATATACAATATACCGTATAGTGGAGACAAAGACAGGCCAAATAAACAGAGCTAAAGTAAGAGACGGGTGGATGGCAGTGGAAAGTAGTCCTCTAATGGCTCTAATGTTTACCTGTCTGCAGTGGTACACTACCAGGACACACACACACACACGCACACGCACACGCACACGCACACGCACACGCACACGCACACGCACACGCACACAGGATTTTACAGAGTAGTCAGGAGGCATACTTACTTAGAACACCCAGAACCAGTTCAACGCTATCAGTCTATTCATTCATCACATGCACATGCCGTGAGACCCTGAGAGGGAAGGAGGGAGTGCCGCGGGACACATAGAGGTTAACCCTTTATCTTACAGTCCACTGACTACTATTCTGGGCGATGCTGAGGTAGAGTTTAACTCCTCAAACCTGTAGTAAAATCACACACACAGTAAAATCCTCATCCATCCTGAGGATGTTTTTTTTTAACCGAAACATGTATCTCCACCTGCACTTATTCTTTGGGTAGCACTCTTTTTTTTTGTTTCACTATGCATCATCATTAAAAACAAGATTCTGCCAAACCTCTGTGGACATTTCTTTTGTTATGTTTGTGTGCGAGTTTTTCTTTTGTATTATTGGTACACACTCTGAATTAATTTCAATCTTTACAGTGTAGTGGTGTGCAGCTCCTTCTCGCCTTATGCTGCGTTTCCACATAGCAGCCCAGCACTGCACCGCACCATGGCCTCGTACAGCCTCGCACGGCCCAGCACCCAAAATATCTCCCGTTTCCATAGCAGAATATAGTAGGCCTACCCTCTCTCAAATCCACAGCTATGCATTGCAGACTACGGTCATTGACACTCCTTTAGTGTAAATGGAGATCATTGCTTCTTGCCTAACAATGTCATGTAAAGTGGCCAATTGTCCTGTACACCAATGGAAATGGCTGTTGTTAATAAAACTGTTTATCAACAACAAATCACAGAAAATCCAGTGCGAAATACATATACAAATAAAAACAAAACTTGCAGCAAACTGTATCAACACAGTCCCGGGGAGGAGCAAATGCAGTCCTCACTTTAGTCTATCGAAACATGCACGGCCAATCAGTAGCAAGCAGCGTTACATGTCATCCTGTTTGGCCCTGTTTGGTCTGCCTCAGACCTCTCAGGGAGTGGGGCCAAAATTGGCACCCTTTACGGCCCCTTTCAGCCCCGCTGAGCCCAACTTTGGCCTGGGTCGTTGTATATGGAAACGAATGCACATGCAGGCGGTGTGGTGTGGTGCGGTGCTGGGCTGCAATGTGGAAACGCAGCAGGTACAGAGATTCTTCAGACCACAGCCATGCACAGAGACGGAGATGACTCTCATACTGGGAAGTAGGTCATTGATTTAACTCCAGGCCAGGTGTGTCTGATCTCCAGGTCCACAGTGAGGTATCTGTCCTTTGTGCTGAACTGTCTCTATCCTTGGTCCTGAAGCCTCTCCCCAGTTCTAACCCAGTGGAGGACCTACGCACGCACGCACGCACGCATGACACGCACGCACGCACGCACGCACGCACGCACGCACGCACGCACGCACGCACGCACGCACGCACGCACGCACGCACGCACACACACACACACACACACACACACACACACACACACACACACACATACACTCTCTGTCTCTCTTTCTCTATTGTTTACTCCTCCCGCCATCATCTCCGGCTGCCCATTGTCAAACCATCCTCCTCAAATCATCACTCAAGCTTTCTCTCTGTTCATTTTACTCGAATCCTCTAACTAAATTTACAATCCTTCCATCCCTCTCCAACACCTCTATATTATGTCTGCATGCCAACCCCCCCCCCCCTCTCTCTTGTCTTCCGGCTTTTGCACGTATTCCTCAGTTTCCTAACTAACCTCTTTCCCTATTTTGTTCTATTGTTCCATCTTCTTGTCTCCATACTTCTTGCCTCTCATGCTCTCATATCCACAGTTTCATGACTTGAGGTTTGGGTGCCTGGCGCAAGGGCAGGTCAACACAGTTTCATCCAATCCAAATTCTGCTTTGTTCTCTTCCCCTCAAGTGGCAATTTGTCAGTCATAAGCTTCTACCTCTCCTTCCTTCTTTCCTTCCTTTCTTACTTCCCTCCCTCCCTCCTTCCCCCTCCCACATCCTTTCTTTTCCTCTACCACCCCTATATCACATGGTTAGAATAAACTATATAGCAAACGGCTCATTAATCTAATGCCTCTGTGTACACTGGCCTGTCTCACTGAGGAACCAGGTCATACACACACAGCATAACACAGTGACCTATCATGTACAAACACCGACATACAGACACCTCGACCTCCTTCTCTCCCTTTCTCAGCCCTGGCCTCCTTCATAATTCCCCCTTTCCCTTAATCCTTACTTTGTTCTTTTGTCCATTTCACCTCCTCTTATTTCTCAACTCTTCCCACCATCCCTGGGCAAGTTGTTGCAAGATAAAGCGTTACACACATTCACACACTCACAGCTGAGAGCCATCACAGGAACTGGAGGATTAAGAGGTTAATTTAGAGCCTTGCTCAAGGGCAGCTCACCAATCTTCCCCTGCAAAAAAAAATCCCAATTGGAATTTAATCCACAAACTTATACCCCTTCCTGTCCCCCCATGCATCATGCAGTTAGCATAAAGCCCCCCTCTTCCATGCACTATGACGTTAGCATAAAGCCCCCTCTTCCATGCACTATGACGTTAGCATAAAGCCCCCCTCTTCCATGCACTATGACGTTAGCGTAAAGCCCCCCTCTTCCATGCACTATGACGTTAGCATGAAGCCCCCCTCTTCCATGCACTATGACGTTAGCATGAAGCCCCCCTCTTCCATGCACTATTACGTTAGCATGAAGCCCCCCTCTTCCATGCACTATGACGTTAGCATGAAGCCCCCCTCTTCCATGCACCATGCGGTTAGTGTTGCTGTGCAGCAATGGTTCATTACTCTAATAGCTCTGTATACACTGGCTTGTCTCCACCGAGAAATCAGGTTATATATATATACACAGCTGCTGGGAACCAGTTACGCAAAGATACAATATCTTGCTTTTATTTATTTATTTGTTTGTTTGTTTGTTTGTTTGCTTGTTTGTTTTGCTTATTTGCTTGTTTATTTATTTATAAAACTAGAAAAAGTGCTCCTCGGAGCACAGGTCTCCGCCAGGTCAGGTAGGTTATTGTGGGGCAGCAATGTTCGGAATTAGCCAATCAGGATGGAATATGAGAAATTGGACGGAACCATCTTGATCACTTGACTATGTGTACCGATTTGCATGATGTTTGAATTTGTAGGAGTAATATAAAAAAGAAAAGTGTTGCAAAATTGGCCTCCTGGTGGCGCTATAATAGGGCAATGTTAAAAGGGTGGCATTTGTTCTTCAATGTAGTGCGAATGTGCGTGCAAAGTGTCACCACAATCGGACGCTGCATTCATGATTTGTGGCATTTTGTTCAAAACGGGCCACTCCTGCAAACTTTAGATGTCAGTGTTAGCCAATCAGGATGGAATATGAAAATTTTAAAAGATCCATCGTGATCACATGACTATAGAGATCAAGTGTACCGATGTGCGTGAAATTTGGATACATTCTGAAGGCTTAATATCAAAAAATGTGTTTTACATAAGTCGGCCTCCTGGTGGCGCTATGAAAGGCAAATGTGAAAAATGCAGGTCATTTGTTTTTCCTTGGCCTCTAGGGAGTGTGCGTGCAAAGTTTCATGCAGATCGGTGCAGTTATAGTTAAAAACACAAATCGTCCATTTATAGCGCCACCATGAGGCTGATTTGAACATTTTCAAGTGGCATTTCTTCCTCGGCCTAGTGGGAATGTGCGTGTGAAATCTCACGGAAATCGCAAGCTGGGTTCATGATTTGAGGCATTTTGTTGAAAACGGAGCAATCCTGCAAACTTTGGAAGCCAACCTTAGCCAATCAGGATGAAATATGGAAAATTGGACAGATCCGTGTTGATCACATGACTATAGAGATACTGTGTACTGATTTGCGTGATGTTTGGATAAAATCTGTAGGAGTACTGTCAAGAAATGTGTTTTGCAAAAAGCGGCCTCCTGGTGGCGCTATAAAAGGCTAATTTGAAAAATTTGGGGCAGAGGTTCTGCTCTGGCATCCAGGGAGTGTGTGTGCACAGTTTCGCTGCGATCAAGCCAACGGTGCCGGAGATTAGCTGTACACAAAATGACAGAATGACGGACACACGGACGGACGGACACACACACGGACAGGGGGCAAAACATACTCTCTCGCCATGCCTTTCGGCCTGGCGGAGACAATAAGACATCAGAGTAAGGTTGCGGAAACGTGTGATGTGATTTGGAACAAGAGGGGAAGGAATCAATTGAGAACCTCCAGAGATGGGTTTTGGCAGTCTGTGCGCCAAATAATAAACCATCCATGATCACACAAATCCACTCATAACAGGTTGTGACCTTGTGGTGAAAATCGTATTTCCTCATCAGTAAGGGTCCGGGACCAGTACGTTTCTTGTCAGAGTGTTGTGTGTTCTTTTGGGATATGACAGGACAGACAGACACTGGCAAGAGAAGACCAGAAAACCAAAACAGAAAACAAAATAATAGAATAGAATCTTTTTTGAACATTTTGGCTTCTATTTGATAGATTTAAAAACAGGTATGATGCAATCAATACGATCGATCAATCAAAGAAAAAAATACCACAAGACACAGTCTCACATTCCACTGAAATGAACATAGAAATGCAAAGGAACATTAACCATTCAGACTATAAGGCCACATCATATCACTCTGCTTTTAGAGTATTTTAAATAAAAAAAAAACATGATAGCAAACTTTTGCTGTCAAGAAAAAAATAAGGAGAAGGAGACACACGGTGGATTGTACAGGACAAATACAACATTACCCTCTAGCAGATTTCAGGGAGTACTACTGTGCTACAAAGCAAGAGAACAGTAAACTAACAAACGTTTGTTTATGGTCTGATCCTCCAGCTGTGTGTGTGTGTGTGTGTGTGTGTGTGTGTGTGTGTGTGTGTGTGTGTGTGTGTGTGTGTGTGTGTGTGTGTGTGTGTGTGTGTGTGTGTGTGTGTGTGTGTGTGTGTGTGTGTGCGTGCGCGCGCGTGTGCATGTGTGTGTGCATGCGTGCGTGACTGGTGGGAATAACCACCCCTGGGTATGATGTAAGAGCAAATGTGAGAATGTCAGGCCTCCATGTGAATAATGTACATGGCGAGTACATTATGTACTCGAACGCGAATGTACAAACCCTTATTTTCTTCTTCCAAGGCCTTCAGCCAGTGCCTTATGAGAGGTTCACAAAATGTTGTGATTCTCAAGGCAAGGAAAGTTGGTTTGTATAAAACATTTCAACAACAAGGCAATTCAAAGTACTTTGCATTAGTGACAAGACAGCATTAAGACTTTAAAAGGGTTAAAATAAAACAGAAAAACAAGAGAATGAAATTGCAGTGCACTAGCAATTAATCGTTAATCTTTGATGTAACTACTTGATTTCACTACTCTCTTACAAGCACCTCAATTAACTTTGTGTCTAAAGGCACAGTGCCATGCAGGGGGTGATATGTGAGAAGGCTTTTTTCACTATTTCCATATGACAAAGTATAAAATAGGGCGTAAGAGGTTACACTACTGCGTCTTCATCAGAGTCATGATAATGATAATACTGATCATCACCTTTTTGTCATTATCTTATGGTAATGCATAAAGGTGAACTAAGAACCAACTTTGCCGAGCAGAGGAGAACCTGGACAGTGTCAACAAAGCCGTGCTTCCCAGCACCAGCGTGTACAGACAGAGCATTGGAGACCTGCTACTAGCTGCTGTCAGTGGTGGAAAAAGTACTCAAATTCTTTACTTAAAAGTGCCGATACTGCAATATAGAAATACTCTGTTACAAGTAAAAGTCCAGAATTAAACATGTACTTGAGTAAAAGTACAAAAGTATTGGCATCAAAATGTACTTAAAGTACCAAAAGTAAAAGTACTAAAGTATTTGAAAATAGCAGATCTACAAGCTCACAACGCGTTGCATCGAGACGCATCACATCGCATCGCGACGCATCGCGACGCGTTGTGAGCTTGTAGATCGGCTATTTGCAAATAGCCTAGGTATAAAATAGGGCTAAAGTGGTTAATGTATGTTTTATAATGTAATAATTTATATCTGCAAAGTAACTAGTAACTAAAGTTTTCAAAAAATTGTAGTGGAGTAAAAGTACAATATTTGCCTCTGAGTAGAAGTAAAAGTATTGGAAATTGGACATACTCAAGTAAAGTACAAGTACCTCAAAAATGTACTTAAGTACAGTACTTAAGTAAATGTACTTAATTACTTTCCACCACTGGCTGCTGTCAAACACCCATGAGGACCCAGCAGCTCCATACATAGACCTGGATGTGTCTGTGTACAGTGGTGCTGTCTCTGTTTAAACTAAGAGAAGTTGTGCTGTCAAAACACTAGACAACGGAGTACGGAACAATAAGATTGTCAGGGTAAATTCTTACACTTTCGGTTAAATCAAGACTCAGGAATTTACTGTGTGACAAAAGGCATTTCACCAGTAAGAGACCACACCTTCTGCTCAAGTTAAACAGTATTTATTGAACAAAATGAGATATATGTGTATTGCTGAGATGTATGTGTATCGCTGAGGAGCCCGAGGCAGGGCGAGACTCAGGGCGGGGGTGTAGTCTCGGGAGCCAGACGACCATGGTTGCTCGGACCCGGAGCTGTCTGTCGCCTACTGCCCCACCCCGGGACTCCTAGAGGAAGGGGGGGGGGGGGGGGTAGAAGTTAGAAGAGAAACATTGTGGAAGAAGGGGGTTGTTGGGGAGGAGGAGGGCATTTTGAAACCACATGGCAGAATCAAACAGGTAAGCGATACAATCGCAGGTGTATTCATACTGTGGTGATTGCGACACTGATTGGCTGAGAGATAAGCAACGCAGGTGAACTTGATAAGGTGATAGAGAACGGAAGTGGCCGAGTTGAGCAGAGGGTGGTCTCTACTCCTGAACCTACGTTGAAACTCACAGCAGTGATTCTTAACCCTTTTAATTTCAAGGACAGACAGTTTAATACTGTATGTATTAGGCCATGGACCCCATTGGATTGTCTTTTTCTTTTTCTGCGATATCTCTAAAATCCTCCCCTTGGAGAAGATCAACTGTTGCACAAAATCATACCTGGTTTTCATCCACTGTCTGCCTGCATGTTCTCAATGTGATATCAGTCCAACTTGTAATACAGAATCTGTTATCTTGTAACTTTAACATAGCCAACTCCCACCTGTAACATCATTGCGTGAAGTGCAGTAATAATATTGTTATTATTAGGCCTATGTTAGGCATTTCATTATACTGCAAGAAATGTCAAAAACAGTCAAGAATCTCCTCTAGAGTTTGTAGAGGGGGGGGGGGGGGTCCAAGGGGAAAAGGATATGGAATAAATAGTACTATAGTACTCACTTGATTACTTTAGTCTTAATGGGAGAAGGCAGCTCTGTGTGGTCATTGTAAACTTGATATTCACTGCCCTCTTTTGGAAAGGGACCTGAGTGTTGATAGTAGATGTAGATGGGCTCGTTTTAAGATGTTATGGAATTTGCTATTGAGTTTCCAGTAAGTGTCATATTGGACCTGACTCAATTAACCACTTAAACTATATATATTTTGTTTACCAAAGGAGTCTCCCAGGGCTCTATACAAGGCCAAGTCCTTTTGTTTCCACTACAATAGATATCTTTGCAGACAATAGCCGTTCTACAAGTGTTGTGACACGTTGTGAGCTTGTAGATCAGCTCTTTTGGCCCAAGATACGGTTGATGTTGGTAAAGCATTTGTTATGGAAGGTTCCCAGATAACTCCAATTGACATTTGGTCATTCATACTCTTATTTAGTTTATACATCCATCTTTTGGCAACAGAGCAGTGCCAGGAAACAGTATGATCAAAAAGGATACTGACAGAGTCAAGTGTAAAAGAAAACATGATCTCACCTCAAAGCTGTGAGAGATTCTGATTTGATAAATATTGATGGCACCTTAGTTTTTATTATCTCAGGTACTTTGTAAATATGTAGATAACTTGTCTGGCCTTCTGTTGCTCTCTTGTTTTGATCTCCTTCCCACTTGCCCCCCACCCCTCTTCTTCTCCCCCCCCCCCCCTCTTCTTTCTATGGAAATTAACGTTGCGATGGGAACGATGTACAAAAACGAATTTCACCCACTTTTTTACCTTGTAAACCTGTGATGTGACAATAAAACTGATTCTGATTCTGATTCTGATGTATTTATTGATAAACGTACAACTCTGTCAAGTTTGCCTAAGATGTTGCCTACATACAGTATGTCCATATACATTTTTTACTTCAAATATTTATGTATTTGGTTGGACAAACATCAAATGCTGACACCTTTGTTCATATCACCACAATTGAGAGCCCTAAACCTCAAATATTGGCTAATGCAGGTCTCCAAACGAGTGCATTATGTTTTGCTGACTATGCACAGAAATGAGTGAGATGATATAAGTCTATACTTTAGACAGATCAAGTAGGAAAAAGTCCAAAGTAGTCTGGGTCTGGAGTTATGGAGTTAAGTAAAGTTGGAAAGCGATTCACAGATTTGCTCTTCCGGGGTTAATAGCTCAGGTGGTGGGTGAATGGTCAATGTCCAGTGGTCTACTCTAGACTCTAGAGTTACCGTATAGGATACTAACTGGTAGAATAGAAAACTATTGACAACTACTGGTCTGAGAGGTATTGTTTCCAAAAAACAAAGACCTAGGACTACTTCCTTGTAATCTTCTCATATCCTTTTCCTCTCTGTGCAACACAAAGAACAAAAACAAAATTATTTCCCAAAATAGTGGACAGGGACTACCTCACACATCCTTGTGATTAGAGAGACTTTCCTGTAACTGGGATGTCACCAGTTCAAATTCTGCACCAAAGTATGTGTTTAACAACAGCAGTGAATTGTGTGTTTAAAAGTCCTTGAGCAAGTCACCGAATCCTCGACCTGCTCGCCCATTGCTCAAGTCATACAACTACAGTGTAAATAACTGAAAGTGTATAAACAGGCAGTGTTGAACATTGACTGGGAGGCTGTTAGAGACGTTGAGAGGCCTCTACATGACAAAGTAGGCTTAAAGGGATAGTTCACCCCTAAAATGACATTTTTTTCTATCGATTTAATAGTCACCCCATGGAGAGATTTTTTTTAGTTTTTGTTGCATTCCTGAGCCAATAATTTGATGACCGACAGCGGTTCCGGTAGGGGACACAGAGAGAGTCCTTTGTGTCTCCTACCGGAACCTCTGCCTACCGGTCCGCTGGTCATCAAATTATTGGCTTAGGAATGCGACAAAAACTAAAAAATATCCATGAATTCAAGTCTCAATGGGGTGACTAATCGATAGAATTATTTTTTAGGGGTGAACTATCCCTTCAAAGATGACAATGTACCCTCCCCAATTTGTTTGTCATGAGGTAGGACAAACCAACAACCTACAGTAGACGTTGGTTGACTTTTTCATCTCATCGGTTGATGCTGCCGGAACACCTACAAAGACTGGATGGTTGCTGATTTGGAGCTGGACAGGAAATAGCCTACACTATGAAAAGAAAGAAGTCTGCACACTTGAAAATGGCAAATTCTCCTCATCGACTTCATAAAAACGATGAGGAGCTGATGCGAGAAACTTTTGATGGCAATTCATTCATTGCTATGGGAGAATTAATTTTCCAGTATCCTTATCTTAAGACCTTAAGGTCTTATGAAAGTTAGTTTGTTTCTGGGAAGGTTTTATCATGTTAAAAGACGTTAATATAAATAGCAAAGCTCTTGGCCAAGTGGGAGACTGTAAATCATTCACATATCCTGCTCAGACTTACCTAATGGGCCAGGAGGCTTTAAATTGCTTATTTGATCGCTTGCGTTTATCGAAAGGCCTTAGCATAAAATAAAATGTGCAATGGGTAATAAATGATCTGATTACCATTAATGTTCATATTTCTCACTGCTCTATTATTTTCCCTTCAGTTTTATGTTACTCAATTTGTAACTTTGTTTTTAGAAATACTTCATAAAGAAAGCTTATTCTTAGTATTCTTATTGTTAGAATAAACAAGCAGCATTCAGACTACATATTGTACATCTAAAAGGCCGATGGTTCACCGCAGTCATCCAAGTCTGGGGGCCCCCAGGGGTCCTTAAGTGAATGCCAGGGGGTTACCAGCTGAATTATTGATAGTTGGGAACCACATGGACCGAAATAGTCAATTTGGTTCTATTTGTACACTCTCATCATTAAATTAACAGTGAGGATCGGGGTCCCACTGTCCAGAGATTAAAAAAAATCATATCAAGTGGGGGTCCGTGGCCTAACACATTTCAAACTGGGGGTCCGTGAAATGAAAAGGGTTGAGAATGACTGGAGAAATCATGTCCTCAGGAAAGGAGTTGAGGACCACTCTCCCAGCATTAGAACTGTTCGACAGTGCTGATAATAGACCTCCAGGTCAGCCCTTGCGTGTGACTCCCAGTTTAGCTTGGTAGTCAGCCAGAGACCGGGATATGGATAGAGGCCTCTCTATAACCACTTAAACCCTCTAGTCTTAGAAAAACGACCATGAGCTACAAATGTACTTGTACTGTACTTTCAAGAATAGCCAACCGATCTTCAAGCTCACAACATGCCGCAGCATGAGGCACAGTGAGCTTGTGGATCTGCACATTTTTTTGCAAACGTTCCACCCAGAATAGGGATGCTGCTGGAGTTCACATGGTTAAATAGCCATTACACCAGAATAACACAATTCTATTCCACAAAAGATAAATTAAAAAGTTCCGACTAAATAATTGATTATGCAAAATGTGGTTACACAGAATGAATTATCTGAACTGGAGACTTTCTAATATCTTTTCCCAGTGCTGTTGAATGATGAACTCAATGTAACTGTGGAAAGGCTGGCCGACGGTTCAAGGCTCCAAAAGTGGACAGGTCCACAAATACATTTTGGTTAGTTTTATTTACCTCTCAAAGTTTAACATACGGTGCAAGCCGGCAACAAATACAACAAAGAAATTATAATACTGCCAAAAACAAGGTTCCAAAAATAGGAAACAGAAATTAGCACTTTAAAACTACACTCCAGAAAAACAACAATTCAGGAATGCAAGACACTGTTACAGGCTATGCCTTCCATAAAAGCCCTGGCAGCTCTCCCCTGACATGGTCTCTGACTAGCCTCAAGCCAAACTGAATCTCACTGCACCTGTGACATGCCTGATGTTAAACAGGTGGGACAAACCAAGCACAATTATAGTAAATTGCATCAATTATCTCATACAAAAGCAAACCTAAGCCCATGAGTTGATCTACAATTACCTACTGCTTTCCAAATTTATTTTCAATAAAATAAATATTTCAGGCGCCAAACACATATACAATAAATATAATAAGCAAAAAATGAACAAACACCCCTCATCCTCTACAGTGCTTGGCCCCTTCCAATAAACAGGATTTGCCAGCACTGCAGAGGAGAGACAGGTGACCAACAACCATGTAACTTCAGTGTCAATAAATAAACATATTTAAAACTCTTTCAATCATTGTGTTAAATTACTTAAAAATGTAATTTGTACAAATACATGAAACAAGCAACACAATTGCAATTAGTCCTTTGACTCAGCTGATGGTGTGTGTCAGTGTGTGCCAGGTCCTTGATTGTGTGTTTGTATAGGGCACATCTACCTTGTGACAGTAACGTCTTATTTCTACTTCATTATTGTCTCCGCCAGGCCGAAAGGCATGGCGAGAGAGTTCAGTATGTTTTGCACCCTGTCCGTCCGTCCGTCCGTCCGTCCGTGTGTGTGTCCGTATGTGTGTGTGTCCGTCCGTCCGTCCGTCCGTCTGTGAACAGCTAATCTTCGACACCGTTGGCTTGATCGCAGCAAAACTGTCCACACACACTCCCTGGATGCCAATTCAGAGCCTTTGCCCCAAGTTTTTCACATGGGCCTGTTATAGCGCCACCTGGAGGCCGCTTTTTCCAAAACAATTTTTTTTACAGTACTCCTACAGATTTTGTTCAAACATCACGCAAATCGGTACACAGTATCTCTATAGTCATTAAACCAAACTGGTATTTCAGATTTTTCATATTCCATCTTGATTGGCTAAAAATTACTTCCAAAGTTTGCAGGAGTGCTCCGTTTTGAACAAAATGCCTCAAATCATGAACACAGCAAGCAATTCCCCTGAAATTCTGCACAGACATTCCCACTATGCCCAGGAAGAAATGCCACTTCACATTTTTCAAATCGGCCTCATGGTGGCGCTATAACAGGCCGATTTGTGTTTTTACCTATAACTGCACCGAACTGTATAAAACTTTGTATGCGCACTCCCTAGAGGCCAAGGAAAAACCTTTGCCCTGCATTTTTCACATCTGCCTTTTATAGCACCACCAAGAGGCCGACTTATGTAAAACACATTTTTTTATATCACTCATTCCCATTTTATCCAAATTTCACGCAAATCGGTACACATGATCTCTATAGTCATGTGATCAAGACGGATTTGTTTGATTTTTTATATTCCATCCTGATTGGCTAAAATTAACAACTAAAGTTTGCAATAGTGCCTTGTTTTGAACAAAATGCCGCAAATCATGAACGCAGCGTCTGATTGCGGTGAAACTTTCCACGCACATTCACACTATGTTGAGGAAGAAATGCCACCCTTTTAACATTGGCCTGTTATAGCGCCACCAGCAGGTCAAATTTAGCAAAACACATTTTTAGAACAAAATGCCTCAATTCATGAATGCAGTGTCCGATTGCCGTTCACGGCCTAGGAAGAAATGGCACCCTTTTCAAATTGGCCAATTATAGCGCCACCAGGAGGCCAAAATAACCTACCTGACCTGGCGGAGACCTGTGCTCCGAGGAGCACTTTTTCTAGTTTTTCTACAGAAAATCGAAAGCAGGAATTGTGAGTGAGATGAAAAGAGATACAGGTCATGAGAGAAATGTAAAACCATCATGTTGTGATTAATTGGGTCTGTGAAAAATACAGTTCTGATATCTGATTTCGGATTTCCTGTGAAACTGCGTGAGTGCAGTTACTTGTGGGATAAATATAAACTATTAACCCTTTGTGATCTGCGTACAATCCTTTGTTGTTTACGGTTTATTACTTGCTTGTTTTGATTTTCTGTTTGGAACCTTTTCTAAGGCCTATTCAGTATACAAATAAAGCTATTTGCTACCAGGTCAGACATTACATGTTTCTATCAATAAAGGGGATTCTATGTGCTATCTCTATTGAGTACATTTGCAAATTCTTTGAGATTAGTACATCTGTGTACAATTCATTTATTCATTTAAATTATTATTATTATTATTATTATGAAATGAAAAAAACACTTGTTTTTCCAATATTAATTTCCAAAACCAACATGAAAAAACACAACTTAAGGCTTATTTTCCAGTTTCCTACTTGCTACTACTGCGCTCTGAATCAAAAATGGGAAAATAAATAATGAATATTAGCCTACATTTAGTTCATCTTAATCTCCCATTTTCTGTACATAAACACATGTAGAGATCCTCAAACCAAGCACCATTCCAAAAGGTCAGTTAAATTCAAAAGGTCGCATGGCCTTTGCCTTCAGGGCCCCTACACTTTGGAATGCCCTGCCCCTGGAGATCAGGCTCTCTGAGTCTGTCCCCCGGTTTAAATAGCTCATTAAAACCCACTTAATGCCCATAGTCGAGGATTCTAGTCTCCTGCATGGTTCTGCACCGGCATGAAAGTGGTATGTGCATGTGCATTCCTGCATTGTTTTTCCTTGTTCTGTTCTGTTTTGTTTTGTTTTCTTGTTTTCTTTGTGAAGCACTTTGTAACCCAGTTTTGAGAGGTGCTATAAATAAAGTTGTATTATTATTATTATTATTATTACATTTATTATTATTATTATTATTATTATTATTATTATTATTATTATTATTATTATTATTATTATTATTATTATTATTATTATTATTATTATTATTATTATTATTATGTATGTATGTATAGGTTCACATGTACAACTTAGTACTAAATGCCAGGCCACAAAGAAGAAGAAACTATAATTACATCCTTGTTTTTATTTCCACATTATGTGATGTTTATCCATCTGGGTGGTCCAGTAGTTAAGAAGACTGTTACATAAGGATCACTAACAATGCCTCTCAACCAGTTATCTTATCTTATCTTATCTTATCTTATCTTATCTTAGAGTGAGAGTGGGAGGGAGAGAGCCTATTTCACCCATGCAATAACCTGGCCAACACCGAAAACTTAACACGTTGATCGATGTGTTGGTGCACTTGGTGGGAATTGACACATTGACAGCACAATAACCCTGGCTTGTTTGTCCACACTGCTTGTTCGTCATAAGATACTAACTCTACGGTCAATGCAAGTGCATGTCCCAGTGTGAAATGCAAAAACTTCTCTTCACCTCTTGTGGTTCTGTGCTCTGCAGAGGGAGTGGAGACAGCACCAACCAATAACTTTCATTTCATGCACTTGCAATATTATGGCTTTGAATCTGCTTATGAGACTTGTTGGGCGTCAACCTCGCAAAAATCCTAAATCCTCCTCATCCCTTCACCTCATACTACCATCCTACCTTACTCTCTTTGCCTCTACCCCTCTCTCGCTTTTTCGCCATCTCAACTGTGTGTATACTTGAGTAAATCACCAAGGAGAACACACCATAAAAGTTTGTTGATGAGGAATGGAGGGTCGATGGAAGAGTCAGTGGAGGAGGGAAGATAGAAAATGGTTGGGGGGGGGTCAAATATATATTTTTTATGGTTCTTTGAGGCACCTTTAACCACTTAAACCTCATAATTTTGGGATCGCTGAAAATAGCAGATCTACATCTACAATGTGTCGCATTGCGACGCATTGTGAGCTTGTAGATTGGCTATTTTCGCCAAAATTATTTTGCGTAGAGAGAAAAATGAGCTGTTGATGAATTATATAGGTTTTAAGTGGTTATGGGTTTTTAGAACTATTAGAATAAATGGTTCCAGAAACAACTTTGGTCTGATGGTTGTTCAATCAATTGTGTAACTCTGAAGAACAAGCTTTGGTTCAAGTTGGCTAAACAAAATGAAAAAACGCAACATTTTTATTGCACCCACTTGAACCATATACTGTATGTTGTTCTGCTTCTGCTGTCAACTGTTTAATGTTGGGTTGTCTCTAGTCTTGTGTAATGAGACGATCAGAGATCTCTGACAACTGATACATCTGGTGACATCTAAATCCAATGAATGGGCTAAACGTCGGCGAAAACAATTCTGAAATTTAAAAACAAAAACACCATCGCAGAACCTATGCAGAGACTTTAGGGCGGTAACATTTACTTTCCTTGTACATAACACATATATATACAAGGAAATAAAGTTGGTAGATCTGTCTCTCTCTCTCTCTCTCTCTCTCTCTCTCTCTCTCTCTCTCCCCCCCTCTCTCTCCCCCTCTCTCTCTCTCTCTCTCTCTCTCTCTCTCTCTCTCTCTCTCTCTCTCTCTCTCGCTCTGTGTCTCACTCAAAGAAGAATCACCATAAAGAACTTTATCTTTCTATGAGCAGCTGGTCATGAGGCTGACACTGCAGTCATCCCAGAACCTCTGGAATGTATGGAGCGACTGAGGTCAATGTAAACAGCCATTTATAATGCTTAAGTGAGACCAGACGTATGTGTGTGTGTGTGTGTGTGTGTGTGTGTGTGTGTGTGTGTGTGTGTGTGTGTGTGTGTGTGTGTGTGTGTGTGTGTGTGTGTGTGTGTGTGTGTGTGTGCGTGTGCGTGCCTCTGTGCATGTGTGTTCGTACATGCGTGTGTGCATCAGCAGAACTTCTATCCATTCCATCCGGATCTGTAAACACAAATGTCCAGGTCCTTGTTGCTGTGTACGTGGGTGGTGTGTATATTGGACACAAAAATCTTGGAGAGTTAACAGCCCTCTTCTACCTCTCAACTCACTTTCAAATATTTATGACAATATTTACGACAGCCAGGTCGGTCATTATCAGGTCACCTTACATCACCAAGCAATAGAAGAGGCTTTGTCCATTCCAGGAGAAATGATAATCTGAGGTAACACAGGGAGAGAGAGAAACTCATGTATGATACTAATACTGTAGGTATATTGTTACTGCTGGCATACATTTCATTCAGTTATCAGTTCAGTAAATGGATACCACAGTTGGTAGCCTATTCTCTTTGGCTATCTTATTGTCTTATTGTGTACATTGTGTGCCTTCACTCTGCACGCGGCCACGCGCGCACACACACACACACACCACGCACGCACGCACGCACGCACGCACGCACGCACGCACGCACGCACGCACGCACGCACGCACGCACGCACGCACACACGCACACACGCACACACACACACACACACACAGTGTGAAATGCAAAAACTTGACAAAGAGACAAGACGTAGTAGTAGTACAAGTAGTAGCAACAGATAGGCGTGATGGAAATTGTGTTTTGTGTTTTAAAATGTTAACTACTAGGGATGAAGCAGTGAGTAATTAGCAGTTGTAGGTGGAAACCTGGGTTTTTATGTACTAAAAACATTATAAAGCCAGAACTTCATAACTAGGACTATAAAAAGAGGTCAACAGAACTCTACTCTACATAACCTCAACTAAACATTGTGTTAACTGAACCTAACACTATGACACATGGGGAGCATATATAGTGGCTTGGCTAACACACAAGGGGTAAAAAAGATAGGCACCAATTGCAACTGTATACAAAGCAAAAGGAGCTAAACCAAAATCCCCTGATGACATGGTAGCACAATGGTTTGGGCCAGTGCTGGCTCCAGGATTTAACCACATGAACCCATACCATCCCTATTCTGGGGCGAACGTTCAGCAAAAATAGCAGATCTACAGTACATGCACACATCGCATCAAAATACAACATGTTGTGAGCTTGTAGATCTGCCATTTCCCCCTCAGATATGCCTTTTGCTCCAACCGGAAGGGACCTCCCCATGCAAGACATATACAAATGATTAATATAACAAACAATTGCCTGTGTAACGAACCCTACAATGTTAACAACATGTGTGCACTTAATATAAACAATGTAAGTTTAAAAGCAAATATTCCAAATCAAGCAGTGTGATGTTAATTGTTTAGGTGTGGTTGACTACAAATTAAATTAACCTGTAGGTCACAAGCTAATGAGGTGGGAGAGTGTGAATTGGGAATGCACACTAATACATGTTTATGGTAGTGAGCAAGGATGCTTACTTACTTATTCTCAATAATTTACTGCTATTAAGCAGCTGCACAAATTGCCTACATTTTTTGATTCAACTTTCATCCAGATGTTACTGTAGGCCTACTTTGTCTCCTTTTACAGGCTGTTCGTAAACTGCAAGAGAATATGTGAGATGTAAACCTGATTAAGTGTTTGTTCGTTGTTCCCTACTAGGTCTGGCAAAAACTCCCATGGCTACTCACTTACATCAAAACCTAACAGAGAGAATGCTGGCCCTACGCCTGAACTGGGGAAAGGAAAAAAGATACTCCCAACGGCGAACAATTAAGGACACAGTGGGCGACGGCAACCCAATCAAGATAACGACTGTTTTCCCTGCAACCCCACAGAACTAGAGAAAAAACAACTTCTCCGTCCATTGTTGTTGTTCTGGACCCGTGCGTCCAAATTAGTGAGTGTGAGAGAGTAGCCTATGAATGAGAAGGAAATGGAGTGAGAGATTTGTGTCACCTTAGGTCAAATAGGTTGATATTTGTGGCTATCCGCTTAGATTCGTTTTTCACACAGTAAAGCCTGAGTGTTAACTAGAGAAAGTGCCCCTTGGAGCACAGGTCTCCGCCAGGTCAGGTAGGTTATTGTGGGCCAGCAATGTTTGGAAATCAGTCATTATAGAGGTGAGTGTAGAATATAGTTTTGTGTTTGCAATCGGAAGCAGTGTTCATGATTTGAGGCTTTTTGTTCAAAACGAGCCACTCCTGCAAACTTTAGATGCCAATAGCCAATCAGCATGCTTGCCTCTTTCTTACGTATTATTTGACAATTTGGCCAATTTGGTATTAAAAAGGTCTTAAAAGTCATTAAATTGTAACTTACTGTACAGTGAGAAACAATATTGCACAATAAGCAAATCATCTGGAGGCCCCTTGGCTCTTCCACGTTTTGACGATTTGCGTGATGTTTGGACAAAATCTGTAGGCCTTGCATACAAAGTCAGTGCAAAGGCGCTAACGTGACGTTGCATCGGGCGGCACACATGAGGAGAACATTGCGTCACGCATGACACAAAAGAGCAAAATTTGCTCTTTCTCATCTTGGCTGAAGTTGAACGATACCAACTCGGGTGAAGCTTCGCCTCCTGTGTAAACACAGATTAAGAAGCCAGGATCATACCAAACAGCGTTGAAAGTAAAACAGGCATAACTCAAGCTCTGTTTGACTGCAGCCATTAAATTATTTACACATTATGCCTCATGAGGAACACATTTTCCTCAAAGCTCTGCCTACTTTTCGGTCATTTAGAGTTTTATGAAAAACACTTAGATCAATTACGTACAATCCCAGCATAACAAAAATGTGTACGTCAAAAAATGAAACCTCCATGAGCCAGTGAATATTGATGAGATTGTGGCTTTTCAGAGAAAGGCAAGGAATGCATGGATGCTTTCACGTAACATCACCACTTTGCATGCTTAGCAGCAGACATAAGCATGCTGCAGCCCTTATTGGCCTATAAAACAAAATGGTTGTGGTATAGAGATTTGCCATTTAGCCCCAAAGGCCATGCAAATTTTTCTGAAACTTCATACAGTGATAGACCACAGGACCACTGGAGGAAGATGAAGCTGATTGATCACATGGAGTTATAGCTATATTGTAACTTTGAAATTATATTGTCCGGTATGAGTAATTTCTTAAACTTTCCTAATAAGATTTTGCTGTGTAGCCCATAGGCCTACACTTGTGTTTGTTAAAGGTAGGGTAAGTGATATATATATTTTTTGTAAAAAAGGTTAAAGTACTATATTCTGAGTAATCATTGCTACAGAGTGTTTGTTCGGGGTCTATCCAGCTCTATAGTAAACAGAATACAGTACATTTTCAGGTAGGTGACAAAATTTAAACCAATCAGGAGAGAGCACTGAAAATGCATTTTCTGTTTAATAAAGAGCTGGAGAGACCTGGGAGACTCCTTTTACTGAACAAACACTCTATAGCAATGAGTAGGCCTACTATCAGAATATAGAGCTATTTAACACAATTTTAACCAAAGTAAATCACTTACCCTACCTTTAAGTAGCCTATGGTCAGATTTTTTAATTTTTTTATTTGATGAAAAAGCCAGCATGAGTTTTTTTGGTTTCAGATACTGGGAAAGAATGCATTTCTGAGGGGCGTTGAGAGGGGCAGGGACCAGGGTGTTTAGAGGATGTAGACTAGAGACATTTGGGGTGGGTCTCTTCTTCCCAAATTATTTTGACCACTGGCTTGTGGCCTGCAGGGTGCATCTCTCTCCCCTCCCTCTCCTCTCTTCTGTGCGTGGTGTGGAATGGTAGCTCTGGGCAGGGATGAATTCTTTACTGAAATGGGCGCTCATTCTCTTCGTCCTCATCTCTGTAATACTTAACATAGTCCTGATCTGCATCAGCTCAGGCAACAACAAGGTTCCCAAATGCGTCGGCAAGTCGTCGCGCCCCCCGCATGGGAAACATGACGAGCGTAGCCGGGTGTTCGCTGACCTCACCCGGGAGGAGTACCTGCAGGTCCGGGACTACATGCTCGGTCAGAAAGACCTGAACATAATCAAGGATCCGCTCGCAAAACCCTCGGATAACTTTTTGTTCCTCATAGACCTCTCTCTGCCCAAGAAGGCAGAGGCGCTGCGCTACCTGGACGTCAAAGACAGCAAGGAGCCGACGAGAGAGGCGACCGCGGTGGTCTTCTACGGCTCAAAGGGTCTCATCAAGGAGTACGTGGTGGGACCTCTTCCCAAGCCGTCCTACCACAGAGATGTCACCCAGGAGAGGTACCACGTCGCCGATCTGCCCATCTCCGCGCGCACGGTCACCATTGGGGAATACGCGCAGATGTTCGTCTTTCTGGAGAGCGAGGTGTTCTCGAAGCTCGGTAAACTCTTGAAGGAGAGTTTCGACGCGGACATGAACAAGAAGCTGAGTCCGTTCGAGCAGATGCCCCGCGGGGTGCGATCTGGAGACAGGATCACGTGGGTCTCTTTCTGCAGAGACGTGGCTGGGATGTACATTAACCCGGTCGGGTTGGAAGTGCAGGTCAGTGTTGTGTAAAAGTAACTAAGTGCATTTACTCAAGTATGGTACTTATAGGTACAATGTTGAGGTGTTTTTACTTTACTGAAGTATCTCCAATTTCAGTAGCCTACTTCTAGTCTCCACTACATCTCAGAGGCATGTTGTACTTTTTACTCCACTACAATTATTTGAAAACTTTGATTATTATTACAAAACATTAACCCTTCAGCCCTATCTATTTCGGCCATTTGAAAATAGCCGATCTACGACACAATGCCTCATGATGCCAGGCATTCAGAGCTTGCTATTTTCTAAACATTTTATACATTTGAAAACTTATGAAATGTGACATTCTGCATAATGTTTCTACTTTTGGTGCTTTAAGTAGGCTACATTTCGATGCCAATACTTTTGTAGGCCTACTTTTACTCAAGTCAATTTAGAATTCCTGGAATTTTACTTACCAAATAACAGAATTTGGTAACACTTGCTCATAAGGGGTAAATTCATACACGTTATTAACGCTTAATTTAACGCTTAATTCATGATTAACTAATGCATTAAATCATCATTTATTGTCTCCGCCAGGCCGAAAGGCATGGCCGAGACTGTTTTGCACCCTGTCTGTCCGTCCATCCGTCCGTGTGTCCATCTGTCTGTGAGCAGCTAATCTCCGGCACTGTTGGCCCATTTGCTGCGAAACTGTGCACACACACACCCTGGATACCAAAGCTGAACCTCTGCCCCAAATGCTTTAGATAGGACTTCTATAGCACAACCAAGAGGCTGACTTTTGTAAAACAATTTTTTTGCTATTACTCCTTCAGATTCTGTCCAAAAATCACGCAAATAGGTACACAGTATCTCTATAGTCGTGTGATCAAGATGGATGTGTCCGTATATTATTCCATTTTATATTCCATGCTAATTGGCTAACATTGGCTTCCAAAGTTTGCAGGATAGGTCCGTTTTGAACAAAATGCCTCAAATCATAAACGCAGCGTGCGATTTCTGTGAAATTTGCACGCACATTCCCACTAGGCCACTAGAGACATTCCACTAGAGACCTGTGCTTTGAAGGGCACTTTTTCTAGTTCATCATGAATTCCTTGTCTTCTGCTAGGAAAATCTTGAGTCTGAAATACTCAGTTAAAGTTAGGAGAATGCATTCTGATACATACAGAGTAAATTTAAGCAACAGTTTACATACAGTCAGTATGTCACTCCCCTCAAGGGAGGGAGAGAGAGAGCTTGATACCTCATTATAGAGAGAAAGGGGCCCTGCATGTGATCTTTCCGTACCAGGCACCTGGAAAGCATAAGGCTGCAATAATATGATCTCATCTCATGTTGATAAACACAGTTTAGGTTTAAGGTCATACTGACACAGAGTTACACTATTGGAAAACTCAAATAAGATAAAGAACTATGTGATTGTGAACTGTATCTATAATGACGAGACAATTCTTTAATAACACTCCAAACATACAAATGATAAAAATAAAAGATGAACATTCTACTTATCATCTTCTATTACTTAACCAAAGTAATATATCATTAGTTAAGCATGTTATTCCACAGTTACTTAATACATGAATTCATATGCGACCATATGGACCACAGGTGGTGTGTTTGTAGATCTGCTTTTATCGGTCAGTTCTATGCCCAGGATAAGTGCTCATAGGCGGGTAGGATTAGTGAGGAGACTCGAGTCTGATACTGGCTGTTCCAAAAGTTCCATGTGGTGCATGGGGGTCTCCCAAGTTGGACTGGCTCACTGGATAGGCCCGGTGGTCCCAGGGGGACCCCCAGGTGGGTAATTTGTCATCCTTACTTGTCTCCTCTAATAAAGTCACAACATTTTTATCATGAACTACTAGTTAATTCACAATTACTTATTAGTTAGTTACTAGATCTTTGGAGGACAGAGAAAGTCACATCAATTTAATCATTAACTGCTGGTTGATTAACAATTACTTATTAGTTAATTACTAGATCTTTGGACTCCTCACTAATCCTACCCACCTATGAGCACTCATCCTGGACATAAAACTGACCGATAAAAGCAGATCTACAAACACGGCACCTGTGGCCCATAATATGGTCGCATATGAATTCATAACTAATGATAGTTACTTAAACATTAATTGATGATGAAGGACAAGGAATTCATGATGAATGACAAGGAGTTCATGATGAATGACAAGGAATTCATGATGAATGACAAGGAATTCATGATGAATTTATGATTAATTAATGCTTAAATAATGTATTAGTTAATTAAGCGTTATTTAATCGTTAATTACATACCCCTCATGAGCAAGTGTTACTGAGTATTTCTACATTGTGATATTTATACGTTTTAAATAATAAATGTGAGTACTTTTTCCACCACTGGTGCTGCAGGTCAACCACCAACACCTCAACAGGTCCCGCTGGAGCGTGGAGAAGGTGATGTACAATGGCAAATACTTCGATTCGATAGAGGATCTGAAACGACAGTACGACAACGGTACAGTGGAGAAAATCACTTACATGGAAACGCGCGATTACTCATCGCTGAAACCGCGACATAAGCCACTGCAGCTGAGTCCCCAGCAGCATTACGCAGAGGTACTGTAACTTAACTGTTTACTGTTTACTGTACATATTTTTCTTTTTGATTACTACTCATCTATATGATGTTTTTGCATAGTATTGTATATTTGTCTGTCATTAAATGTTTCGATAAATTGAATACACATGGACCCCAATGGAAACAAGCCACAGTGCTTTCTTGGGTTTAATCCTTTTAGCATCCTTTTGTATTGAACTGTACGTTCTGTGCTTTTTTTTGCAAACTGTTAATAAAGTATTCAATCAATCAATTAATCAATCAATCAGGGGAAACGCTTCAGCGTCAAGAACAACCACGTTCTCTACCTCGACTGGAGCTTCGCCTTCGGCCTGAGCTCGCTCACCGGCATGAGGGTGTTCGACGTGCGCTTCCGGGGCGAGAGGATCGTGTACGAGCTGAGCGTGCAGGAGGCCATGTCGGTGTACGGTTCGGCGACACCCGGCATGATGATGACCAAGTTCTTGGACTCGAGCATCGGCATCGGCCGCTTCGCGCACGAACTCGTCCGCGGGGTGGATTGCCCCTACTCGGCCACGTACGTCGACACATACCGCTACATCGACATCCACGAACCCGTGAGGTTCAAGAACTCCATTTGCATCTTCGAGCACAACGTTGGCCAGCCTCTCCGTAGGCACTACTCTGATTTTTTCCACAACAGCTACGGAGGTATGGTGAACAGCGCCTTGGTGTTCAGGACCATCACGGCTATTGGGAACTATGACTACATGTGGGATTTCATCTTCTACCAGAGCGGCTCGGTGGAGACCAAGGTGCACGCCACCGGCTACATCTCTTCTTCCTACCTGGTGGAGGGCAGCCTGAAATATGGACACCAGGTGGCGAAGAATGTCCTGGGGAACATTCACACCCACTTCATTAACTTCAAAGTGGATCTGGATGTGCTGGGTGAGTAGCTTAGACAGACAAACCTGTAGGTCATGGGTTGAATAGTGTTAATTTTATATATATATATGTATATATATATATATATATATATATATATATATATATATATATATATATATATATATATATATATATATAACCTTTACCTGCCGTGGATGATAAACTTATTATCAGTTCAAGGTCTGTCTGAGCAATCAGACAAGCTAATATGCCCTCATGTGCCTCTGTCACTGAGAGCATCCTTGCTGTGGAAGGAACTCAACATTTCAAACATATAGTTTCTCAGTCACAACCAAAACAGAGTGGAAAACGGCAACCTTTGATGGTTCACAGAATAGATAGAATGGGATGGCCGTTAGGACTGAGCTGGAACTAAGGGATGATGCCTTTGAAGTGAGAATCCAATTTACCACACGTGATAATAAATCTATCAAATGCAGTACCCACCTTTGGGTTGGATTGGGTAATGGGATTATGCTCAATTCCAACATATTATATAAATCCATCTTGGTTGAAATTATTCACCACAGTTAACTTTTATGTGTACATAAATAAGGCATTTTTGTGTTTGGTGTTCTCCAGGAGTGAAGAATGTGTTCCAGACCAAAGACATGCAGTATGTCAACACGTCTCTGCCCTGGATGCCTGAACGTTATGCCATGGTGCCTCAGCTGGTAGAGAAACAGATCAACACAGAACAGGTCAACTGTCACTGTTAACTCAAATAATAGTTTTTCACAGCACAAAATGCTACATTAGACTGTGTGACATTGAATGGGAAATACAGGAAATGTAGGTTCAATGACTGTGCTGATTCTTTTTTTTTTTCTTTTTTTTTAAATTCTAACTTGTATAATATTCCATAATGATTATTCTTAAGGAAATGTCTTCTTTGTGGACAAGTAAATGACACATGACAACATTTTAGTGGGCTTGCATACTGTATTGACTGTGTTGAGTTATTTGAAACATTTGCATGGTCTGGGCACTAGCTACAGTAAATAGGTCAACCAATATAATACATTATGTTGTGTGGCTATTACATTTTGTAACATACTTGCAATGCACTCAAGTCTATATATTCGTTAGTGATGGCCAGGCATTAGTGGCACTTACACAATATCACACTGTGTCAAATACCCCAATTCTGACAATGAGTCACTTCATAGGAAGCAGCCCTGCGTTACGACACCAAGACCCCTCGCTACCTCCACATTGCCAGCAACCAGACCAACCGCTGGGGACACAATCGCTCCTACCGGCTTCAAGTGATCAGCTTCACCGGGGACCACCTGCCAGAGAGCGAGCCTGAGGAGAGGTCTATGTCCTGGGCTAGGTGAGAGGACAGGGTCCCCTGCTTGGTCCAAAACTCATGGTGGCATATAATTGGAAATGTAATTCTATTTCAAATTGACGCTGTATAAATAGTGTATGTACTTTCTTTTGCCTTTATTGTTAAAGCCACATGGAGCCGAAAATTAACATAACCAGTCTTTATCTCTATTCAGGTATAAGGTAGCCATCACTAAACATAAGGACTTGGAGCAGACCAGCAGCAGTCTTTACAGTCAGAACAACATGTGGACACCAGCTGTGGACTTCAGCAAGTACATTGAAGACAATGAAAGCATCGACAACGAGGTCAGTCTGTGTTTGTGTTTGTTTGTGTGTGTGTGTGTGTGTGTGTGTGTGTGTGTGTGTGTGTGTGTGTGTGTGTGTGTGTGTGTGTGTGTGTGTGTGTGTGTGTGTGTGTGGACCGACCAAATTTATCTCTTCAAGTTTTATACTTTTTGAAATATTTAACTTAAATGTTATAATGGAAGTCATAAGAGGGGGGGGGGGGGTTGTCATAGATCACTGACAGCATAGACTGGCCACATGACGTCAGTACTATGATGTCAGTCATCAACATATTTGATTTGATTCATTGGCCTACTGGCAGCATGTACAACGCGTTTGGCACTGATCGGGAGAGTGGTTTGCGAGATTAGCCGTGGACAGAAACACAAACAGGTCGAAAACATAATCCTATAAGTATGTAGGAAATCATTCAACATGATCTTGGTATTTGTTTTGCATGTTCCTTTTTCAGGACCTGGTTGCCTGGGTAACCACTGGCTTCCTCCACATCCCACATGCTGAGGACATCCCCAACACGGTAACCGTGGGCAACGGGGGCGGGGTTATCCTGCGCCCCCACAACTACTTTGACGAGGACCCGTCCATCCATTCTCCTGATTCGGTGTACGTCGGCCCCGGGACCGAGCAGAGCTGTGACAACAACAGGATGGCATGCCTTGCTAAAGAGACCTGCAGCCCCGTGCTTGAACCCTTCACCTATGATGGCTTTGCGGGAGCCATGAAGTTTGAGGAGTGATTCTCCTTTCTTTTGTCAAATAGACTAGTGTATCGCAAACACTGGTTCATGACCTATATTGTTGGGTCGCCGACCACTTTTTATGGGTCGTGGGTATATTGTTTTGCCTTTCTTGATTTGTTTTCATTATTATTTCAAAAGATTTTCAGAAAATAATATATAAAATCAGAATTTCCTATTTTTAAAAAAAGGGCAATTATTTTCCCAAAGAATTTCAGAATTTTTCAACAGCAAAAATGATAGTGAAAAAAGCTGATCTACAAGCTCACAACGTGTTGTGTTGCGACGCGTTGTGAGCTTGTAGATCAGCTATTTTCATTCACTATAGTGCTTTTGTGACACCAAATGTATCTTCTGGGTCTCAGCTGAAAACATTTGGAAACCAATGAATTAGACCCTTTGGAGACGGTGTGTGTTGGACTGGTGTCTTAGTAACACATGTGCATGATTTAGCTTTACTATGTTCATCTTTACAATCTGGTCTGTATTTACGTTACGCACTCAGTACTTTGGGGTGCAGTTTCAGCATATCCATCACTGTAGATTATGGACAACGTATGTTGTGTTAAATTAATCTGGTCTACTCACAAGAAAATAAGTTGAAAATGTTACAGTATTTCCGCAGCTGCAACAAAGAGGAAATTCCTAACTAAAAGAACAACTCTATTATTTTTCTCTGTATTCAGCTAAGATTAGCCTTAAAAAAATGAGTTTACATTTCTAAATATCAAGCACTGAACATTAGCTAGGACAGTGGTTCACAACATTCTCCGGATCAGGGCCCACTTGTAAATCTTGAAATAGTTTGTGGCCCACCCATCTGACCACTTGGCCGTGTGCATTTTCAGCTTTTTTATGTTAATGTCAATCAATCGATTGTGTTCCAGCTAACATAGTATACTTTAAGTTTCTATTTATCAACATCACAATGGAAACAAATTTTTCAAGGTTTTAAAGAAAAAATACCACTTTTGTTACATCAACTTTTTATGTAATGTGTATGTAAAGATAACAATGGGAATAATGTTATATTATCAATAACATTAATAACAACATATTTGGAGGCCCTCTTGCAATATCGTCACGCCCCAGCAGTGGGCCCCGGCCCACAGGTTGGGAATCGTGGAGCTAGGGCGCTAATGTCATGCTTTTAAATCCATTCTCAAACATAATCCCCCGTGAAATGCTGAGATTCTGGGGTCAACCTAAAAAACAAGTCACACCTAAATTCTATAATTCTGTTTTATATTGCAAATAAGGTTTGTAACGAGTGAGCAGTTGAAATCTTTCCATCTTCTTTACTTTGTCCCCTCCACAAGGAAAGAAGCACTGAGCAGACTTATGTTTATTTGCTTGTTTTGTTCCAGTGTCCCATGAGAACGCCTCCCCATGAATTTCTCATAACTCACGTAGGCCTGTTGTCAGTGGCGTAACGCAGAATTGCGGGGCCTCCCCGCGGGAGTTTCAGGTGAGGCCCACGTACATGCACGTGCGCGCAGCGTGCGTGCATGTGCGTGCGTGTGTGTGTACTTGTGCGTACACACACAATGCGCACGCGCGCAAAAATATTTGGGTCTAATTCGGGTCTAATTCGGTCTAATTCGGGTCTAATTCGGTTCTATTTGACCAAAATAATAAAAAAAAAAATTTTTTTGCTGTAAAAATATTTGTATCAGCGCAGGCGGGGCCCCCCGTGCTGGTGGCCCCCCCGCACCGCAGCACTTGCTACCCCTCCGTTACGCCACTGCCTGTTGTTAAGAATAAGGTTTTTGCACACTCTGGCAAAGGTCATGCAGCCAATAACAAAATGTCCTGCAGTATGTCACTTATATATCAGCTGGACATTGTTAACAACCCACCATTGCAATGTTTTGAGGACAGTGTAACAGTTAAGCCTGACTTAAGCTCACAATGCCTCGCAGTAGATAGGCTATTTACGATGTGCGACACCATGGTATGACTGAGCATGACTTAGGCATTAGCCTCCTTCACACTACTGCTGGACCATTCACTCCGAGACACAGCCCCTCTCTGATGCACCATAATATCACTATAGACAGTAAAAGCCTCAGTGTATGTAACGTCCCTATTCTGGGGGGCGAACATTTGGCAAAAATAGATCTACAAGCTCACAACACGTCGCGGACCAAGTACAAACAAAGTATATAGGGTTTAAATGGTAAACTGAGAGTTACAAATGGATGAATGAACACTGAGTATTTTACTGTGTAAATGCTTTTGGGGGCTTTACTTATTGTAAAGGGATCGTAGAGTGGGGAGTGACAGGAAACAGGGAGAGAGAGACAGGGAGTGACACGCAGCAAAGGTTGTGTGCATGCTCGGGAATTTAACCTGTGACTCGCTGTCTGTCAGGCTGCATTAGAGCCCATATGTGGCATGCGCCTTAACCAATCAGCGAACCGCGCCCCCAATAGTTTTTTTTTAATGATTTGTTTATTTTTCTATGAAATACTTAATCGGAAAAAGGATTTGTATGCTTGTGTGTTCTCTCTAAATAAAAGAAGAAATTGTTTGTTGAAGAAAGAGGTTCAGCTGCTTTTGGTCTTGTTGTGTTAAAAAAAAAGGAAAAAAAGAAACATGCATGTGTATACGTGTGTATTCATATGAATTTTCACACAGAAACACACTTGATGATTAAGGCATCATGTGCAATTTATGCATTGATATTTAGGAACATTTGGATGGATTGCTAAGCTGTTTCCACAGAAACAAACACACACACACACATTTTGTGTGTGTTGAAGAAACACGTGTTTCTTTTAAACACGTGTGTAAAAATCCTGTTACTCCCCGTGGTGTGTCCAGGAAGTACGAAATTGAAACCACATCAGAGGGAGCCAAGCACACACACGCACATGCGCGCGCGCGCACACACACACACACACACACTCACGCACGCACGCACGCACGCACGCACGCACGCACGCACGCACGCACGCACGCACGCACGCACGCACGCACGCACGCACACACACACACACACACACACACACACACACACACACACACACACACACACACGTACACACACATATTTTCTCTGTTTGCTTCATGGGAACGGAATAAGAGGAAGTGGTCCCGCTGCTTTCTAAGTTCAGCAATTGTGTGCTCATATTTACATTTCCATGTAAGCTTGTGTATGCATTTACATGTGTGTGTATTTGTAGATGTCTCCCCTGACCAGCTGGACAGACTCACAGATGGCTCCCTGTTTAAACAGAAAACATACTCTTCATGTCTTTGTCCTGCGAGGAGATAAGCTTTCAATGAATGATGGCCAAGAAAATACATTCAATATTTGTAAAATAAATAAAGGTTGGTTTTAACTTTCCTGGAATTCTAGAGGGGTAGAGTTTATCACTTGCCTGTAACATATGCATATTGTTCTGTCTGGCATTCAGTTAATGTAATATTTTCAGTGTCAAAGCTATTTGGCAAGGTCAAGCCCATTGCAGCAATACTAGAAGCTGTCACTGAAAAAAAATCTACTTTTAATAGCAAGTGTAATGTGTGATGACAAAGAGGATAGCCAAACAGATGCACATTCAGTATACTGAAATATACTGGTAGGCCTATGTACAAATCTGATTCTCATTGTCCATTGTTATCGGAAGTTTGACTATTTGTTGTTATGGCCAGCCCAGTCTGGATTGTTGTTGATATTCAATCTTTTGCACATGAAGGTTGGGAAGGACTATTTGTCTAAAACAAAACTTAAAGAAAATGTGTCTAATACTCCTTGTTCATGAGAGAGGCATCAGCTAGCAGGTGCTGCAATCTGCACAAGCTCTCAATGTACCACATCACGACATGTTGTGTACAGGGATGGATTAGGTAGGTACTTTATTCATCCCCACAGGGTAATTAAGACTCACGGAGGCCCCTGGGCCAATTATCTTTTAGGGAGCCCCCCTTGCGCTACCGGGCAGGTGGGTGCAGGCACAGAAACACACTACTGGAGTTGTAAGTGTGGGCCAAGAAAGCACCTGTTGACATTTTACCATATAGGGTATAGTCTATAACCTACCTACAGTATTTACAGTACATGATATTTATATGCATGTTAAAAAAGACTTTTTTAGTTAGGAGGGGACTTTGAGGGTCCCGAATAAATTGTCCATCAGCCTTGCAGCCCTGATAGTCGAGGGTCCCTGGGCCCATTGGCCTGGTCCATAATCTATCCATGGTTCTTGAATATGTTTCTTTCTCTTTTAAGTCAGCCAAAGACATGCCCAAATATGCATGCCAGGTTGAAAGTGGTTAAAGGAAAAAAGGTGAGTGAATCCTTTACTTGCAGTTTTGGCACATGAGAAGAAAAAGGGTTATATTGACCATGAGATTTGAAACACCACAGTATTTAGCACAGCTTGAAATATTGTAGTCTTGTGATTGTAGATGATAGCAATCTTGAATCCTGAATATAGACTTTAAATTGAACTAAATAGCCTCCTTGCCTTAATGTTCTCCAGAGTAATTAAAAAGCAGTTTGTGGGTAAATCACTTCAGCTGCTGAAGGTTCACAGGCCAGAGCTTCTCCCGCTCACAGCTGATGACTTCCAGATGTTCCTACTTTGTTACAAAACCACTGCTCAGAAGCAGTCGTGTAAAGTAATTAAGTACATTTACTCAAATACTGTACTTAAGTACAATTTTGAGGAACTTTTACTTTACTGGAGTATTTCCAATTGTCTATACTTTTACTTCTACTCCACTACATATCAGAGGCAAATATTGTACTTTTACTCCACTACAGTTATTTGAAAACTTTAGTTACTAGTTACTTTGCAGATATAAATTATAATATAAAACATATATTAACCACTTTAGCCATATTTTATACCTAGGCTATTTAAAAATAGACGCGTTGTGAGCTTGTAGATCTGCTATTTTCAAACATTTTAGTACTTTTACTTTTGGTACTTTTTGTACCAAAAGTATTGGTATTTTGATACCAATACTTTTATACTTTTACTCAAGTGAATTTTGAATTCCGGACTTTTACTTGTAACAGAGTACTTCTACATTGCAGTATTGATACTTTTACTTAAGTAAAACATTTGAGTACTTTTTCCACCACTGCTCAGAAGGGAACGCTGAGTGTTTTTATTCAAGGGAGTGTTTTTATTCAGCAGCGACTGGTACCAATACAAGAATCGGAAAAGGGTCATTACTGCGTGCCACTTTAACGTCTGCTGCCTCCAAATGAAGGAGGTATTAAAGTGCACTTGTGGGAAACTAAACACTTATGGTAATGATGGTATAATGAGGGTTGCGTGGAAAATATACTGTGGTAAAATGTGATTTTAACACTGATGGTGTGTTGAGTTTAATAGCCTGTTGTTATAATTGTTGTTATATTGTTTACCTGAAAATAATGTTTCAGAGATGGTTTTCTATTGGAAAATACGTTCATCGATTACATTGTTTTATGAGGCAATCATGGAAACCAAGGGGAAAAAAGTTTATTCATGTCATTACATCATCAATACAAAATCCAGAGATATCAAACCCCACAAGTCGTTTTGGTGGTAAAATCTCACTTATGTTATTCATACAGTTATTCTGCAGAGTGTTCAGTATTAGAGTTTGCAAAAGGCATTTGATGCAAACATTTCCTTTTCTTTCAACACACACACACGACAGCAATGCAAAAAAAACACATCCTGTTGTTTGGTCACAAAGAAGAGTGATTATAGATCAATGAAAAGTACTGTAAACATACCATACTGTAGGTATGTTTTCCTGGCTATATGGTAGACATACCATGTATGTTTTCCTGGCTATGGTAAACATACCATACTGTAGGTATGTTTTCTATGGTAAACATACCATATATACAGGTATGTTTTCCTGGCTATGGTAAACATACCATAGCTATGTTTTCCTAGCTATGGTAAACATAGGTGTGCCTGGCTATGGTAACATACCATAGGTATGTTTTCCTTCAAAACACCTGCCCCTTAACTTTCATCATAAAGGAAGCCCTCATAGGTGAAGGGTTCGAGCGCTGGCCTACAGGTCTCTTTTTGAAGGCATGCCATCTTGTTGTTGTCACAGCTCTGCTCGGTCCCGGGGGCGATGTACACCCCGTCAGGAGAATGGATGGACGGGTCCTCGTCAAAGTAGTTGTGGGGGCGCACGAGGACCCCGCCCCCGTTGCCCACGGTTACCGTGTTGGGGATGTCTTCTGCATGGGGGATGTGGAGGAAGCCAGTGGTTACCCAGGCAACCAGGTCCTGCAGAAATGAAATGGGAAAAGAATAGATCAGTGGTTCTCAAATGGGTTTGATTTCAAGGACCCCCATATCTCTCAGAGTTACAGACCTATAAGGGTCCATTTAGAACCAAGAGCCCAGCATCCGCCTTTGAAATTGAGTCTATAGAGGAAGTGACAGTTCATATGAATGGCCTGTAGTTTCGCTGTTTTACCCCTGCTGGTGTGAGAAGAAATAACTCTCAATGCAAGTGGTGGGTTTTTTACTTTAGACTTGATTTTATTACCTTAATAAAACATTGTCATTAATACTGTATGCTTCCAGTTGCTAGTTTAAAGCCTTCTTTCAATCACTATGATATGCGTTTTGGTAAATTATGGTCCCGTTTATTTTAAAATTGATGATAAAGTAGGGTATGCACTAGGAGGGGCGTGGCTACCTTGTGATGCTTTAATTGACAAGCTACACAACCAATAGCATTCATTCCCCACCCCCGCTCTGGTCCCAACCAATAGCATTCATTTCCGGTTGCTTATAGGATATGACACGATATGACGCGATATAGAAAGATGGAGGATTTGAAATTGCTGAAAAATAAGCTTAATTTACGGTCTGTGTAGAGTCTATGGGCGTAACGCTGTCCATTCTTTTTTACAGTCTATGTTTAGAACCCCAACTTTGAGAACAACTGGAATACATTAACCGAGTGTGAGAACGTGCTTTGTGTGTTTGATAACGTTTGATAACGTATCCTTGAAAGCTCTGTACATGCACACACACTAGTTTTTTTACCCATTGTTTGCTTCAAAACACACATTACATGCATTACAGTTCACAAAGCGATACACATGCCATACGCATGCACATACACACCTCATTATCAATGCTTTCGTTGTCTTGAATGTACTTGCTGAAGTCGACGGCTGGAGTCCAGGGCTCGTTCATATTGTAAAGACTGCCGCTGGTCTGCTCCAAGTCCTTATGTTTAGTGATGGCTACCTTATACCTGAACAACGAGAGGTGGGTGGGGAAAGCCAGAAACGAGAGAGAGAGAGAGAGAGAGAGAGAGAGAGAGAGAGAGAGAGAGAGAGAGAGAGAGAGAGAGAGGTTCATTGGTATAAAATAGGTAAGTCTCCAAGGCCTCCTCAAGGAACCCTGAGTCTCTGACTGTCATCTCACCTAGCCCAGGACATAGACCTCTCCTCAGGCTCGCTCTCTGGAAGGTGGTCCCCGGTGAAGCTGTACACTTGAAGCCGATAGGAGCGCTTGTGTCCCCAGAGGTTGGTCTGGTTGCTGGCAATGTGGAGGTAGCGAGGGGTCTTGGTGTCGTAACGCAGGGCTGCTTCCTATGAAGTGAGTAGCGTTAGAGTTTGAATGAGGAGTTTGAATTCACTAGCAGCATTAGGTTAGGTCCAGTGGCTAATATTGGCATCACAGGGCACCTTTAAGGGACATAATGAAGAACTAATATATCAGATCATGTTAAAAGTGACTCTACCTGTTCTGTGTTGATCTGTTTCTCTACCAGCTGAGGCACCATGGCATGGCGTTCAGGCATCCAGGGCAGAGACACATTCACAAACTCCATGTCTTTGGTCTGGAACATATTGTTCACTCCTAGAGGAAGAATGAAAGCAAAATGCACGCAGGCACGTGCGCACACACATGCAGGGAAATTTTACAAATAACCACAGTGGAGATCAGTTTTTTTCAAATCAGATCAAATGTGTTTTTAAAAAACTGAAAAGCCCTGTCCATCACAGGTTCTCACAACCATTCTGAAATATACATATCAATGTGTAGAACAACATGAGTATAAACAATTGTATTTTGTATGTACAGTCAGTTCTTCTTACAAAGTTGTTTTAATTGAATACCTGCAAAGCCATTTATTGCCAGGCCTTGATGAAGTGTGAGCTCTTTGAGTAAACTAGACATGTCCAGTACAGGGGCTAATCGTGGCACACGGCCACATTTTATATTGTATAGCACACGGCTTCACTCCTAAAATGTATTATTTTTTTATGTGTGACTTACATTTGGCTACACTGCCAACAAAAGACTGATAAAATTGTTGTATTGTGATGCATCTGCAAGTGCATTTGTTGCCCTATGGTATTTTCATATTTTCAAATAATAATACAAATAATTGGACACCCTTGGAGTAAACAAATATACAAAACTCTCACCAGTGTGTGTCACTGTAACAACACTGTTGATGTGATTGCAGGCCTGACTACTCACCTAACACATCCAGATCCACTTTGAAGTTAATGAAGTGGGTATGGATGTTCCCCAGGATGTTTTCTGCCACCTGGTGTCCATATTTATGGCTGCCTGCCATCATGTAGGAAGAGGTGATGTAGCCGGTGGCGTGCACCTTGGCCTCGACAGAGCCACTCTGGTAGAAGATGAAATCCCACATGTAGTCATAGTTACCAATGGCCGTGATGGTCCTGAACACAAGTGCACTGTTTGACAACCCTCCATAGCTGTGATAGAATATCTCATTGAAGTGCCTCCGCAGGGGACGCCCTGTGTCGTGCTCAAAGACACAAATAGAATTTTTGAACCGGCGTGGGGCATCATTGTCCACGTAGTGATAGGTGTCAATGTATGTAGCCGAGTATGGGCAGTCAACCCCACGGACCAGTTCATTGGCCATGCGTCCAATACCAATGCTGGAGTCGAGAAACTTGGTGAGCATCATGTGCGGTGTGTTTGAGCCGTAAACTGACATGGCTTCTTGGACACTGAGTTCATAGATGATCCTCTCCCCATTAAATCGTACATCAAAAACTTTCATTCCCGTGAGCACGCTCAGACCGAAGGCAAAGCTCCAGTCGAGGTACACGACATGATTGCCCTTTATACTGAAGCGTTTTTCCTGAGCATGATACTGCTGGGGTCCGACACCTGTGGGTTTCTGCCTGGGTTTGAGAGAGGCGTAATTTGGTCTACTTTTGTAGATGATTTTCGTCACTGTTCCTGCCTCGTATTCGTCTTTAAGTTCCTGTACGCTGTTGAAATACTGCCCATTGTATAACACTTTGTCAACGCGCCAAAACACGGAGCTGGTATTCCGGTGGTCAACTAGCACCTCAAACCCCACGGGATGGATGAAGAACCCCTCAACCCCTCGACAATAGCCCACCCATGACATCCTGTCCCCTGACTTGACCCCCCTGGGCATGCCCTCATAAAAGCTCAGGTTTGTAGCTCCCCCAGGACCAAAACTCTCACTCACTAGCTTACTGAGTGGGTCAAGGACATTGGACTGAAGAAATGGTATTAATACCACGTATTCCCCTGTATGTGTGGGACGCGCTGTGATCGGTATCTCCATTTGGTACCTCTCAGAGGTGACATCCCGATGGTAGGTTGGGTTGGGGAGAGGTCCAACGACATACTCCTTTACGTAGCCCTTTGTGCCATGAAAAACCACCGCGGTCGCCTGTCTCTCTGGCTTGGGCCCATCAGCATCCAAATACTGCAAGACTTGCCCTTTCTTCGGCAAGGAAAGGTCGATCAGGTAGAGGTAATCTTCCGAGGGAGGTGTTACTGGATCAATCGATATGTTCATCCCAGAGATTTTGGACACATAGTCACGTACCTGGGTGAGCTCTTCCCTTGAGAGGTCAGCAAAGACATGGCTGCGTTCATTGTGCACCCCAGGTGAGATCGGAGGCACCTGGGGGCACGTGGGGGTGGGGTCCACAGGGCACTGTGCCGTACGTTGGGTGTTGAGCCATATCAAGACACAGTTACCGATCAGCGAGGCAGTAACGACGAAAACCAGGAGATATTTGAGGAGCATCTCTCCAAAGTGATTGTCATTGGTGTTGCAGCCAAGACAGGATTGAAGTCTGTCTTTGTTAGTTAACACAAAACAAGAAATGTAATTTAATTTGTGCTTTGTCAGTAAAAAATAAAGATTAAAATAAATATTAAACAATGTGTTTTAATTCTGGACTCACTTGTATGCTAAGTTGACCCAAGCCAAAATTCCACCAGTGCCTTGTTCCTTTGCACCGTCTCCCTCTCAGTTCTGTATCTATCTCAGTAATGAATAAGAGGACGGACACTCTCCTTTAAAGATAATCTGTACACTGTAAAATCCCCAGTATTAATTTAACTCTGAGAGTATACAAATGTTCATTCTCAGAGTTACAAATGGATACATGAACACTGAGGATTTTACTATGTGATAGTATAGAGACCATGGCAGACTGAGTCTGGTGAGTTCAAAGTCAAACCCTGTCTTTACAACCTCAGCGGTGTGTCTTGTGATAAGATGTGAAGGTGACGGTTAGGCTATTTTCCAGGTGCATGCTTTGACCTTAAGCAAACTCAAATGACAATGGAATGAAATTCTTTCAAGTTCATTACTTTATCTAATTGTTATCAGATATTAGGCAAACTTAAAGTGTTTTATTGTTGCCCTGTTGTAAATGTTCTCAAGTTAGCCATGGTAATATACCCAGTTGTGTTCTTGCAGGATCATTACAGTATTATAGGCCTTAGCAAAGACAAAGTCCACTCATTTGATCTCTTAGCTTTATTGTTTTATTGGCTTATATTTCCCATGCCTATCAAGAGGGAGGAGACATTTAGAAAATACCATGAAATTGGTCTAATTGCACTTTTATATACTAGTTGGTCACTCACTGCCATTGCCATAAACACATAGACCTAGCCCTAAATATATTGTATACTAGTAGACTCCTAATGTGCCATAGTGTCTAGACTGGATAGTATTTACTTGTGCACAGTGTTGTGTACCAAAAATAGCCAATCTACAAGCTCACAACGCGATACGACATGTTGAGCTTTTATATCTGCTATTTTCGGTGCAAAACGCCAGTATGCAACCAAGTATATATCAGGCTTAATGTCGGTGTAGTACCCACATGAGCCACTGACTCTAATACATGTCACAATTTAGATACGTTTTGTAGATAGGAGGTACAATTACTCTGCAGAACTATATTACTACAGACAGCATATTGGCCTAATAAACAATGTAGCCTACTGTAGCAAAAACATACTATTCAAAAAGCTATCACAAAATTGTAACCCATTTCAAACAACAACAAAAAAGAATAAAATAAATGCAAGATCAAGTAAACGTATTTCTAAAATACATTTTATTGAGTAAAATAATCATTCTTAAAATAAAAAGATGTGGACAAAACTAAATCAAGAAAATGTGTACTATACACCATTTGAAGTAAGTGTTTCTTCTTCCAGCAATGCCTTCCTTTCCCCCCTATTTGATATTCAGATGATCCTTTGGCAATGGAAAGACAATACCACTTTACAAATACTGTACAATTGTACGGAATCAAATTAAGTTACGCCTAACTGGTGTCCATTTTGCTCACAACAAAATGACAAAAGGCCAATTGATTGATTGATTGAATACTTTATTAGTCAGAAATGTAAACAGCACGAGGCGCAGTCAGACATTTAGGCTAAAAGGATAACACAAAAAAGTCCTGGAGACTTGTTTCCATTGTGGTCCTATATATTCAATTCATCAACATAGCATAAAAATAACACAATAATACAAATCATCAACAAATATAAAACACTATATGTACAAAGGAGAAAACGGGAAAATGTCGGCAGTGAATGTCACCTCCTTTCTATGGGAAAAAAAATAGTTTATCTCCCCTTGTGGTCTCCTGATAGATGGATTTTAAGGCCAGTTTTGAAAGAAGCCAGTGATCCATATTTTTTAAGGGATGGTGTCAGGGCATTCCACATTTTGGTGGGCAGAGTATTAGAACGAGAATTTTCCCATGTTTGTTCTATAGATGGATAGTACCAGATCGTTGTCACTCCCTTTAGTATTGTGGCTGTGGGTGTCACTCAGTTTGGAGAAGTAGTTACTCAGGTATATGAGGGCATGACACCACCTAATTCCAACACATTTTGCTAGTCTGGGATGGCTCAGGGTAAAGTCAGGGTTAAGAAATAAATGGAAGTTAGATATCATTTTATATCCCTGAAATCCAAAGCAGAAAAAAAGGAGAAAAAAGCAGAAAAAAAACACCCCAAAAAACAATCCCATCCATGGAAACATTATAGGTTGGGGAAGAAATAGATGACTCAAGCTGTACAGCTCTCTTGTGAGTCTTGAGGACAGAGTCGACATACATCTTGGTGCCTTGCTTTTGCATGACCATGATACTTCTGTGCTTTTGTGGGCAAAGCATAATGTTGTTTATTCATGTCATTACATCACTAATACAAAATCCAGATATCAAAGTCCTGAAGTAGTTTCAGTAGTAAAACCTCACTTATGTTATTTATGCTTCAGTTATTCTGCAGTGTGTTTGCAAAAGGCATTTGATACAAACTTTTCCTTTTCTTTCAACACACACAAGACAGCAAGGCAATAAAACAAAATAAAAAACACATCCTGTTGTTTGGTCACAAAGAAGAGAAATACAAAAAAAGAAAGTTCAAAATCACAAATCGCAAACAAAATGTTCACATGTTTATTAACCTATGAAAAGTACTGTAAACATAAAATAGGTACCTAATGATTTATTCCTTCAAAACAACTACCCCTTAACTATCATCATAATGGAAGCCCTCATAGGTGAAGGGTTCGAGCGCTGGCCTACAGGTCTCTTTACGAAGGCAAGCCATCTTGTTGTTGTCACAGCTCTGCTCGGTCCCGGGGGCGATGTACACCCCGTCAGGAGAATGGATGGACGGATCCTCGTCAAAGTAGTTGTGGGGCGCACGAGGACCCCGCCCCCGTTGCCCACGGTTACCGTGTTGGGGATGTCTTCTGCATGGGGGATGTGGAGGAAGCCAGTGGTTACCCAGGCAACCAGGTCCTGAGAAATGAAAGGTTCAAGGTTCAAGGTTCAAGGTCTTTATTAATGTCCCAGAAGGGCAATTAGGTTTACAGCACCTAATTGCCAGGAAAACAGTCAAATCAGATCAGTGGTTCGCAAACTTTTTCATTTCAAGGACACCCATAAAGTAACAGACCTATAAGGGTCCATTTAGAACCCCAACTTTGAGAACCACTGGAATAGATTAACCGAGTGTAAGAATGTGTTTGTGTGTTTGATAACGTTTGGTGACAACAATGATTTTTTTCCTAAAAGTTCTGCACATAATAATAATAATAATAATAATAATAATACATCAGACTTATAGCGCTTTTCTTAGTACCCATGCACACACTCTTTAATGTGCAGGTCATTTGATGTAGAATTTGCTTCAAAACACACATAGCCTACACACGTAGTAAATGCATTACAGTATATGCACAACGCGGTACACATGACATACACACCTACGCACATACACACACCTCATTATCAATGCTTTCGTTGTCTTGAATGTACTTGCTGAAGTCGACTGCTGGAGTCCACATCTCGTTCTGATTGTAAAGACTGCCGCTGGTCTGCTCCAAGTCCTTATGTTTAGTGATGCTACCTTATACCTGGACAACGAGAGGTGGGTGGGGAAAAGCCAGAAACAAGAGTAGGATGGAGAGAGAGAGAGAGAGAGAGAGAGAGAGAGAGAGAGAGAGAGAGAGAGAGAGAGAGAGAGGGGGGGGGGGGTTCATGCGTACAGTATAACATAAGTCAAAGGAAAGAGCTGAAGTCTCAAAGGCCTCCTCAACTAACCCTGACTGTCATCTCACCTAGCCCAGGACATAGACCTCTCCTCAGGCTGGCTCTCTGGAAGGTGGTCCCCGGTGAAGCTGTACACTTGAAGCCGATAGGAGCGCTTGTGTCCCCAGCGGTTGGTCTGGTTGCTGGCAATGTGGAGGTAGCGAGGGGTCTTGGTGTCGTAACGCAGGGCTGCTTCCTATGAAGTGAGTGTTAAGAGTTTGAAGGAGGAGTTTGAATTCACTAGCATTAGGCTAGGTTGAGTGGCTAATATTGGCATTACAGGGCACCCTCATAAGGGACCTAATGAAGAACTACTGTAATATTTCAGATAATGTTAAAATGACTGTACCTGTTCTGTGTTGATCTGTTTCTCTACCAGCTGAGGCACCATGGCATGGCGTTCAGGCATCCAGGGCAGAGACACATTCACAAACTCCATGTCTTTGGTCTGGAACATATTCTTCACTCCTAGAGGAAGAATGAAAGCAAAATGCATGCAGGCACGTGCACATGCACACACAAATGCAGGAATCAATTCAAATCAAATCAACAAAATAAAAATAAAAGCTGAAAAGCCCTGTCCCATCACTGGTTCTCACAACCAAACCATTCTGAAATATACATATCTATATGTAAGAACATCATGAGTGAAAAATAATGACATTTTGTATACAGTCAGTTGTTACAAAGTTGTTTTAATTGAATACCTGCCAACGACATTTGTTGCCAGGCCTTTAAAGTGAGAGCTCTTTGAATAAACCATGTCCAAAGTCCAGCCCAGTGGTCAATTGTGGCACAAGGGCAGCTTCCTTCCTAAAATGAATTATTTGTGGCCCGCCCGTATAGCGGGCCATGAATGAGCGTTTTGAAATCAACTTTTGCAGATTGTACCTCATTCTCAAGATGTGTAAGGAATTTTTATTTTATTTCTGTAGAGACCTTTTCACAACTGTTTAAATTTGCCTAGACTGCCATTTGATCCAAGTACTTGGACTGTAAATATAATAGCAATGCAGTGCATGTATGTGGAAAAAAGGCTGAAAAAAGGTTGAATTGTTTTAATTTTGTTCACAGAACAGATGTGGGACTTACATTTGACTACAATGCCAACAAAAGAATATGAAATTGTTGTAATGTGTGTAGTGTAATGTAATGCATTTGTTATGGTCCAAAGGTACATTATGACAGGAGATGCAGTCGGCCCTAAGGTACTTTCATATTTTCAAATATGGCCCAATTTAAAAAGAACTATGTGGACACCCCCGGCCCGGAGTAAACAAATATAAAAAATCACACCCAGTGTGAAGTGGGCGGTGATCACAGTGGTCATCACAGTGATGGAAGAAGTGATGGAAGAAAAGTAATATTGTGGACCAACCATTGTACACCCCTAACATAAAAAAAACACAAATGTGTTTTTTTAAAAGCATAGTCCTATTTATAGGGCTATGCACATGTGTCATGTTTCACTAGCCAATCACAGTCCTGAATAGACTGTGATTGGCCAATCACGGTGCAGGGTTAGGGGGGTACAATGGTGGCCAATCACAGCGCAGGGTTGGGGGGGTACAATGGGTGGGGGGGGGGTACAATGGTGGCCAATCACAGTGCAGCGAATGTCGATGTCCAAACCTCACATATAGGGGCGGTTTCACCGCCCAAAAACTCTCACCAGTGTGTGTCACTGTAACATCCAGGTTGGTTTGGGATCTCGCTGTCTCTCGTAACAACACTGTTGATGTGATTGCAGGCCTGACTAACTCACCTAACACATCCAGATCCACTTTGAAGTTAATGAAGTGGGTATGGATGTTCCCCAGGATGTTTTCTGCCACCTGGTGTCCATATTTATGGCTGCCTTCCACCATGTAGGAAGAGGTGATGTAGCCGGTGGCGTGCACCTTGGCCTCCACAGAGCCACTCTGGTAGAAGATGAAATCCCACATGTAGTCATAGTTACCGATGGCCGTGATGGTCCTGAACACAAGTGCACTGTTTGACAACCCTCCATAGCTGTGGTAGAATATCTCATTGAAGTGCCTCCGCAGGGGACGCCCCGTGTCGTGCTCAAAGATACAAATAGAATTTTTGAACCGGCGTGGGGCATCATTGTCCATGTAGTGGTAGGTGTCAATGTATGTAGCCGAGTATGGGCAGTCAACCCCACGGACCAATTCATTGGCAAAGCGTCCAATACCAATGCTGGAGTCGAGGTACTTGGTGAGCATCATGTGCGGTGTGTTTGAGCCGTAAACTGACATGGCTTCTTGGACACTGAGTTCATAGAGTATCCTCTCCCCATTAAAACGTACATCAAAAACTCTCATTCCCGTACAGACGCTCAGACCGAAGGCAAAGCTCCAGTCGAGGTACACGACATGATTGCCCTTTATACTGAAGCGTTTTTCCTGAGCATAATACTGCTGGGGTCCGACACCAGTGGGTTTCTGCCTGGGTTTGAGAGAGGCATAATTTGGTCTACTTTTGAAGATGATTTTCTTCACTGTTCCTGCCTTGTATTGGTCTTTAAGTTCTTGTACGGTGTTGAAATACTGCCCATTGTATACCAGTTTGTCAATGCGCCAAAACTTAGCACTGGTATTCCTGTGGTCTACTAGCACATTTAACCCCACAGGGTGGAGGTAGAACCCCTCAACATTGCGACAATAGCCCATCCATGACATCCTGTCCCCTGACTTGACCCCCCTGGGCAGGGCCTCATGAAAGCTCAGGTTTGAAGCTGCCCCAGGACCAAAACTCTCATTCACTAGCTCTCTGAGCGGGACAATCACACTGAACCGAAGAAATGGTTCTAATAGCAAGTATTCCCCTGAATGTGTGGGACGCACTGTGATCGGTATTTCCATTTGGTACCTCTCAGAGGTGACATCCCGATGGTAGGTTGGGTTGGGGAGAGGTCCAACCACATACTCCTTTACGTAGCCCGTCGTGCCATGAAAAACCACTGCGGTCGCCTGTCTCTCTGGTTTGGGCCCATCAGCATCCAAATACTGCAAGACTTGCCCTTTCTTCGGCAAAGAAAGGTCGATCAGGTAGAGGTAATCTCTTGAGGGAGGTGTTACTGGACTAATCCATATGTTTATGCTGGGGATTCTGGACACATAGTCACGTGCCTGGGTGAGCTCTTCCCTTGAGAGGTCAGCAAAGACGTGGCTGCGTTCATTGTGCACCCCAGGTGAGATCGGATAATCTGTACACTGTAAAATCCCCAGTATTAATTTAACTCTGAGAGTATACAAATGTTCATTCTCAGAGTTACAAATGGATAAATGAACACTGAGGATTTTACTATGTGATAAAACAGTATAAATAAAACAGTATAGAGGCCATTGCAGATTGAGTCCGGTGACGTCAAACCCTGTCTTTACAACCTCAGTGTCTTGTGATAAGATGTGAAGGTTATGGTTAGGGCTATTTTCCAGGTGCAGGGTTTGACCTTAGTAGTTCACCCAAAAAAGTACTTATTTTCTATAAATTACACACCCCATGAAGCCTTGAATTCATGGAAATTGTTTTTGTCGCATTCCTAAGGCAATAATTTGAAGACCGGCAGAGTCCCCATTGAGTCTCCGGCGGTCATCAAATTATTGGCTTATTCACCCGTTTCCTAGGCTGTGTGTTTTCCACTTCCTGTCGATTTCATTGGGTATCATTGGTCATCTGACCAGTTTCATTGGATTTCATTGGATCAAATCGACAGGAAGTGGAAAACACACAGCCTAGGAAACAGGTGAATAGGTATGAGACAAAAATATTTTTTTGGGGTGAACTACTCCTTTAAGCAAACTCAAATTACAATGGAATGAAATTCTTGTAAGTTTGTTACTTTATCTAACTGTTATCAGATGTTAGGCAGACTGAACAAAGTGTTTACTGTTGCCCTGTTATGATAAATTAGCCATGGTCGTATACCCAGTTGTGTTCTTGCAGGATCATTACAGTATTGTAGGCCATAGGAAAGCCAAAGTCCACTCATTTGTTCTGCGCAAGGAAATTTGCGGAACTGGAGGGAGGAGACATTTAGAAAAAGCCATGGAATTGGTCTCATTAGATTTTGATATAGTTGGTGAATCACTACTGGTTACATTACGCTATTCAATCAATAAACACTAAGCATCAGAAGGGACATTATTCACTTTTCCCTGTGTAATAGAATGCTAGTTTGTAGTTCTAATCTCGAACATGCGAGATTCCCCAAAGGGTTTTCCGGGACCCCAATCTACCAATCTATCCCATGTAAAATCCTCAGTAAGGGCCATTTGATTACAATTACATTTGTACACTCCCAAGAGTTACACATGGATACACACTGAGGATTTTACTGTGTTGTAAGTGTTTCAGAGTTACAGACCTAAGAGTCAATTCAGCTGTTAAGACAGCCAACTAATTCAAAGAACCTCAACCATATCATACCCACCTTAGCTGATCTCCACTGGTTAGGCCTGCCTGAATTTAAGAATAGATTTTAAGATTGTACCGATTACCTAAAGTGTCTGAAGGCCAGGATTTACTTGCGCTCAGTGTTGCACACTGAAAATGGCCAATCTACAAGCTCACAACACGATATCACTCGTTGAGCTTGTAGATCTGCCATTTTCGGTGCATGACACTAGTATGCAACTACGAATAAATCAGGCTTAATGTCTGAGTAGTGCACACATGAGCCACTCACTCCAATCCTGCACCTTACAATTTCTATATATTTTTTGGAGGTTTAGAGGAGGTTGTGTAGAACTACATTACAGACAGCATATTGGCATTACAACAAAGTACTATAGCAAAACACTATACTAAAACAAATAAATGCAAGAACTCGTGGTCAATAAATATTTCCAAAATAAGTTTTATTAAGTAAAATAATCATTCTTAAAATAAAAAGATGGGGACAAAACAAAATTAAGAGAATGTGTATTATACACCATTTGAAACAAGTGTTTCCTCTTCAAATAATGACTTCCTTTACTCCCCATTTGATATTCAGATGATCCATTGGCAATGGGAAGACGATACACCTTACAAATACTGTACAAAATAATTCTCTTTTGGAATAAAATAAAGTTTAATAAACTGACCTCGTGTTCTGACTTGACCCAAGTGCAGAGCTGTTGAAACATGCAATTTACTATTCACTATTCTCCTTATTCATAGGAAAAAAAAAAAAAAATTTATGGTTAATCTGTTTGTAGGCGGAATTGTACCTCAAGACCATAGAACCGTCTGAATATCAGTTAAGAAGTTAAGAAATGTTGGAATTACCGATGAACACAGACCGAGCTCATGTAACTGTGCACGCCTAACCGGGGTCTATTTTGCTCACAACAAAATGGCAAAAAAGGCCAATACAATTAAGTGCCATTTACTGTGCACTGCTGGTTCCATTTGGTGGCATATATTGTCTCTACTATACTAACAGAGCTAAGCGCTAATGAAACACACCCAGACTTTCACTCCCACACACAACAGAGAAGCCACTAACAGTCTCCCCCCCTCCCCCCTACATACATACTGTACATACATACACGCACACACATCATTGGGTACATACATTATCTCTCACACAACACAGGTTCATGCGAGCAAACAAACACGTTTCCCTCCAGCATCTCAAAAAACAAAACAAAACAAAAAAATACCTTAAAACAAAAACATCCAAGTGTCAATGCCTATCAAGGCACCTTTAGCCTTTCATCCATTACAAACTGGAGAAAGGCCTTAAAAACAACTACGAGAATGTCCCAGAAATGTCTAATTCCTGGAGAAAAACAAACAAACAAGCCAAATGTCATGAACAGGTGCGTCATGTGAACTCATTGTTGTCATGGAAGCCGTTTCCGTTTCAGAGTTCCAGATCAGGTCGGGCTGACCCTGCTCACTGACCCTGTAACTCTGGCCTCCATGCAGAGAGGGGGTGGGCAGGTGACAAGAGAAGCTTTTCACCAGACAGGGATGTCCTAACTAGAAGAAAAACTGGAATTCTTCAATGTGAAATGAATGGGAGTTAGATATCATTTTATATCCCCAAAATCCACAGCAGAAGAAACAAAGAAAAAAAGAAAACGCCCTAAAAAACAATCCCATCCATGGAAACATAAGTTGGGGAAGAAAGAGATGACTCAGCTGTACGACTCTCTTGTGAGTCGTGAGGACAGAGTTGACATACAGTACATCTTGGTGCCTTGCTCTCCATGCATGACCATGACGACCTCTGTGCTTTTGGTGGGCAAAGCATAGCTTTCCTGCATGTTGATGCCCAGCCTGTTTGCAGGGGTTATGGATGTACTGGGAGAAGTGCTCCATCATGGTCATGTCGTACCCCGACACCATAACGTTCAGTGTGGGGTACTCTGAAGAACGTTCGCCACTCAGATGTTTAGTAGGTTAACAGCGAGGTGAAGTATAGAAAGTAGAGGTCTGCATTTACTGACATCCATATCTGCTAAAGTGGCTACCTTCATTTACACAGTAAAATCTCTGAGAATAAACAATTTGTAAATTCTCAGAGATAAAAAAACAAAAGGGATTTTAATGTATAGTCAGTTTGTGACTGACAACCATTTTTACTAATGAATTGTATTGTACATTACAGCAGAGTAGAGTGAAATGACCACTGCGCACTTGAACAGGTAAACAGAGTCAATTCCAATCTCATGTTTGCTGTGAATAACGCTGGTAGCCATAGCAACGTTTAGACACAGACCAAAGATGGCAACTTTGACAGCTTTAAAAAGTGATTTGCAGTTGTCAATCTCATTCAATCTCATTCATTACCGACTGGTTTGTGATCCGATTTACACTCCCATGAGGAGTCACAACTGTATTTAGCTGCAGTGTGAACGTATCCTAGGAAAAGTGCAGACTGTGTGTGTGAGTTCAAGAGTGTGAGAGACCGGGGTTAAATAATAATGTAAATAGTCTTAGGTGTCAGATGGGTGGAGTTCAACACATACAAATAACACAGTGAGAGCGAGAAAGTTTAGATAATCCAGGAGAGATTTTGAGGATGCTTAATAAAGATACTTTCGACTGAGTGACGATTTGTCTGGAACTGAATTTGGATATGGTCTGATCTGGATTGTCACAGCTGTAATACAGTAGTGCAGTGTATATACTGCTCACGAAAACTGCTGAAAAAATACATTTAAGGGATCCCTTAGTTCTAAATTTAATCCAGGCGTCCTATCTACTAACACACACAAGGTGTGTTAGTAAAGAGCTTCTGAGTTGCAGCTTCGCGGTTTCTTAATCTTCTCGATGTTCTTCAGAATCATGTCGTGAAGGGTCACCTGAATATGAGAGGAAACTGCATTCATTAACATCGTCCAAGATATTTCTTTATCAAGTACATCATACAGGATTTAAATGGCTCAACGTCAACTGGCATACTACTGCCTCTCATTTAGGACATTTTGAAATATTGCTTCACTTGTAAACTAGTAGCCTCGTTCCTAGCCTTTTCTCATCTCCGAGTTCATTAATGCACAGAGAATGTAAACAGATTTGTAAAGCCTCAACGTAATTTCCTTGGGCGGTACTTCTGGCAAATTCCAGTACTTCCGTTTAGACACTCATCCGGCTAGGTCTTGCCCAGGGTGTCAGCTAGAGACATACTGGCAACAAACGCATTTCAGCTAAACTTCTAGCCATCTGTAAACTAGTTAACCATAACAATTCTGCCAGTTGCCAAGGTTGTTCACAAGTTCAACCATGTGATAGATGTCAAGCTACCGAGTCAACACTCACATATTGGTTCCTGAGCTCTGAGACGATGATCTTCAGACTGATGTACTCCTTCTCATCAATCTCTGTTACCGTCATCCTGTAGTCCTCCTGAGAGACAGGGAGAAAGCAGAACATGGTTAACTTAACCTCTCAAACCCCATCATGCCTATTCTGGGGCTTACATTTGGCAAAAAAAAGCAAATCTATACGCTCACAACGCGATGAATTCAGTTCCGTCATTTGAAAGAAATCTCAAATTTCACGGGTCCATTACGGTTTGGGTCTATCATTTTGGACCTTTGAAGAGCTCTAATATCTAGCAGCACATGCACACAGAGAAACCCATCACATCACCCATCACCCATCACAACAACTCATCACATGTGGGTGCATTGCTATCTTGATGACCAGCTGGACTCTCACACACACACACACACACACACACACACACACACACAACTCACCACATGGGGGTATTTGGCTATCTTGGACACCAGCTTGGCTCTGGTGATGTAGTATCTGGAGATCTGATCGAGATAAGACGCTGCATCTCCTTCAACCTGCCTCAGCTCTGCTACCGTCTCCTCCTACACACACACGCGCAAACAGAAAGTGACATTTTTAAACTCCAAAGTTTGGTTTATTGTCCCGCAAGGGAATTATGTTGGCAGATCATTTGCCAACATCTTAGTTAAATGTGACAAAAGAAGTTATGGAAAGATTGACTTTAGTTTTTCTTCATTTTCAATGCAAGCCGATTAAAATGGCTTGCAAATGCTGCACCCTAGTGTCAACAATGGTAACTAGACAGACATACATAAGTCATTCCCCCCCCCCACACACACACACACACAAAAGTACATTTTATGGCATTTTAAACAATACCTAAAATAATGCTGGTCTGTTCACCCGGTCTAGTGGCTTGTAAGTGCTGCCGTTATGTGTTGACTTGATGTGAATGTATGAACAAATACTGACCTGTATGGAAACTCCAAAGTTGTTCCCATCTTCAATTCTGGGAATGAGAAGCAAGACCCACATCTTCACCTGGAAGACACAGACATGAGGATTATATCACACTGTAGACAGGCGGACACAGATGAAGATTATATCACACTGTGTAGACAGATAGGCACACATGAGGATTATATTACACTTTAGACCAGGGGTCTTCAACGTTTTCAGCCCAAGGACCCCCTAGCTGAGAGAGAGATGTAGCAGGGACCCCCCTCTATATTGTATAAAATTGTGTTTCAGATTCAACTTTCTTTGCGTACACAGTCTGCTCTTTTTTCCCCTCTACACCTATACCTCTTTGCCAAAAATAGCCGATCTGCAAGCTCACAACGCCTCGCGCTGCGAGGCGTTGTGAGCTTGTAGATCTGCTATTTTTTGCTAAAGTACTCCTCAGAATAGGGATTCTTTAGGGTTCAAGTGGTTAATGTAAACAAAAAATTCACACAAATATTTGGCGGATATTTTCCATTATCTTATTCTTTGCCAGCACTGATGCATACAGTATCTCTTTTGGGTGAGCTTGGGGTGGATTTGTGGGGTTGATTAATGATGTGATACTGACCGTTTCTTTGTTTGTATCCATGTATTGAAATATTAATAAAGAATCCCTTTGATTAAAAGAAAAGTAACTTATTGTGCGTGTGCGTGTGTCCAGGACTCACTGTGTTACATTTCTCGATGAGTGTTCTGATCTCTGGTTTGACTCTTTCTATCAGGGAAACCAGCTGTGCATTGCTTTTCATCATCCCCTCTGGCATCACCAGCACTTTTGTTCCACCTGGAACCCCAAAGACAACCACCACAGTCCCCACTTAGTAACGATTCTGTTCACAGATATTGCATGGAAAAACGGATCTAAAAAAAATCATACAATCATAAACAAACGCAGTCAAAGTGGACTCAATATAAAAATAAGCAATTCCTAAGACTCACTGGTGGGAAAGTGAAATGGCTAATTCATGTTAGATTACTATTGACGCATGTGCAGTACTCTAGCACTACAGAAATGGATAGGTCACCCATATCAGTGTAACATGAGCACCACCAGTATATGATATACCCAGTGTTGAATTGGTGATTTTGTTGGTGGTGGGACGCTATTTTAAAGACGTCACGCGCACGTCGCTTAACACCTACACTACAGGTCACACAATGGACAATTGATATGCATCTAGGCTCATTCCTATATTAATCCTATGTTAATTCATGCTGATGTGACACCCGGCCTTTGTAAACTTTGTTGAGGTGTGAATTAAGGGTCGTTTTATATCGATGCGTGTGCGTGCATGCTTCTGCGGTTACCCCGTCCCATGACCAATGCATCCCCGGATATACCAGTATGCAAAAACTGCATTTAATTTATTTTGTTTATGCTAAAAATATGGTTTTAAGACCCCTTTCCCCATGCAATGAATGGAATTGGGACACGGAAGCAACAGATAAAGATGATCGACAACAAAACGAGATGTTACATCTCAAGGGGTTATTCCCAATAAAAGAATTTCAGACTTATATCATGCCCAGGTAGCTACAGCTGTAGGTGAGCCAGGATTCTAATAAAGATGAACATGACTTTAAAATATAAAGGGACATTATTATTAATTGCATAGGTCTAAGGGTGACCAACAGAATAAACAATTTTGCTGTGAATTCTCCTGATATTTCCATTACCTTGGCAATTTTCATCACCCAATCCATCTTCCAGTTTCCTCTTTTTGGCATTCTGCTGTGGGGATCAGATACAAGGCAAGCCAAGTTAAAAGAAAGTTGCTATTAGAAAGAGGTGATCGGGAAAGTACAGTAAAGTACATATTTCAATAGAACAGACCTACAGACTGACCAAATGGAATAGAACTTTCAGAGCACAGAAAACCAAGATAAACCAAACTGTATTTTTAAGGTCATATCTCTCCAGCAGTGCTGCTGCAGAGGAAACACTCATCAGCCTCACTTCCTGATAACACGGCAGGGACCCGGTGAACCGTGCTGTTTATACTTCATTATTCTCTAAAACCCGGTGGCAACATACCACTGTCAAGAGACATAAGTGTCTTTAACAATTTATTTATATGAAAGTTGAGTTGAGGTTATTCAACAGCACAGTTACAGAGTCCAACCCAGACCACGGACAGGGTTGTTTTTCATCTCCACAGAGCCAGGGGGGAATGGAACTCAGGAATCTAACTAATGAGCCACATCATGGTAAAAAAGAAAAAAGAAAATAACAGAAAAGAGAAAAATCGAATTCTTGGCCAGAGACCTGCTGTTATGAGTGCTACACGGCTACGTACTGCAGAACAGTGGCTCTCAACCTGTGGGCCACTGATGGGCTGTGAGGGTATTGCAAGTGGGCCCCCAAATAATTGGCGAAACACTACATTTTAATGATAACATAACATTAATAAAACAATAATAATGTAAAGTTGAAACCAAAAAAAGTCATTGTATTTTTTTCTTTAAGACCTAAAAAAAAAAGGATATCCACACGCTCTGAAAATGCACACGCCCCTCTCATCTGACCACTTAAGGAAAGTCCAATTCACTAACCATGTCAGTACACTATAAAGTAGACTACAGACTCATCATGTCTAACGGACAATAGACTACAGACTAACCATATCAAATTGACTACAAACTCTATGTTCAATTGACAACAGACTATAGACTCACCATGTCCATCAGACAATAGACAAACTAGGTGTGCAACAGCAGTTAAACTAATAGATTTAATCAATAATCAATAATTTTATAATAGATTTCATATAGTCATATAGGTGAACATTTTCAAAACATTTCAAAAGACTTTGAAAGATAGTGTAAATATCAGATCTACAAGCTCACGACACACCACGTTGAACTTGTAGATCTGATATTTTCTCAATTTTTCCATGACACCATTCTGCGATGAAGTCTAAAATGAGGGCTTAAGTGGTTAATTGATTTGTTGCTACTGTACATTAAAATATAATTACAAAACACGCTTCTCTATTATTTGATTAATCTGAAAATGTATCGATAGAATAATCACTAAGAAAACAATAGTAGTTGCAGCCTTAATACAGAGACTCACCAAGTCCAAACCGTCATGACTGTTGGTGAAGAGGATGGGCTCTGGGACTTTAAAGTTGATCTCTGCATGGATCTCCTTCAGGTCAGTCACATTCAGAATGGGTTCCTGAAGAGAGGAAAGAGTCATCATCTATCTTGGTCACTCTGTCTCATGTTTAGTTTCTTAGATTTGTTTCCTTGACCACAAATGTTAATGTAACTTAGACATATATGCCAGCTTCATTGTTTACTTGGTGTCCTATAGTTTCAATGTACAGATTGTTATTTAGATAGCATATTGTTTAGACAGATGATGAGGTTCATGATTTACCTGGTATCCTAGTTTCTTGAGGCACTACACTGCTCTCTATGTATGTGATTATTACCCCTTGCTTACTGAACATTGCTCTGGATAAGAACGGTTGCTAAACACCTAAATTGTAAATTGCAAAGTGTAATAGTGTACAGTCCATAAACAGCCTTTAAAGGACAGGGCACAGCCTTGCGCCCTGCTCCAAGCACACTCTCTCTCTCTCATGCCCTGTCTCAGACATGTACATTTGCACAAGCAAAAAGGTATAGTTATTTTGAAGGCTGATGAGGATATACTTTATTAATTCCCCAAATGAAAATTCCCATTTATCACCAGCATATAAAACATTCAAATGATATTAAAATGACATATATAAAGTGTTTGCAGCAACATTGTCTGACATCACGTGATTAAAGTCATAAAATGACCATTACTCTTACCTTCAGGAAGCTATCCAACTCCAGAAGCTTCTGAGGAAAGAAACTCGCAACCAGGTGCTCAGCCTAGTAAACATCAAATGATAAGTTGTGATAAATGTTACAGGATAACTTTAATGCAAAAGTACTTGTTTCCAATATATCTAGTTTCTCAATAAGATATACATTAGAATTAACAATACAAAAGGAAAGTTTTTCATATCGACTTCATCAAGCTTTCTCTCTGTGTAATGTGTCTTTTCAACGACGTAAGATGTCTTTCAATAATCTGTCCTTTCCCACAGAGTACATTTGTATTTACCGCAGGTCCAGAAATGTCATATCACATCACTTAAGTCATGTTCCTCAGCATTTGCTAGTGACACTTACCTCACTGGTGATCTGGGCCCTAAATGCATCCACCTGTCAAGAGATTAAAATTCCATTAGTTATTCATTCAAATGCCAATACCCCACAACACACAACACTGTCAATTAGCTATAATCCCACATTCAGATTCCCTGTTGCTTGTCGACAGACAGACACAGGAGGCACAGTTGCTGCTTGGTATCGTTAACTTTGCTGTAGAAAAAAGGCAATGAGGGAACACATCATTCATGGCTCAAGGCTTTAGTATGTTTATCCTGAAAATAATAATCAAAAATACAAATCTAACGGCCACTGAAGCACCTATAGGGAACAAATTGTACGAAGGGAAAAATAAGTCCATTGTCCAAACAAGCATGACGCTTTGGTGTACTAGTTTATAACCATTTTCAACACGCAAACAGAACAGAACAGGTCAATCTGCTTCTTGGGCCCTAGCTGGTAAAAAAAAAAAAAAAAACTATTAACCCTATATACTCAATCTATCCCTGCTTAAGTAGATTAACCTGTGCACCCAGTACCTACAAAATAAAGGCTTTTACAACCAAAATGAACTGAAGTAAGGATACTAACTTAGATCAAAATAATCCTATAAAACCAAACAGCTACAAAATAAATGTGACATACAGTACTATAAACAATGAACAGCTGCAGGTACTGTAGGAAGAGAAACTAAACAGAAAACCTCTCCAAAGTAACATGATAAGACACTTTCTCATGGATAAACACAGTAAAATCCTGTGTTTATCCATCTGTGCCTATGAGAGTGTACACATGGGACACACATGGACACATACCTACACTCAAGAGTGAAGTAGAGAACACTGATGGTTTAGTGCAGTGGTTCTCAAAGTGGGGTCCGGAGACCCCCGGGGGTCCTTGAGGGGGTTCCAGGGGGCCTGCAATACCAACCCTTGACAGCCCATTCATCCAAACAGAAAAGTCCTATCCGATCGTATTAAACAACGTTTACATTGCAGCTGTACGAAAAGCTTGAATTATCCTCTTTTTATCGGCAAGGTTTTTTCTTCATAAAAATCCACCATAGACATGTAATGAGCTACTTTCTGTCAATAAATTCTGTGCAGGTGATAATTTGTGTTGGAGTTTGGAAGCACTCGTTTTCAATAACGCAACGTCCGGCTGCCTCCTGCGTTATGTGCAATTTCAAAACAGGTGGTACTCAGGAATGCTGAGTGATTTCCAACGAGCGCATCCAAACTCCAACACTTAGAAAAATGATCACCTGCACAGAATTTATTGACAGAAAGTAGCTCATAACATGTCGATGGTGGATTTTTATGAAACTAAAACCTATATAATATTCAGGCTTTTCGTACAGCTGCAATGTTGGTGAGGTTAACGTTGTTTAATACAATCAGATAGGACTTTTCTGTTTGGATGAATGGGCTGTCAAGGGTTGGTATTGCAACTCTAGATTCCAGATATTAAAAATAGGATCGAAGAGTTTATTGCGGCTATGGTTTAGTGTGCCTGTGTGTACTGTGACTGTCAAAATGTGTTTACTTTAATAATCATTAGTCTAGATGTCAAACTAGCTTCAAGTAGCCTGTCAGGAAGATTCATAGTTAATACAATGTATAAAAACTCAACTAACTACTGGAGATGAACTGAAGAGGTAAATGGGTGACAGATGGGGGAATCACACATGATGAACTGAAGAGGTAATGATGAACACATGATGATGATGATGATGATGATGATGATAAACACATGATGAACACATGATGATCTCATGATAAACACATGATGAACACATGAAGATGAACACATGATGAACTGAAGAGGTAATGATGAACACATGATGATCACGATGAACACATGATGATGAACACATGATGATGATGAACACATGATCATGATGAACACATGATGAACACATGAACACATGATGAACACACGATCATGATGAAAACACGATCATGATGAACACATGATGAACTGAAGAGGTAAATGGGCGACAAATGGGGGAATCACACACATGAGGCCGTGGCTTCTCTCATCATCATCATTACATAAAAGGTTGAAACAGGCAGACTTACCTTTGTTTTGAGTTCATTGTCTACCTTCAAAAGTTTGGACATGGTCTGGCGTTGAGTCGGGAAACACAGGCAGATGATAAAATGTATTGTTTGTATGTTAAAAAGTGTCACAACTGTTGCTATAAAGTCACACTGCAGCAGCACGTTAACGCATAAATTCACCACACCGACCGCTTCCCAAATCAAGTGATGACGTTGAAATAAAGCGACGAGCGGAAAAGACCCACGTGGACTGCGTGCGCTTGTTTGGTGTGTTGTTTTGTCACCGCCGGGCGGGGTGTTGGTTCGGTTCGTGCTTACAGAGTGTAGGGAAACCACGGCGAACCTAGAGCAACACATCGATCTAACCCAGTGGTTCTTCTGCTTCTCAAACATTTCTACGTCAAGGACCCCTAAATTAATATATTCTTGGCCTCGGACCCCCATCTGAAAATAGTTTTGTGCGAGGGACCCATATTCAATATTTGTGTAAAACAATATATTCAAAATGTTTCAAAAATGTTAATGTTTTTTTTTATTTGTATTAAAAAAAAAAAAATTTAGCAGATCTACAATCTCACTTGTGAGTTCACTTGTGAGCTTGTAGATCGTCTATTTTCAAATAGCCGATGTATACAGGGTTAAAGTGGTTAAACTGGTTTCGATGTAGCCCTGATGCATCATATAGTCATGGATGATCTTCAAAATAGTGTTTGCACTTTCTCCATTTACGGCCCGTACATCTACATAAAGGTTCAGATGTGTAATATAAAATGCTTACCCCATGGCCACGGATGTTTCAATTCTGCACGGGCCCTCAGAAGTACCCGTATCTTCGGTATTGTTCAATAAAAAGCATTTTAATCCGATTGGTGGCCATTTTCTCCGCATTTCCTCCACATGCTTTCAACCTCACACTCCTATCGGTTGGGAGGTGTACTGCACTCTGATAGGTTATAACTCTATGAGACAATGGCCACCAATTGGATTAAAATGCTTTTTATTGAACAATACGGAACATACGGGTACTATTGAGGACCCGTATATAATTGCAACGTCCGTGGCCATGGGGTAAGTACTTTATATTTGAAATCTGAACGTTTATGAAGATGTACAGACCAAGAAGGGAGAACGTGCAAACACTATGTTGAAGATCATCCATGACGGTCGTCTTGTGATCCATGGCTAGTTTTGATTCTGTATATTATTTCATTTTTTTTATCTGGGGACCCCAACCCCTTAGGGGCTAGGAGGACCACAGAACCACTGATCTAACCTTCCCATCTCGTTGTGTACGGTATTTTTTATTTATTTTTTTAATGTTTTTTTTTGTACATTTTAGGAAAGATATAGAGGAAACATTAACAACATAAGTCAATGTTTCTAGACGGAAGTATTTAACATGAGCACCACTGCCCAAAAGTCCCCCGCCTACATCATAAGTTGCTGTACATTAGTGTTGCCATGTCCGCTTATTATAAGCGATTTTGGGCTTGTTTTCCTGTAAAGTTGCTTGTAAATATTGGTTGCTGCGGGTTGCTTTTTTTGGGGCTTGTTGCTAAAGTGTATAGTTGCTTATTTGGGCTTGTTTCCCAATGTTGTTTAAATAGCCGTAGCTTAATCGCTTCTTTTGGGCTCGTTTTCATAGACCTGGTTGCTTGTTTCTCTCACACAACCTTCCAACACTGTATACATCCTCCTCAATGCCTCACTGTGGACATGTCACAACACAAACCACACTGATTATGCCAATAAGTTACTATAATATTCCATGAATACGTTTCATTTACAACGACGAGAACTTCACAACACAAGTACGACGAGAAAGGGACTTTTTTTTCATCACCATGGCGACGTGTGAAGGAAATTCTGGTAGGACTTTTACACTCACTGTAACATGTTTTCTTTATGTTCTATTCTATTTCTTTAAGATCCTCGTGTCATAGAAGACAGTAAAAGTAATTGTTTGATTTGGTTAACTGTTGTGCTCTTCCCCACAGATGAAAGGATAGGAGAATCCCTCATTAAAGTGTAAGTACTTGACGTCAAAGTCAAATTAAGACATAAAACAAAAGGGCACAGTGATGAAAAAAGTACTGAAATGTTTTTCTCAAGTAAAAGTATCAATACTGCAATGTAGAAATACTCTTGTTACAAGTAAATGTCCCTGGAATTCAAAATTCACTTGAGTAAAAGTACAATTAAAGTATTGGTGTCAAAAAGTAGCAAAAGTAGAAATTACTCATTATGCAGAATGTCCCATTTCACAAGTTCAATATATAGAAATCTTTTGAAAATATCAGATCTACAAGCTCACAATGTGTCGCATCGCAACGCATTGTGCTTGTAGATCTGTTATTTTCAAATGGCTGAAATATGAAGTGGCTATGTGTGTTTTGTAATAATAATACAAATCTACAAAGTAACTAGTAACTAAAGTTTTCAAATAATTGTAGTGGCGTAAAAGTACAATATTTGCCTCTGAGATCTATAGTGGCGTAGAAGTACAAGTACTGAAAATTGTAAATGTATTTAGTTACTTGACACCACTGGTTATTACCAGGTTCCCGGATATGTATGTTCAGGTCAGAATGAAACAGAAACAACTAGAATGAAACCATAGAGAGCGTTTTGGGTCACCAGAGTTTAGAATCACATACTGACCGAAACTTAATTATGATTATTATTTTGTATACAATCATTTAAAAACGTGGTTTTAATAACAAAGTGCTATTATTCATTGTGCCAGTGGATGGGGCTCCTGCAGCAATTATCTTTTGATGAGATCATCCAAAACACACATTCTGGTTTCTTGTTTCCTACTTGTGTGGATTATTTTAATTATTCGTAATGGATCTGTTTTTGTTTGGTCTTATTTAATCTCACTGCATTCTACATTTAGAACGACATCTTTAGTTTCTCTTTCGTTCTTAACGGCTTTCGGGTTGTTTCAGGAAAGTTGATTATTAACCTGCTGGTGAAGCAGTCCTTGGAGATTATTTTGACCAATTATCAGTTCTTTTTCTCTGTTTCAGAGAAAATAATAGATGTATAGAAGTAAGTATATGTGTAGAAATAAAGTTTATTATCGTTGTTATTATTATTTAATTTATGTTATTATAACATCTCTGTCTTTTTATTCATCCATCCATTTGTGGGTTTGTCCATTTATCTTCTTTCATAGCACTACCGTTCAAGGTCCATCTAGGCCTGTCACAATTATTACATCATCGCCTAATTAGCAATTATTTTCAGATGATCGCAATTATTTTGTATAATCGTTCTTAATCGTTTCCATATTTTTCAAACAATTTCAAAAATAGTGGAAATAGCAGATCTGCAAGCTCACAGCGCGTCGCATCGCAGAGCGTTGTGGAGCTTGTAGATCATCTATTTCCACTATAATGTTTTTTTTTTAAGTATAAAGTTATTAAATATGACAGTAATTTCTTGTATATGTAGGTTATTTGTCACATCTGCCCTGTGCAATTTCAAAGCCTCAAAACTAGCAGATATACAAGCTCAGCTACGAGCTTGTAGATCAGCTTTTTTTGAAAAATCATGAAATTGTGTGCAAATCTTTGAATATATGTTTTTTAAAGCGAACATTTTTACCTCAAAACATTTTTTTTTAAAAACATGTTGCTATAATCAGTGGTTCTCAAACTTTTTTCATGTCCGCGGACCCTCAAAATGATTTGTATTTGTCCGCGGACCCCCCCATCTCAAAATATTTTGTTAAAGGGCCTTATATATCCTGTGTCTCCCCGCCATGCCTACATCCTCTTCCCTCACGTTCCCAGGGTGATGGAGGAGCAGTTGAAGGAGGTGCCCTCGGAGGATGTCCCGTCCTTCACGTCGCTGGTACAGGAGATGAAGACGGAGCAGGAGAAGAATATCGTCACACAACTCGCTATCATGGTACGAGTCGTGGGCGACAACATGAAGGGGAATCCGACCTTCCAAGAGTGAGTCGTCCACCTTTATGCTTCAATGTGCCTCTGGTTTATGTATTATCAGTGGTGGAAAAAGTACTCAAGTTTTTTGTCCGGAATTCAAAATTCACTTGAGTAAAAGTACAAAAGTATTGGTATCAAAATGTACCTTAAGTACCAAAACTAGAAAGTACTCATTACGCAGAATGTCCCATTTCACAAGTTTTCAAATGTATACAATTTATAAAACTCTTTTGAAAATAGCCAATCTACAACAATCTACGGCTATTCTCAAATGGCCGAAATGTATTTAGGGGTGAAGTGGTTAATGTATTTTTTGTTAGAATAATCTAAATCTACAAAGTAACTAAAGTTTTCGAATGATTGTAGTGGAGTAAAAGTCCCTTATTTGCCTCTGAGATGTAGTGGAGTAGAAGTAAAAGTACTGAAAATTGGAAATACTCCAGTAAAGTAAAAATCACACCCAGTGTGAAGTGGGCGGTGTGGTCATCACAGTGGTCATCATAGTGATGGAAGCTCACTTTTTTTTTTAATGGATTTTTTGAAGTGCATAATCCTATTTATAGGTTATTAATGTCATCATGTGTCTCGCTAGCCAATCACAGTGCTGAATAGAGTCAGCCAATCACAGTACAGCTAGGGGTGTACTAATGAGCCAATCACAATACAGCTAATGAGGTGTCCCAACCCCACTTATAGGGGCGTTTACACCGCCCAAAAAATCATCAAAAGTGTACTTAAGAACATGTACTTAGTTACTTTACACCACTGTGTATTTTGTGCTAATGCAGTGGTTCTCAAAGTGGGGTCCGGGGACCCCTGGGGGTTCCACGGGGTCCTCAGCAAAAATTGTCTATTTTCAAAAAATAAGTAATATTTTTGAAACATTTTAACACAAATCTTGTATGGGGTACCTGGCACAAAATGTTTTCAAATAGGGGTCCTGGGCCAAATCCATATTAATTTGGGGGTCCTTGACGTGAAGACTTTTGAGAACCGCTGTGCTGATGTGTGCTTGTCTGTCTAACATGGCTCTGTCTGTCCCACTGTCACCTCCACCCATTTCATTCTTGTAAATATTAACAACATCCTACTCATTTCTAATGAATTATTGCATGTGATATTCTACTATATTTGTAATGTATCAGGGAGACTTATAGGCAGGGAGACAGATCATTGTATATGTTATATTCAAATCATGTGAAAAAACTGCTCTTTATTATGGTACTATATTTTGGCATTCTCTTAAAAAATAAATATGTTTCATATGTGTTTGAAAAGCTAAATCAGCCACACCCCCAACATTCAGTCCACTCTGGTGACACCTAAACTCACTGTAAACAAATACAAGGATACTTATGTCTTTAGTATACATTCAATTTAACCTTTTACAGTAGAGGTTTCCAGAGCCGGAGAAGGGAAAAAAACCTAAAAAAAACGTGTACACGTGATGCGGAAGTCTTGCGCAAGGAGATGTGAAGAGTGGTCGAGCCTACACTTGATGTACACTCGCTCAATGCGGACTCGGAAAGCCGACTCGGCTCCTCCACTCGCCTCCTCCAAGAAGCAAATGAACAATTGGAACCCGACTATTTACGGTTCGAAGTTGAAGTGAGCGAGTGGCCGAGATTTTCGGTATTGGAATTTGGCTTATATATCTGTTCCTCTTGCTTTACGGTCAAAACACGGCATTTTCAACAGGGCACAGCTGTGAAATGGATTATCGCGAGCGGCTAGGTATGTAAAAAAAAGTAGTTTTCGCTGGCACTGGGGTGACACTATTACACTTGTACTCTGCCAGTTAAAGAGTTAACTATCAGAAGTTGTTATCCCTTATCGGTTGCCCTAACTTTAAGTTCGTCATCATTGTGTCTCAGTGCTATAGATGGGATGGCCAAGAGCCCTGGTCCAGTGTCCGAGAAGTTCAAGCAGCTGGTCAGCATGGTGATCACCAAGGGAAAGATCACCTGGGAGGTGATCGCTGTGCTGTTCTATGTAGCGGGAAGACTGGCTGTCAAGGTGAGGAGAACACACAACAAAAACATTTATTTATCTTTGCTGTCGGGCGGAAACCAGGATTATGATCTGCTAGGAAGTCATAATCATTACCATTATGTCTACTCATTTTATCCAGCGTCTTGATGAAGGAAATACTGTATTCAGTAACTTAATTCAATGTGCATGCCTGTGTGTGTGGGTGTCTTTTTAGATGGTTGAGGCCCATTTTCCCCAGTGTGTGATGGACATCCTGAAGTGTACCCTGAACTACTTTAGAGACACTCTTCTGAGCTGGGTCAGAGAACATGGAGGATGGGTATGTTATTAAAAATAAGCACCTCTTGTTACATTTCTGTCAGTCCCTGTGGAGGCCGGCCTATAATCAGGGGTGCACATAACTGGTGCGCAGGTGCGCATGCGCACCCAAAATAAATAATGCGTGGCACATCAGACGACGCGAGGCGCTTTTGCGTACCAACAGCTGGGACAGGAATTTCCAAGCTTTTATTTTTTAGCAAAACTAAAAAATAAAAGCCTGGAGATCGAGGCTAGGAAATAATTTACTTCCTGAAGCCACTCGCATCTCAGCCACTCGTGTCTCGCATCGCCTCGCATTGCCTCGCTGGCTGCGTGCAGCGGCTGTTAGAGGCACTCGTCACCGATGATGAACGCACCGTAATGGTGCAAAAATATGCCGTGAACGTCCCAATCTGACGGATAAAAACAGCGCAGCACAGGGCACCAACCTTGGGGGCTTCACCAAACGGCGTGAGAGAAAAAGAAACGGCGAAAATCGGCGGAATTTGGAAGCAGAGCGTCCTTTACTGAGTACTAGACCTAAAAAGTTATGTGCACCCCTGCCTATAATAGTCAATGTAGGTAACAGACTGACTGACTCTGCCTATAATAGTCAATGTAGGTAACAGACTGACTGACTCTGCCTATAATAGTCAATGTAGGTAACAGACTGACTGACTCTGCCTATAATAGTCAATGTAGGTAACAGACTGACTGACTGCCTATAATAGTCAATGTAGGTAACAGACTGACTGACTCTGCCTATAATCGTCAATGTAGGTAACAGACTGACTGACTCTGCCTATAATAGTCAATGTAGGTAACAGACTGACTGACTCTGCCTATAATAGTCAATGTAGGTAACAGACTGACTGACTCTGCCTATAATAGTCAATGTAGGTAACAGACTGACTGACTCCAATTTTAAAAACGCCTTCTAAAACCTAAGTTTTCTGAAAAACGTCAATTGTTTTATTCAAAAGAATTCCAGGTCTTAAAGGTAGGGTAAGTGATTTGCAATCAATCAAATAATTGCAAAATGGGTCTATGTTCTGATGGTGCTCGTTACTATAGAGTGTCCTGTCCATATAAGGAGTCTCCATGTCTCTCCAGCTCTTTATAAAACAGAAAATTCATTTCCAATTTTATCCAATCAGGATAGAGAACTCAATCAGGATATAGATTAAACAAGTGAAATTGGAAGTGATGACACTAAGAAATGAGCAGGCAAAATTAGAACTGGAACACTATAAAAATAATGCTTAAAAATGGGTACTTTCTCCTGATTGGCTGAGATTTTGACACCTACCAGAAAATGTATTTTCTGTTTATTAAAGAGCTGGAGAGATGGGGAGACTCTTGTTACTGAACAAACACTCGCTAGCAATGATTACTATCAGAATATAGTGCTTAAACCTTTAAAAAAAATACTTTTTTTTTTAACCCAAAAATATCACTTACCCTACCTTTAATGGGCTAATTGGTAGATTTTGAACATGGTAAGAGACCTAGTGGTTGACAGTGTCAGACGTTATTTGAAGCTAGACGGACGCAAGTCATTGTTTCTAGATGGAAATATTTGAAATAAGCACCACCACTCTTTTGGGTGGTGGTGCTTATGTCAAATATTTCCATGAGTTTTTTTACACCAATGGCAAACAAACAAAAAGACCTTTATGTGGCTTTATACTGTACTTTTGTGTTATTGAGAGGTGCTTCTCATGCTGATGGCTGTATTGATTTAGGGTGTTGAACTCATTTGTTTTACTTTAGTGAGGCATACTGTTACATTAGGAAAGATAGAGATTGACACGGCGTAAGGGAGGATCGTTTCTGTCTCTCCCTCTTTCACCGGCCCTCAATCTCATCCTGTATTTTACTCTCCTCCTCTACTTCCACATCTATTTCTCTTTTGCCTCTCTCTCTTCCTCTGTCGAACAGATCAACAGTTTTTCAGAGCTGGCTCGTGTGCCGATGCGGCGCATGTCATCAGTGAGCTCTCAAACAACTGGTGTGGTCCTGATCTTCATGGCTGGTCTGATCCTGGGCAGCATCATCACCTGGAAGCTGACCAGAAACAGCTGATACTACTACCTCCCTCCCCTCTCTCTGTCATATCTCTGTCTCTCCCTTATGCATTCTTTCTCTCCATCTCTCCCTCAGCACTGTTTTCGTTTCCCTCTTCTCTCTGTGTCTCTCATTTACTTCTCTCCTCTCTTTCACTCGTTCTCTGTAAGTCCCTCTCTCCCCTCCTTGTCTAACCTGCCCAACCTTCTCACGGTGGCACACCATCAGGAGAGGCAAACGAGGCAAAATAATGTTTGGGGCCCCCATAGAATTTTGGAAAAAGGGCTCTGCCACACCACTCCTTCTCTCTTCTCTTGCTTACTCTTCACACAGGTTTGATTAATAAGACACTTATTGTGTCTCTGGATAAGAGATCTGCTAAATATCACCCATTCCCCAAAGTTGAAATGTAATGTAACTATGATTTTTTTCTACAACTGGGGTTTTCAAAGTCTGAGACACTGCCCCCGTCCAAACTTGTATAAGTAATATCAAACTGTTTTGTGAATCATCGGCCCTAACTATGGGAGGCCATCTGTTCCTTTCAGCCTCATGTCTCTGCGCCTCCCCTGCAATGATCTGTCACTTCACACTTTGAAAACCTCTCATTCTATAAATGTCACTTGTAACACTAATATGTTTTAGGAAGAAGGAGAGAAAGAAAGGAATGAAGGAATTACGAAAGAAAAGGGCTTTTTGTTCATCATGTTTGAAGTCACATTTCAAAATGACCACTTATAGAGCTCAACAGTGAGTTTCCATAAGTGGAAATCCTGTTCATATTCCAAATAGAGCAGGGGTCTTCAACAGGGGGTCCGGGACCCCTAGGGGGGTCCTCAGAGTTACTACAGGGGGTCCGCCAAATCCTTGTGTGGTATGATTTTAATTTATTTACCTTAACCACTTGAACCCTAGCATCCCTTTTCTGAGGAGAACTTTAGCCAAAAATAGCCGATCTACAAGCTCGCAGCGAGGCGTTGTGAGCTTGTAGATCGTCTACTTTTGGCAAAGATGTATAGGTTTAGAGGGAAAAAAGAGCCGACCAAGTAGACAAAAAAGTTTAATTTGAAACACAATTTAATACAATATAGAGGGGGTCCCTGCTTCATCTCTCTTAGCTAGGGGGGTCCTTGGCCTGAAAACCTTGAAGACCCCTGAAATAGAGGATATGATTATTAGCCATAAAGGTTGTAACCATCCACGGTAGACTTACCACGAGCTGCATCCAATAACAATGTGAAACAATGTTACAGTATACCTATGCTCCTGTACAAGCCACACGTCTGTATAAAATCAACCTTATTTTAACCACTTGAACCCCAATCGGGGAACCCTCTTGAGCGATTACTTGAACCCTAACCTATTCTGGGGGGCGAACATTCTGCAGAAATAACGGGTTGCATTGTGACGTGTTTAGAGTTTGTTGATTCGATATTTTCAGCAAGGAGATTTGGTGTAGAGGGAATACTAGCAGACCTAGGTTAGAGCCCTCTGGGACCCCGGTGGTCAAGAAAGACGTGTTTTATTCACAGTGCCATGGAGTAATACTGCACTATATAAAAGGGAGGGAAGCCACTGTATAATGCAAATGCAATCATTGAAAATACAGACTTTTGTAGGCTTTCTAACAGCTCTATTACCATTATTGTTATTTTATTTCCAATGACATTTTGGACTTTATTTTATGTTATGTTATTACAACCAAATGTTTATGGTTTATGTGGTGTCAGCTATATTTGTAATAGAGGGAAAAAAAGTTTGTTTACCATATTTTCATATGAAGTTTCACAATAAACATGAAAAGGAAAAAAAAAACTCTTGCTGTCAACTTCCAGTAATTATAAATTACATTAATTGCCATACTGTAACTGTCATTTTCTCATATTCCCCCCCCCCATTAAAAAGGGATGTTGCAATTTTCCTCTCAAGATACTGTAAGGATTTTCTGTATCTAATTTGCTGCCTGTGAATGAGCGGCTAATTACAGGTACAGCAATAAGGTTACAATTATCGACTGTTTACAAATTTTCTGCAATTGGTTGTAAATTGGCTGCTAAAATTATCACTATTTATGCTTTAACTAGCAACAATTGGCATTTAAAGATTGATATCCTGGTCAACTACCCCATCATTTACCATGATAATTAACAATGTAAATACCACGTATTATATATATAAATATATTGTTGAGCATGCTGTAAAATGTGCCTTTGGTCAACTATCATGGGCTGCAAAATGGAGTGGACCTACTTTGTTCAAACTGTTCAAACATTTATCAGTAAAAAAACACTAATGGTAGTAGGCACAGTAACGGACGAGAGGGTTTACAGTTCAGTGAGCAGAGAATTGCATTACTGCTTTTCACAGATGATGTGGTCCTGGTTCTGATGGCATCATCAGTCTGTGACCTCCATCTCTCACTGGATCAGTTTTTAGTCGAGTGTGCTCAAGCTGCTAGGATGAGCATCAGCGTGTCTACAATCTGAGGCCATGGTTCTCAGCAGGAAACTTGTGGATTGTCCACTCAGGGTATGGAAGTCAAGTGAAGGGGTTTTAAAGTATCTTCAGGTCTTGAGTGAGGGGAGGACGGAGCTGCAGGTTCAGCCAGAGAATCAGGGAAGCAGGAGCGGTATTTTGTTGTAGAGCCGCTGCTCCTTTGTGTAGAAAGGAGCCCGTCGGGCTGGTTCTGGCATCTAGTAAGGATGCCTCCTGCAGGTTGCCTCCCCGAGGGGAAGTTTTCCAGGCACAGGTGGGAAGAAGCCACAGTGCAGACAGACACAGGACCAGGTGGGGGATTATATCTTCTTGCTGGCCTGGGAATGCCTTGCATGGGATCCCTCAGTCAGAGCTGGCTGATGTGGCCAGGGAAAGAGATGTCAGGGATTCTCTGCTGGAACTGCTGCCTCTAACCCGTCTTTGGATAAGCAGAGGAAAATGGATAGATGGAATTTGTGTGTTGCATTGCTACATTTTAGGGTAGTAGGTCCACTCCATTGTGCAACCCGTTATATTAGTAATTACATTACTTTATTATATTTAGTAAAAGAAATGTATGCATTATTTCACCTTCATTTACCCTGGAATAGTCGAGGCCTGGCCAAGACAACAGCAGCGTAAAAGGTTTCACATAAAATAATCAACACAACATAAAAGTTCATAAAAGAAACTTGAAACAATAATAAAAGTACAGCACAAAGTGATTTAGTGGCGTACATCTTTGAGAGATGTGTCAGGGTGAGCGGTGTTCACATTATCACCACGGCTCAGTGTCGTCATGTAGTTTTCAAACCACCGCGTGATAAGGTGAGCACCGAAAATGGTAACATGCGCCCTCCAACAGGACATGACATAACAGGGGCACCACCACTTTTTTTGTGTAGAAACAGTAACTCAGTTTGGCTCCTCCCCTTTCTTAGTCCACTTCCTCCCGGGTGCTTCTGTGTTAATTCCTACTCAACAACATTACATGTTTAGGGCAGTGGTGCTGATATTAAGTGTGAGATGACACGTTACTCACACCAAGGTTAGGATTAAAATAAAAAACTAAGAAAAACAAAACAAAGAAACATTGAAAGCACTTTCACCACAGACTGTACGAGTTCTAGTAATAAACATTGAAAGCACTTTCAACACAGACTGTACGAGTTCTAGTAATAACTTACAGAAATTGTCTGTATGATTGAAGGTTGAAGACACTAATAGGTTTAGGAGTCAAAAAAGAACATGAATAAGAAGGCACTTCATGCAAGAAGGCCTTGTAAAGAAAAATGTGCCAGTGTTCCATTCTACGATTTCGCAAGGAGGATCAACCGACCTTCACATATAACTGCAGTGGTGTGTGTGAAAAGAGACCAATTGTAATGCAGCGTGGTGTACAGAATGTTTTACATTAAAAGCAGATTGCAGTTAATTCATTGCACTCGCTCACAACACAATGTGTGTGTAGAGATTTGGTGTGTAGAGGGAAACAAAACAGGGGCTTAGTATAGACCCCTGTGGGACTCCAGTCAATTAAGTATATAGGGTTTAGGTGCATTGATGTGTATATCATGAGACAGACACGTGTCATGTGTATTTTGGCTTAACACAGTGACACCACCTTACTACACACCCTCACTCACTCACTCACTCACTCACTCAGCGTCTCTCACACATGAACTCGCTCTCTTTCTCACATATCTCTCAGACACTCTCACTCTCTCTTTCCCTAGTGTGCAGTAACAGGCCTATAAACAGCAGATAATTAGCCAAGAAGGCCAACTGTATTAATTAGCAGGTAACGAGGGATGAGCGAAGGCAGGGACAGAGGAGGGATGAAAGAGGAGAGGGTGTGGAGCTATCTTAGAAAAAACATGCTATTTTTGCTATAGTGTGAGCGCAAAGAGAGACTGGAGCTCTTTACTACACTGTAAAATCCTGCATGAGAGCACATTTTAACAGTTCACATTTTGCAAAAAAAAAGGAGATAACTCACAGATAGGGTCCCTTGAGGAAGAGGTGAAGAATGTACACAGTAAAATCCTGTGTTAATGTATGGAGTTGTAACTCTAATTTTTACACATTTAGTACAACTCAGAATTAAATTAAAACTCAGGATTTTACAGTGCACTTTCATGAAATAATAGGATATGTATTTATTTCTGTGATAAGGTCTTAGGTGCTTATCAGAGGAAAATACCCTACCCGCCTCCATATGTCATTCTACTTCTATAAAGATAATTATTTTATATGTATCCCTGTCTCTCTCCCTCTCTGATTTTCCTCTCTCTTAGCTCTCTCTTAGCTGCACCCCCCTGTGTGTGTGTGTGTGTGTGTGTGTGTGTGTGTGTGTGTGTGTGTGTGTGCGTGCGTGCGTGCGTGCGTGCGTGCGTGCGTGCGTGCGTGCGTGCGTGCGTGCGTGCGTGTGCGTGTCTGTGTTTCACTGCTTTACCATCTATCCTTTTTTTCTGTCTTTCTGTCTACCTGCATGTTTCTTTCTTCCACTTGTTTCATTATTCATCCTTGCCTGTCGTTAGCATGTCCCTGCTTTCCACATACCTTCATTTATTATGGCTGCAGTAGAAAATGCAGGATATGGCATGTATGATATGATGAGGATCACAGCAGTCATGCTTAGTGTATAATATGCTGTCATGCTGTATATCATGCTATTATGTGGCCACAGGCCCCTGTACTCACATGCAGATCCCCTGGTATGCAACACCCTAGTATTTCTACCAGGAATAATACCTGTTTATGTCACACAGTTCAGCTTGTTTCTCCAAATGTCATATTCTGCTGTCAGCAAATATAGCCTTTACCTTTATTAAAATATGTTTTGCATTTTATATGCAGAGCACAGGCTGTAAAAAAGAATAAACTAAAATAAAATATAGAATAAAATTCAAAACAACTAAAATATCTGCAGCAAAGTTTACTGTCTGTTGGAGACGAGAGAGAGATGAGAGACTCTCCTCTCCTCGTAGATGATGATGAGCAGTGGTGGGAGAAGTACTCACATGATGTTTTACTTAAGTAAAAGTATCAACACTGCAATGTAGAAATACTCTGTTACAGGGAAAATTCCAGTATTCAAATTGTAGTTGAGTAAAAGTAAATATACTTAAAGTACCAAAATCAAAAGTACTCATTGTGCAGAGTGTCCCAAGTTCAACATGAATACAATTATTTTGAAATAATTATATAATCATATAATTCCGCCATTTCAAATGGCCAAATATATATATAGGGCTGAAGTGGTTAATGTGTGTTTTGTGATAATAATCTAAATCTGCAAAGTAACTCGTAACTAAAGCTGTCAAATAATTGTAGTGGAGTAAAAGTACAATATTTGCCTTTGAGATGATGTGGAGTAGTAAATGTACTGAACATTTGAAATACTCCAGTAAAGTAAAAGTGCCTCAAAATTGTACTTAAGTACAGTACTTGAGTAAATGTACTTAGTTACTTTCCACCACTGATGATGAGGAACTGAATGGGAAAGGGGGATGGGGGAGGCTGTAGTGATGGAGAGTTGGAAGAGAGAGAGATGTGGAAACAAGGTGACAGAAGGAGAACAGAGAAAGACTGAAGAAGACAGAAAGGGAAATGAAGACGAAGAACAGTGCAAATGAAGAGGGGGAGGAGGAGGGGAAGAGTGATAGAGAGATCATGTACGGTTTTAAACAGTCAGAGAGAGAGAGGGAGAGAGAGAGAGAGAGAGAGAGAGAGAGAGAGAGAGAGAGAGAGAGAGAGAGAGAGAGAGAGAGAGATTGGAGAGGGGAGGGGGGAGGTATACTGCAGTATTTTGCTGGCTTGCAATATCTATGATTGACCACTAGATGTCTCCTGTGCACTGCACTGCTGTGCCGTTAGACCAGTGGTTCTCAACCTTTTCAGACCGCTGCGACCCCCCAAAATAATCATATATGAACTGGGGAGTCGGGACCCACAACCCTGACAAGCACTTGGTATTGTAGGAGTTGAGGCTGGACATTCTATTTGACTCGGTTCCACAGACACATTTAGTGAAAATTGCAGATCTACAACTAAGCTCACATAGCCCCATGTTGCAAGGCATTGTGAGCTTGTAGATCGGCTATTGTTTTATTATTATTTTTGGCCTCTCTCTTATATCATCTGACAATTTGCCCAATGTTTGAGCAGTTTTTATAGCATAGTTTGTTGATGACTTTTGATGCAGTAGTGGTCTTTTTTATTTTCTTTCTTTTTTATGGAGGTATTAAAAAGTCCTTAAACTGTCACTTCACTGTCATCTGGAGACCCCCCCCCCCATCAATCATGTGGGGCCCCCCCTGCGGGTCCCGAACCACGGGTTGAGAACCACTGCAGTATAGACAGACACGAGGAGTGACGCTGTAGTAGGAGCTGCACTGCACTGGAGAGAGAGAGAGACGGAAAGGTTGTGGAGAAAGAGAGAGAGAGAGAGAGAGAGAGAGAGAGAGAGAGAGAGAGAGAGGCAGTGAGGTGAAAGAAATACACAGGACCTTACTGAGTGGGAACTCTGCGGTTCTCCTCACTTCACCTCCTATACACCCAGTATCCTTATTTTATGTACCATATTACTCTACATCTCTCCCAGTCTCTCCCTTTCCCTTTCTCTTCCTTACCCCTAATGTCGAAACAGCCTCCTCACTTGCTCAGTGTCATTCTGAAATGAGCAACCCCCCCCATCTCTCTCTCTCTCTCTCTCTCTCTCTCTCTCTCTCTCTCTCTCTCTCTCTCTCTCTCTCTCTCTCTCTCTCTCTCACACACATTGTGAATGCTGTGTATTGTACAGTGTCCCACTGCCTTTTGCCTTTAGCTTGCTGCATTGTGCCATCTTCTTCATCATCATCATCTTCATCGTCATCACCATCTTCTTCATCATCATCATCATCATCATCGAGATCTGAGACACCCACTGCTTCCACTGGTTTCTGTTGTCATTGACACACCAGGTCAGTATAGTCAGAACATCTGGAATGGTGAGTGGTGATTATTATCAGCTCTTGAGCTGAAGATATGAGTTCAGCTGTCTGATGCATTGGTGTGATGTCATCTCCGTAGTCTCTGTATTGGTCAGCCACCTCTGGCTTTGACAACCAGATCTGCCCTACAGTGAGACCTTTGGAACAGCTAACGATTGCCAGTGGTGGAAAAAGTACTCAAATTCTTTACTTAAGTAAAAGTATCAATACTGCAATATAGAAATACTCTGTTACAAGTAAAAGTCCAGAATTCTAAATTTACTTGATTAAAAGTACAAAAGTATTGGCATCAAAATGTACTTAAGTACCAAAAGTAAAAGTACTAAAATGTTTGAAAATAGCAGATCTACAAGCTCACAACGCGTTGCGATGCGACGCGTTGTGAGCTTGTAGATAGGCTATTTTCAAATAGCCTACGTATAAAATAGGGCTAAAGTGGTTAATGTATGTTTCATAATATCATAGTTTATATCTGAAAAGTAACTAGTAACTAAAGTTTTCAAATAATTGCAGTGGAGTAAAAAGTACAATATTTGCCTCTGAGATGTAGTGGAGTAGAAGTAGAAGCATTTGAAATTGGAAATACTCAAGTAAAGTACAAATACCTCAAAATTACAGTACTTAAAGTTATACAATGCAGGTCCACAAATAACGATTTTTAGCAGCGTCTGCTGGTCATTACCGTCACTGCAGGCTGTTCGTTTATTCCTCTGTTACCCAGAATTCCATTTGTTTTCACCGGAAGACGGAAGCGTTTCAAAAAGCGTTCTTTTAATTGTTTTATACGATCTGTGGATCGTTTCTCTTAGCCAGTGGAGCTTTAGTTACCGTGAGCTGTGTTTTCTTTTTCTGTTGTTTTTCGATCTTCAAATCATACAATCTCTTAAAAACAGCGTGAGTTTCCTTTTTGTTATTAGCGCGGTAGTTCCTGGCCAAACAGGAAACCGGTGCGGTAGTTCCTGGCCAAACAGGAAACCGGTGCATTTTCCGGCCGGATGACGTCATTTTCGCGGGAAAGGCGCCCCTGACAGCGTTCAATAGAAAATATATAAATAAAAGGCTTTCGGGGGTGAAATTCATGGAGTGGGTGTTGTGAAACATTTGCCACTCACAAAAGGTATACAATTTAACTTTAGTTTTATTGAAAAAGTTACCTAGTATTACTTTAAGTAAATGTACTAAGTTACTTTCCACCACTGACGATTGCTTACTGATTTACTCAGGACAAAACAAGTAGGGTTCTGATTCATCACTGCTCTTGCTTCCACAATCTCTTCACGGTATTCCATAGTTGAGCAGTATATATATCATAGATTTGCTGCTCATGCTATTGAAAGCTTTAGAAATATCTCTAAAACCATGCCTTTCTTCATTGATACCTGTAGTCCTTTGATAATTATCCCTAAAAAACTAGAATCTGTGGTAGTGTGGATCTTTTCTTGTGGACGCGATTGTTCCTATACGAAATACTGGGCCAATGTGAGGTTTAATGCAGTTAAGAAGTGAATTGTAGATTTTAGAAGCAATAGCTGACTACTGTAGAGTACAGTATCTGTAGTTACCAGGCTGCTGGAGATTGCATTTCTCTGGTAGAGGTATGACACCAGTATGAAAAAAGCTGTGGGTTTGTTGCCCTTGTGTATCTCGTTTCACAACATCAGGAGCTCTTTGTCCAGTAGTTTGCGTCCATATTAAGGTGGATATACCATCAGATTCAGGAGTTTTTCACTTGCAGTTCATCCATTGAAAAGGGTCCTTCAGGCTGCTGTTGATCTTGATTACCAAGGAGTTTACTGAAGTATTCACACCAGGGTGCAATTTGATCTCGTTGATCCTCAAGTGTTTTGCTCGAGGAATCAGAGAGAGCAGACTTACCTGGATTCAGTCCTACTTGAGGACCTGTGCTAGGGTAATAAGGTGGACTAATTCAGATTATTTCTTCAGCGCTGAGTCTGCTGACCTATCCTCTGTAATTCCAGGGCTGTCAGAGGTGATTTTCAGCGATAGCTTTAGTCTCAGCAGGTAGGCGGTCATATTTAGCACTCACATCTGTCTTGTCG
>NC_137615.1:31988662-31991162 GCF_963280865.1 Gymnoscopelus braueri | reverse complement strand
TGCCTGTGTCTGTGCTAGACCTGTCACAATTATGACATTTTAGTTGACAATTAATTGTCATATAATTGCTATATAGGCCTAATGATTGTATTGTGTTTTTGGTATTGAACATTGGAATCTACAAATTACATTTCTGCTTGCCTTTTAGAATTTGTAAGCAACACTTGCACAGGGCAGATGACAATCTATCTTAAAATTGCCTTGTGGGTGGACGGTGGCCGTCACGAACGTAACGTGCCCATATATGGAGATTGGAGACCACTTTAAACTATGATCGACGGTTCTCCAAAATATATTGATAAATACACAAATCCCCATATTTGGAGGAACCTAATGTTGTCAATCATCATGGTACCGACACCATAGACTGGCCTGAACTCCATTTTTGGGTATGGCTGATGAGGAACTCCATATATGGGCATTATAGGGACACAGTCAGACAGACAGATACAGATATCTCCATGTATGGGCATATGCATTGGTCCATTTCCCCCGCATATCTCGAGAACCTGCCCGACTTTAAACTCGGTCTGAGGATCACCAAGGACCCGAGGCAGTGCGGTGCCCGGTGTAAAGTCGGTCGGATCGTTGGTTGTCCAGAACCGCAGATGTCCCACCCGTTTTAAGGACAGCCATCATTACACCCCTCCTGAAAAAACCCACCCTTGACCCGGAAGTTCATGCCAACTGCAGACCCATCTCCAACTTGCCCTTCCTCTCCGAGGTGCTGGAAAAGGTAGTTGCCGCTCAACTTCACCAACATCTCAAACACAATAAACTCCTCGAGACATTTAAGTCAGGATTCCGCTCAGCCCACAGCACAGAAACAGCGCTGGTCAGGGTCACTAATGACCTTTTGATGGCGGCTGATGATGGCTCCCCCTCCCTCTCATCCTACTGGATTTATCGGCAGCCTTCGCCACAGTCGACCACAACATCCTCCTCGACCGTCTTCACTCCACCATAGGACTCCCGACTCTGCTCTAAACTAGTTCACCTCCTACCTCACCGACAGAACCGAGCGTGTCTCCCTGGGAGGTGTAAATTTCCAGACACAGCCTGTCACCTGTGGCGTCCCCCAAGGTTCCGTCCTTGGCCCCACCCTCTTCACACTCTACATACTCCCCCTTGGTTGTGTCATTAGCCGGCATGGGATACCCTCCATTGCTACGCTGATGACACCCAACTCTATCTCAAGACCAACCGAACCCCCTCTGCCTCCCTGCCGTCACCACCTTCATCACCTCCTATCTAGGAACTCCTCGAACGCCCGACCTCCACCCACTCCCTCCGCTCTGGAAATTCAAACACACTCAAACCCCACAAGACGAAGCTCCGCACCATGGGGGATCGGGCCTTGTGCTCAGCTGCTCCTCGGCTGTGAAATGCCCTCCTTGACCATCTGAGAGCACCACAGTCCGTTGACGCTTTTAAAAGGGTATTTTTTTCTTTTTAACAAGGCATTTGCCTAGATGGACTCATAGACGCCATGTGTGTTTTGTTTAACTTTTGTAACTTTTTCTTAGCTGTGTATAGCTGACCTTTGATCTGAATTGTATTCATTTCGCTTTTTTTCCCTGTAGCACTGATCATGATTAGCCTCTAAGTACATGGTGACTGGGTACACTGACAACAGGTCCGACTTCTCTGACAAGTACAACACATAGAGCATAACTGTGGGCCATGCATTCCCAACTGGGGGGGGGGCATAGCTGAGTGGTTAGTGAGCCCACCTAGGGAGCCAGAGGCCCTGGTTGCCCCAGGTACGATTCCAGGCCACGCCAGCATATGTGTCGATGAAATGAAATTTGTCCCTGAGCAAGACTCTTAACCCCTAATTGCTCACAGGCCCTCATTGGAAACAAGCCCGCAAGGACTTTCATGAACGTCCTGTTAAAAGGAATTATCCTAACTTGCATCCTTCCCGACTTTCATTGTTCCATTGGCCAGTGCCCAATACAATGCAAAATAATTGTGATTAGCTGAAATAATTGCCATCAGGTGAGTATCTAATAATAACCCTAATGCTGCGTTCACACTGCTGGCAGCTACAAAGATAGGCTACCATTCTTTTTTAGTCCTAGGTCCTATGACATTCATTTTCACACTTTTTAAATTTTTTATGTTTTTTGGGGGTGACCTCAATTACACCCAAAAAATCTGAACTTCGAACATTCAGTGGATTTTCTGTGGTCTGGGGTTTTCTGAATAATTAGGCTGAAAAGTAATCTGAGCTTGGCCCTTCGGCAGTGAGGTCACAGCCGATTAATCCCGCCCACTCTCCTCCTCGCCCCTCCCCTCACCTATCCTTTCCTTTGGGGGGGGGGGAGCAGAGGCGATGATTGACAGGCAAAATCCCTCACCAGCGACACCCGCAGGCAAAGATTTCTTTTTTCATTGCAGTTGAAAAGGCTTTAGAAATGTGGGAGAAAAACACCTGCCATGGATCAATGGAGTGGAATTTTTTGTTAAAACTTTCTATACACGTTTGAAGGACCAT
>NC_137615.1:31978662-31983662 GCF_963280865.1 Gymnoscopelus braueri | reverse complement strand
CAAGACAAATGTTTTACATAAGTCGGCCTCCTGGTGGCGCTATAAAAGGCAGATGTGGGGGCACGGTGGCGCAGTCGGTAGTGCTGTCGCCTCACAGCTAGAAGGTCATGGGTTCGATTCCCACCGGGGAGCTGTGGGCGCTAGGGGCTCCTCCTACATCAGTGCCCATGCCCTAGGTGGGGTTGGCGAAAGGGCCTTTCTGTGTGGAGTTTGCATGTTCTCCCCGTGTCCCCAAGGGTAGGGGGAGGTATCCCCACAAAAAACATGCAGTAATCCTGGTCTCTACTGCCTCCCCCTGGTCAGCCGGGGTGCCTGATGGAGGGGAAAGAAACTGGTTGGAATAACGTGTTCCTTTCACACACTATGTCCAACCGGGGAAACTCCCCCCTGTCAGGTTATAAGAAGCGGCTTGCTAGCTCCTCATGCATTGAAGGAAGCATGAGCTCAGTTCTAGGCTCTCCCTAGGCTGGCAGAGGGAGAGTAGCGCCCAGGATTACATAGACAATTGGCACTGGGTGAATAAAATGAGTTACAAAATTGTGGGATAAAAAAGAAAAAGGCAGAAGTGAAAAATGCAGAGCAAAGGTTTTTCCTTGGCCTCCATGGAGTGCGCATAAAAAGTTGTACACAGATCGGTGCAGTTATAGGTAAAAACACAAATTGGCCTGTTATAGCGCCATAGTACTATGTGCGTGCAAGATTTTACGGAAATCGCACGCTGTGTTCATGATTTGAGGCATTTTGTTAAAAACGGAGCACTCCTGCAAACTTTGGAAGCCAAGCTTAGCCAATCAAGATGGAATATGAAAAATCTGAAAGACCAGTTTTGTTTAATGACTATAGAGACAAAATCTGTAGGAGCACTGTCAAAGAAAATGTTTTTGCAAGAATCACGCTATAACAGGCCCATGCAGTGGCGTCCCCAGGAATTACATTTAGGGCAGGCGAGATTTTTTTTTGCACCCTCACTATTACCCCCAAAAAAGACATTTCAACTCAATTGAAAACCGGTGAAAGTGGACGTTTTCAAGATGTTTTGGCCATTATCTCTGGAACGGAAGGTCCAATCTGCTCAGTTCAAAGCTTGCGTGATGTTGAGGACATTAAGCACGCAATGACACATGTTCGGGTTATTTGGGTTTTCTAGGGGAGGCGAGATCTTAGTTGGGCAGGCGACCGCCTGACCTACCTCTACAGCGGGTACGCCACTGGGCCCATGTGAAAGGTTCTGCTCTGGCATCCAGAAAGTGTGTGTGCACAGTTTCACTGCAATCAAGCCAACGGTGCCAGAGATTAGCTGTCCACAGACAGAATGACGGACACACACACACACGGATGGACGGACGGAAGGACGGACGGACAGGGTGCAAAACATAGTCTCGGCCATGCCTTTCAGCCTGGCGGGGACAATTACAGGGCCTAAATTAGGCTTGTAGTGTGTCTTGTCTGAAATAAAAAGAGCTTTCTGTGTTGTACATATCTGTAGCATTTGTGCTTGTACGGTATGTGATTTACATTTGACACATTGAGGGATTTAGCTCACATGCACAGAGACTTGCCCCGAATGAGCTGCTAGTGATTAGTGTCTTGCTTAAGGACACATCAGCGGGTGAAGGACATCAATCCTGTGACCTCCTGGTTATAGGACAGTGACCACTAGAGATGAACAATTAATCAAAATCGCAATATACTGCAATTTCCAAATCACAGAGGCTGCACTCAATTGCATAAAAGAGAGGGGGGTCCAACATTTTAATTGTCTGTAGTATAAAGTATTCATGACTTGTAGTCATACTTGTAGGCTAAACATGCAACAACACCTGTATAGTCCTTTTAATATCAATTTATGTTGACAGGCAGAACCACTGTTGTGGTAGTTAAATGGTAAATGTTTGGGGTGGCAACCTGATAGCTAATTAGGGCACATACCACATGGGCTCAAATGTCTGACAACAAGTCCCCAGTTTGATTCCCAGACGGCCATAACTATTTGGTTCACACTCTCTCTGTGTTTCCGGTCTCTTTCTCCACTGCACCTATCAAAAAGAGGCAAAAAAGCCTCCGACTTGCTATATCACAATATTGGTCTGAAAAATCGCAATTGCTTATTTTCCCAAATCATTAAATCCTATAGTTAACATTGACCCAAGGTTGCCAAAAGAGTTCTCTCTGTCCCTCTCTATAATTTAAAGTAAAGAATCTAATGAAACCACATTGTAAAATGTTGAGAGTGCTTGTCCTTGTGCTCATATTGAACCCTAAAGTTACTAAGTAGCCTTCATGTACAGTACGTAAGTACTGTAAATATTGTACTTTTACTCCACAGAAATTATTTGAAAACTTTAGTTACTAGTTACTTTGTAGATTTCGATTATTATTACAAAACCACTTCAGTCCTATATACATTTGGGCCTTTTGAAAATAGCCGATCTACAAGCTCTCAATGCGTTGCAATGCGACACATTGTGAACTTATAGATATGCTATTCTCATGCTTATACATACTTTTATACTTTTACTCAAGTATATTTTGAATGCCGGACTTTTTGTATGTATTTCTACATTGCAGTATTGATACTTTTACTTAAGTAAAACATGTGAGTACTTTTTCCACCACTGCCTACATTTGCACATATTGTATTTGTCCTCTGCATTTAACCCATGGTAACAATTAGGAGCAGTGGGCAATTATATTGAACAGCACCACCTGGGGAGCAGTCGCCTGGGGTTCAGTGTCTTGCTCAAGGAAGGACACTTCGACACAGCCAGGAGGAGCCAAACCGAGAACCTTCAGGTTCCCAAATGCTGCCTTAGGCCATGCAGAACACACAAGGATTGAACCATGGACAGCTGCACCATCATTCTTTCATCATTCATTCATTAAAAATGGTTTCCCAAATACTTTTTTGTAGGCTTTAATTTTTTATTTTTTTTACATATATCTGTGAATCTGTCCTGTGTCCATCTGTCTGTCTGTCTGTCTGTCTGTCTGTCTGTCTGTCTGTCTGTCTGTCTGTCTGTCTGTCTGTCTGTCTGTCTTTCTGTCTGTCAATCACACATGCACGCACACACACACACACACACACACACACACACACACACACACACACACACACACACACACACACACACACACACACACACACACACACACACACACACACACACACACACACACACAGACAATTCAATTCAATTCAAAGGAGCTTTATTGGCATGAGAAAACATACGTTTACATTGCCAAAGCAATGTCAAAATATAATAAAAACAGTTGAAAATGGGGAAAGTATAGCCTATATAGGCTACAGTTGGAGGGGGTGCAGCATTTTGTTAAACAGAGCTATGTCACAGTGCGTCGTTATATATGTTATATACACAGGGTATAAAGCTTATTTTTTTTGTAAAGATTTATTTATTGACAGTGTACAAGTATCCATCTATTTTTCCCTTTACACACCAAAACAGGAAAAAGTCAAAAAAGTAAAGAAAAAGACAGTAGAAAAACAAAAGCAAAAAGACAAAAAACAACCCTCCATCCAAGCCCTCCCCCTACCCCAGGAGTGGCACAATATTCAACATTGACTACAACAACCTTCGCAAATAGCAGCAATCTTTTGCGGTCACTTTGGGACAAATAGCAGCATTTTTTTCTCAAAACTATTTAAACAGTAGTATACAAAAAAAGCCTCAGATTTCAAATGCATTTAACCACTTAAACCAAAACATCCGTTGTGGGGGAGATCGACAAGCACAAAACGCTACATGTTGTGTGGCATTGTGAGCTTAATTGTCGATCGGCTATTTTCAGCTTTCCCCACAATAACACAAAACAGAAAATACACTAGCATAGAGCCCTGAGGGACTATACGGTTACCCATATGGGCTTTAAGTGGTTAAAGGCACACACGACACACACACACACACACACACACACACACACTGACACACATGCACCTACTCCTCCTCCCCCCCCCTTTTGCGTTCCCGCATCTCCGTCTCCTTCATCCGTCCGCTCGTCTTGTGACTCCGCGGCGCTGGATAGAATCAAGGCATCAGGCAGGTGGCGCATGAAGGGCGAAGAAAAGCAAAAGGAACAAGTAGTCGTCGGGGGTCGAAAACCGACCGAAATATAATGTCCCAGCGCAGCCATGACTTGTTCGGCGTCAGACAGCGAGAAGATCGTGATCAACTGCGGCGGCGTTCGGCATGAGACCTACCGCAACACCCTGAAGACGCTGCCCGGCACGCGTCTCTCCTGGCTCACCGAGCCCGACGCCTTCAGCAACTTCGACTACAACCCGCAGTCCGACGAGTTCTTCTTCGACCGCCACCCGGCCACCTTCTCGTTCATCCTCAACTACTACCGCACGGGGAAGCTCCACTGCCCCAACGATGTCTGCGGCCCCTTGTTCGAGGACGAGCTCGCCTTCTGGGGCATCGACGAGACGGACGTGGAGGCGTGCTGCTGGATGAACTACCGGCAGCACCGCGACGCGGAGGAGGCGCTGGACAGCTTCGAGACGCCCGAGCCCGACGACGAGGACGAGGACGGCATGGACGGCGACCTGAAGCGCCTGTGCTTGGGGAAGGACGGCAAAAAGCTGTCCAAGTGGCAGATCTGGCAGCCGTTCATGTGGTCGCTGTTCGAAGACCCCTACTCGTCCAAATATGCCAGGGTGAGCGTTAATGTTCAAGGTCCAATGTTCTGTGCTAGTGTCCCCTAGTCGTCCATGTCCCCTGTTAATATCAAGGTTATGTCCATGTCCCCCCCGATCTCTACCACTTGTTTCTTTCCACACGTCTACCACACACGCGCGTACACACAAACACACTAGTGTCCCCTATGCAGTGGTTTTAAACACTTTTCATATCAAGGTCGGCATTTGAGATAATAACAGGCAAACGTTGATCAAAATAACAATTATTTAATTAAGTAATGCAGATGTTTAACAATAGTGTATCTCTTGAGAGCGTAAAATTACAAAGATAAATAAAGATCTA
>NC_137615.1:31971162-31976162 GCF_963280865.1 Gymnoscopelus braueri | reverse complement strand
TAAATATGCTCACTCATTGACTTACATTGTACTGTAAAACAGCTCTCAAAGTCACTCTTTTAGTTAGATTTTCCTAGACTTTTAGTATGTTTTTTAGCAATAGTAATAGAATCCATTGAAAAATATGTTCTATCAATTATTTGGGGTTTCAACCATAGCTATACCTATCTAATATTGGAGTTATTGCAAACGGACCACTAGGGGGCGAGCCCAACTCGTCTGTGATGGTTTTTGAAAACTTTATGCCCATACCTAAACCATGCCATGTATCATTGAGTACACAACACAAAGACTGCCAGGGCTCTTAAAAGGTTGTCCTTTGTCCTTCTCCCAAAGAAGTAGTGAGATGTGGTTTCTGCATGACAACAACATTGCATGTATCAGCTGGCTGGATAACACTCATGTGACTTACACAACAGCTGACTTGTTAGAATCACACATGCACCTGTAACTAAACCTGGGCACACACACACACACACACACACACACACACACACACACACACACACACACACACACACACACACACACACACACACACACACACATTTGAAAAGTTTACAAAAACGTTTAGAAAGTTTACAAAAACGTTTAGAAGTTGTTAGGCTTTTTCAAAATGTGATTGTCCTTAGCAAAGACACACAAATTCAAAGTCCTTCTAGATGAGAGCTTCATTTATACAGACATTTTATGCAAATACATAATCTTGCATATTGCAAACCATGACGGAAGAAAGTTGGGATTTGAAGTCATTTCTTGTGATGGATGTATAGTTTTTGGGGCGGGAAGTCTGGGAACAGATCACAGTACCTTGTGCAGTGATGTGACTGCTCTTTACTGTTGCAGTAGTTCTGTAAACAATTGAATTCCTGTGGATGTAGAATCTCGCACTGATGATTTCAGTGATTTTCGTTAATCGCAATTATTTGTATGACAATTAATCGTCATCCTAAATGTTGTAATCGTGACAGGCCTGGTCGATGTTTAACAAAGTGGTCACTCTTCCCAAACTCTTCCGTCTCCCATCTATGTCTTTTTTATTCATCTGTTCACTCCTTCCAATTTCTCAAGCTCCCACCGTCATTTAACTCTTTCTTGCTCTCTCATTCTTTCCTCCTATTTCACATTTATCTGCCTCCTTCCACCCCCCCCCCCCCCCGTCCTTTTTTTTTCTTTCTCTAGTTAATTGTCTTTAAAAATCCATATCTGTCCATGCGCCCCGAGGCAAGCTCTGACCTGGATTATTGTGTGTTAAGGTGTATTTTTTGTCGACGCTGGTATGCGCAGCAAAGAGACGACTTTATTGACACTTGCAACGGAGACGCAAACTCGCATTAACATGCAAGCACATGCGGAGCTACATGCAGTTCCTCACAACGAGCCCATGCTAGCAAACACACACAACATGCACAATATTCTGTTGAGTCATGAGTACAAACAAGCAGTAACATAGAGATACACACAAACACTGACACAACTAACTTAACACCACTGCGTTTTTCCAAGATATCAACAATAACTTTGTCTAAAATATACAAAAATGGGGGCAGTACATGTCACGTGATATATTTATATTGGAATATGTGAAATTGTGTCTTTTCCTGGTGGGTTATCATCAGTCTGCTCAAGTGTAAAGCCAGGTGATAAGAGATCGACATGGCAAAGAGAAAGATCAACGATTAACCACATGAACCCTATGTGTGTTAATGGGACAAACATTTTTGTCGAAGAGATATGGTGTAGTAGAGGGGAAAAGGGTGGGCAAATGATAGACCCCCAGTCAACGAATGATATAGTTGTTGTGCGCCGAATAGCGAAAATAGCTCTGATCTGCTTATTTTTCATATTCTTTTTAAATAAATAAAATGTGATTTTTTAAAATGTACACCTACAATGACATGCCCAAAACAGGTATGCCAGGATTGAAGTGGTTAACTACAGTAGGATGCCACTAACTAGCGTTCAGTGTAGCTTCATTCTCTGGAGGTATCATAGCATAGAGGCAGTCAACAGGGACGTCCCATGATGACTGTCCCGCTGTCCCCCAAGGGGAAGCATTTGGAGAAGGATCAGGATTAAAGGACCATACCGCTGCTCTGTCACGCTTAGTCCATTGACTAAAACTCACCGTATTTAACTACTTTCAACCTGGCATCCCCATTTTGGGCATGTCATTACCAGTTCAGTGCCCTTCTGGTTAGAGTGTCCACCCTGAGACTGGGAGGTTGGGGTTCAATGCCCCGCAGAGCCATACCAAAGACTATAAAAATGGTACCCAATGCCTCACTCATTGGCACTCAGCATCAAGGGTCGGGGTAATTCCCTGTGTCATACTAGCGTCATGTCCAGGGGGTGTACTTGTGCATCCAGCTGCCTCACGCAAAAAGGAAACAGGAGATAGGCTCCTGACCTTTAGGCCGCATGGCTCAGCCATTGATTCCCAAGACTATAGGTGAAACTCAAACTGTCAAAGATTTCCCCAAAGTCCAATACATTAAAAAAAAATAGCGAAAATAGCTGCTCTACGAGCTTTGAGCTTGTAAATCAGCTATTTCTTTTTGCTGTTTCTGTTTTTAAATAATCAATTAAATCCATAAGTTTGATTTACAGTTGCACCCCTAGTTTGGTGACATTTGAATTAAGTTGGTCTGTATTTACATATATACATATACGCTGTGAATAGACAATGCCGGTATGGATGTCGGTATTGTCCTTTTAAAGCCATGTAGGTCAGACACTCTTTAAGCACGACTCTGTGTCAAGACTGCACACCTAGCCACTGTGGAAGTCCTACTTATTTTTATTGCACGCTGGAGCTGAGTGCACAAGGAATTATTTGGACAATTCTTCTGGTTTTTGTTAGTTGGTTTAGAGTCATGATGAGAGGGTTGCTTCACAATATAGTAACCTGGCTCGTGGTACTAATGCAGGACAGAATAAATGCACAGTCAAATCCTCAGTTTGAAATGTATCCATTGGTAACTCAGAGCGTATACAAACTTACTCTCTTAACTGTATAGACAAGCCCCTGGATCCTTTCCATGGATGTTTCCAAAGACACAAATGTCGTCCAAACACAGATGAATAACTATAATAAATTAACCACATGAATCCTAACATTCTCTGTGAAAATAGACAATCTGTAAGCTCACGACGCGCCCCATTGTGACGTGTTGTGAGCTTGTAGATCACCTATTTTCAGCAAAGAGATTTGTCGTGGGGGGGAGCAGACCAAGTATATTATACAGCCCTGGGGAGACCCCAGTCAACTAAGTATACAGGGTCTAAATGGTTGTTAAGCACAGGAAACAGTTTTATGTGTCCACACACACACACACACGCACCCTTCTCCCTTTCAACGCAGTCATGAACCTCTAAATCCTTACTAGGGAGGAAACCAAACGAGGGGGCAGAAGCGCGAACGATAGGCTGAACAATAAACAGAGAGATTGAGCGTACGCATGGACAGTGTGACAGCTGAGGTGACTTTGAAAGTGTTGCAGTCAATAGTTTTCAGTGCCAACGGGACGACATAAAGACGGGTCGAGGAGGGGGGGAGGGTTGTTGGGGATGGGGTGTGTGTGTGTGTGTGTGTGTGTGTGTGTGTGTGTGGGGGGGGGGGGGGTGGCGGGTGACGCGCGGCACGACCCAGGTGTAGGCAGAGGACAGCATGCTTGGTTTTAGCTGATTGCTTGAACAGGGAACAACGAGGGCATAGCTCTTTGTCCCTGCCAACATCCATGACCAAAGACAAGCAGCAGCCCCCAGGCCCAGGCATGACATCTAAAAATAAACACCATGACATCTAAAAAATACATAAATAAATAAATAAATATAGTGTGTGTGTGTGTGTGTGTGTGTACAGTATGTGTGTGTGTGTTTCATTTAAAGCTCTAGCTGTGTGTTGCACTGCTTAAACATCAAGAAAGTTGATTTTCTGTGTATGTATGTATGTCTATTTCTGTCTGTATAGTAGGCTATACTCAATAAAAGTGTTGATGGGGTCCAGGTTTGCACTTCCACTGTTGAATTATGGATTTGACTGTGATATAGCTATCTCTTATCTAGAGTACTATATATGTAGCCTACTGTCTGTATACGATATACAGTATCTCCGTCAATCTATCTCCCCATTTGTCAGGTGTACAAGTCTTTGAATGTGCCCAGAATGCATTGTGTTTCCTAGTTTTTCCCACCACATGTACTGCAGTCATTACTCTTCACAAACACACATTGTATTGTACTGTACTCTACTGCGGAGGTTCTCAAAGTGGGGTCCGGGGGGTCCTTGGGGGGGTACAAGGGGGTCCCCAGCTAAATTATTTAATATAGCATCGCAATCCTTTTAACCATATGTTATACTTTGGCTCTTAGCGCGTCATTTTGTGCCGCTCTTTAAGCTTGTAGATCTGCTATTTTTGAAAAATCGTGAAAATTCAAATCTTTGAATATATATATATATTTAAAGCGAACATGTTTTACTCAAATCTTTTCTTCTGGAGGTCCCTGGCACAAAATATGTTTTGATATGGGGATCCGCATCCAAATACACCTGTGTATGTAAAAACAGTTTACACTGGATTATTGCAGAATAGAACAGAATTGAACACATGACAAATACCTTTCCAAGGCATTTCACCTCTCTCTCTCTCTCTCTGTCTCTCTCTTTCTTCCTCTCCTATGTGTCTTTCTACTCGTTCTTTCTTTAGCTTAATGTATGCATTCCGTGTGTGTCGTGTGCCAAAAATAGCATATCTACGGGCTTGTACATCGGCTTTTCGGCGCGCGACACCGTCGCACGATGAAGTATAAATCACGACTCGGTGAACGAGCAGACTGTTAAATTCATAAACTCTGCCACATACTCCACTGTCTTATGCCGGTGTAACCCCCACTAGCACACACACACACACACACACACACACACACACACACACACACACACACACACACACACACACACACACACACACACACACACACACACACACACACACACA
>NC_137615.1:31963662-31968662 GCF_963280865.1 Gymnoscopelus braueri | reverse complement strand
CAAGCTCACAACGCGATGCGTTGTGAGCTTGTAGATCTGCGATTTTTGTCAACTTTTGTGTGACACTCTTGTGTGACGAATTAGGGCATTCATTTACAGAACAAAAAAATACAAACATAAAAAGTTGAAATATGGAGATACAAGGTTCCTGCCCAGCAGCGACGGTATATCTCTTTAACCTCTCTCCTTCTCTTCAGTCTGCATCTGCCCTTCATTGGCCCAAGTGACTTTAAAAAAGGTGAAATCAATAAAAAAAAAAGTGAAATCGATAAAGATAATGAGCAGACGTTCCCAATAACTAACACAGATTTTTTTTTTGGGCCAATTTGGCTATAATATTGAAAAGAAAGCTTATTTGGTTGTACTGCATGACTAGTCATGCTCTTTTGCCTGCTAGTGCGTAATGACAACCGTGTACGCGCACACGCACACGCACACGCACACACACATATTCTCATTTGCCATGAGTGAGCAGACGCTTGCAGGGCCACAGTGGAATGGAGGTGCTAGGTCTAGGTAATATATTGATATTATATCGATATTGTAATATGAGACTAGGACTAGGTATCATCTGGGTTTTTGGATATCGTGATATCGTGATGTGGCACAAGTGTTGTCTTTTCCTGGTTGTAATCACTTAAAGGAGAACGTCACCCATTTTCAACCTTATCTTCATATAATTGGTCCTTACTAATATTCATTATAAGATGACACCATCCTCCGTTTACTGACTACGTCTCATTGGTGGGCGGTGGTACTGGATAGCTCAGAAATCCGCCTACCAATGACATCATCGCATGGGGATTCCAAGTCATTAGAAACTACAGCTTTTCTCTTTCTGTAAAGTTAGCATGCTGAAATAGAAGCCATTGTTTTTGTAATAATAATAAAAAACATCACGTGGATGCACCTGGGACGTATCATCAGTGTTGTAGCCTAGGAAAGGATAGGACATCTATATTTAATTACAATATAAGATATAATATGGATGTACTGTATGGGTACAGGTTTACAGTTACAGTATACAGATCAGGCACAGACTGACACATATTGGTAGCAGGGCCCTTCTATGTTTGTGTGTCGAGCACTCGCTCCGACAAGTGATGCTGAAATCCAAGCACTATTCAAGGAGATGCAGTGCTGAAATAACTAACTACTGTACAAAATCCAACTTTAATTTAGAAATACCTGTTTTGCTGGCACCTCCCAACTGCTGAAACAGCTGCTGAAACTCAACGTCGGAGCGAAGTGCTGAAACGGCATGTAGGCGGTAATTGGATTTTTTTTTCTAAACGTGTATTTCGATATCCAGTTTTTAATGGGAAATGTAACTGCTTTGCTTGCTAGAATGATTTCCTTTGTTTCAAATTTTGGTATTGAAGTTCCCATCTTTTCTCATGTCTTAGCCTTAAAAGCTAGTCCTGTATGAAACACCCAGTCTACTGCATACGTCAGCACGCTCCGGGATCCCGACATAGCGCTTTTACTGCAGCCAGTAGACAGTGATGATGTGCTGCTGGGGTTCTAATGTTGTCTTATACAGCACTGGTTCTCACAATGTGGTCTGGGGATCCCCAAGGGTCCTTTAACCACTTGAGAACATCCCTATTTTGGGGGGGAACCTTTTCCAGAAATAGCACATCTACAAGCTAGGTGGATCTGCTTCTGACGCGTTGTGAGCTCGTAGGTCGGCTATTTTCCGCTAAGAGATTTTGGGGGGGAAAAGAGCATACCAAGTAAGCTACAGTGCCAACTCAGGTCCGCCTAACGAAGTATAGAGGGTCTAAGGTTAAGGGGTTCGGGTCCCCACCAAAAATGAGGAACAGTTTAAACACTTAACTTATTCCGATTAAATCTTTTTAATTGCATTTGAAGACAGTGTGCGGGAGTTTTTTCTTAAGCCACTTAAGCCAAAATTCCAAAATGATACAGTACAGTATGTTACAGTACATGACTCCATTATATCATCATGTTGAGTTCAGGCCTGGGGACACACATGCACTCACATTTTATTTCTCTCTCTCACACACACACGCAGACGCACATGCACATGCACACGCAGACGCACATGCACACGCACACGCACACGCACACGCACACGCACACGCACACGCACACACATTGTCTCTTTCTTGCTTTCCTGTCATATACAGTACCTGTCTCCATCTCCCCCTTGGAACCTGTATATTAATGGCACCAGCAAATGTTTGGAGGTTTAATTCAAATCATCCAGTAGCGTTTCAGTTACATAGTGTATATACTGTATATTCACACAAGTAAGACGCGCGAACGCGGTAAGCGAACGCAAAAAAAGAAAAAAAAAAAGAAAAAAAATATTAAAAAAAAAGTAACCAATAAAAAAATTAATTTTTTTTTAAAAAAAAATCTGCGTTAAAAGGAGCATCTTAGAAAAATACAAATTCACAAAAAAAAAACTTGGAATGTTTTTGAACAATTCAACAAAGTGTTTGAAGTGCCTGTTTCACCCACTTCCGGGGGGCGGAGCCAAAATCCGAGCCCGATGTATTTGTTCGTAGACCCCCACTTAGGGGGGGTAGAAAAAGTTTGGGAGCGATTCGGGCACTTTTCATTTAACATGGGGTTTCAATGGGGAGTTTTTAGGAGCCTTCTCCGGGGCGTGGCTTCCGGGGGAAGGGGCGGGCTTAAACGCAACCTTGACAGGTGTGTTCAGTTTTCAAAGACCTTTCATTTGATGTATGGTACGTCTAAATTGGACATTTACTTATCTCAGAGGAGCTGCACACAGGCAGTGCACACAGGCAGTGCACACAGAGACCCAGAGACACACACAAGCCGAGCACGGTTTCATAGTATGCTCCACTTGGTCGGAGGCGCGGCTTCGCCGCGCCTCCTCCCGCGTTCGCAATCATATTGAACCTCTGGATTGAACAAAGTGGAATTAACTGAGGACATGTATTTGTGGTTGATGCTGTCGCGATCATGACATTTTACTTACGATTAATTGTCATACAAATAATTAGCATTAACGATTTAATTGTGTTTTTGGTATTGAACATTGGAACATATGAATATCTTCTCATCTGTTTGATTTTAGGCTTTGTAAATAAACATTGCACAGGGCGGACATATTTAGGACATATTTAATCATTTCATTTGAAAGAATGCAGAAATAGCCGATCAATGAGCTCACAACGTGTCACGATACTTATATATCTGCTATTTCCGCTATTTTGGGAATGAATATTTTTCAACATGTAAACGATTATGACAATTATGACGATTATGCAAAAATATTTGCGATTATCTCAAATAATTGTGATTAGGTGATTATGTAATAATTGTGACAGGCCTAATTTGTGGTTGATGCTGCAAATTGAAATGCCTAACTGAAAGGCTTGATGGAAGGCTGTTAATGAAGAAGTAGAGCCAGACCAATTTATCAGCCAGCCCATTAACTGACTTTTTTTATGACCTCAGTATCAGCAGTTATCTAGCCAATGCCCGATTTTTAACCACTTTCGACTATAGGTATCTATAATTTTTTGGCATGTAGTTGTAGTAGAAATCTTTCAATAATATAGGCGATCTACAAGCCCACAATGCGTCTAAAAACTTATGAGCTTGAAGATTATTGAAAAACTTGGGCTTCAGTGGTTCAATAGAAATGTATTTGTGTTTATTTTTATGTATTTATTTGTGTATAAGTTAAATGTTCGCAAGTCTTTCTGATTTATTGCAAAATGTAGCACTTTTACATGGGTAATTGGTGGTTTAGGATAGGATTCTCCATCGGACCCTCTAGAAGCAAGCAGCTTCCATGAACTATGTGTGTTAGCAGTTCATGTCCTACTATGAAAACTGCAGCTGCTGTCTTACTTTCCTAACCAAATGGGACTCACTGACCTCCCTCTCTCTCTCTCTCTCTCTCTCTCTCTCTCTCTCTCTCTCTCTCTCTCTCTATCTCTCTCTCTCTCGTCCTGTTAGTTGTTTACAAACAAGTCTCTGACCGTGTGCTGAAAATAATCTCTGACATTTTGAGACACACACACACACACGCACACACACACACACACACACACACACACACACACACACACACACACACACACACACACACACACACACACACACACACACACACACACACGTATAGACGTATGGTCAGTCCCTCAATCATGTGCAGCGTGCAAATACTTCAATCACTTATTGCCCACATTCATACAGAAACTACAGTGATTGGACAACAATTTTACAATAGGCAAATACAGGCACACAAATACACACTCACACACACGCACATGCACACGCACGCACACACACACGCAAGAGCGTGTGTTCACATATCGCACCCGGAGGCAGTGGGACCTTTTATTTATTGATGACAAATGTGACATTTTAAGTGTAAGTGACCCCTCAGGGGGGAGCACTGACCCAGAAGACCCTTTCCACCACCCCAGCAAAGAGCCAGCTGTGGACCACCTCACAGTGTTAAAGAAACACGCGCTCACATTGAAATCAGCTGCTTTGAATACCTTGAAGTCAGAAGTCACATAGCGAAAAACCTTGATTTGTGCTTCGTTATATAGGAAAGTAATGAGACGTACAGTGACACCCTATAGCATACGATTGTGTGTATTTGTAAAATGTGTGTGTGTGTACGTACATATACGATACTGCATACACTGTACAACGATACAAGGACACAGCCGACACACAGTAGCAGCTATTGTAGGGCTCATCCATTTTGGAGTTTACAAAAAACCTCCTCCATGCTTGGGGGTAGGAACAGCAGTATTGCAGCTAAACAACACGCACATGTTAACATGTTGAACAATGGAACCTGCTTTTTAACACCAGGGGCAGTGGAGTGAGATTACTTAATGAAATGTACTTTCATTGCACAATGAGCATCCCTGAACTGCTCACAGCTACTCTCGCTCTCTCTCTCTCTCTCTCTCTCTCTCTCTCTCTCTCTCTCTCTCTCTCTCTCTCTCTCTCTCTCTCTCTCTCTCTCTTAC
>NC_137615.1:31938662-31958662 GCF_963280865.1 Gymnoscopelus braueri | reverse complement strand
ATGGATTTCCAGACGCATACTGCAGTATGCGTCTGGCTCCAACTCCAAGGCTCCAACTGATGTAAATTGTACCAGCTCTCTCTCTCTCTCTCTCTCTCTCTCTCTCTCTCTCTCTCTCTCTCTCTCTCTCTCTCTGCTTGTGATTATGAAACGACATTCTGGTGTCGTCTGGCGTCATCACTATATACCCATATGTGGGCATATCAGTCAGACAAAAACGTGATATTATATACTACCCATAATAAGGGGTCCACAACCCAAAATGGGTCACAACCATATGTTAGGGAAACACTGGGCTATGAGTATGTGATAAACAAATCACAAAACACTTGCCACTTATTGTTACACTTCTTAGTCGAATACAAATTCTCAGGTGATAATCAATATTTGTACTGATACTGTATATCAAAATATGCAAAATTGCATGTAGTGGAATGTGAGGTGATATAGCAGTGAGAGAGGACAGAGGGAAGAAGGGAGATGGAGAGGGAAGAGCAGAAGGGAGGGAGGGAGAGGCATTTTCTGCAAGGACAAATGTGTGTTGTTGTGGAACACTGCGGAGACGAGAACAGGAGAACTAAGCAGAAAATGACTGCACTGCCTTCCGTTCGCCTGTCTCACCTCCATGAGCTTGGCCCTGCCAGACGCTGTGTGTGTGTGTGTGTGTGTGTGTGTGTGTGTGTGTGTGTGTGTGTGTGTGTGTGTGTGTGTGTGTGTGTGTGTGTGCGTGTGCGTGCGTGCGTGTGTGTGTGTGTGTGTGTGTGTGTGTGTGTGTGTCCGTGCATGCGTCCGTGCGGTGGGTGCATATGTGTGCATGTGAGCGAAACAGAGGGACAGGAAGCCGCGCTGGCACGTGAGCCTGAGAGAATGTATTTTTGGTAAGGAAGGGGAGAACATCAATGTTTCTCTCTCTCAATGACTTTCCGGTGGATTTAATCTTTCTAACAAACACAAGCTGTTCAGCCTGCTCATATACCTGCATCACAAAGTGACGTACAAAAAGGCTGATTTATGCTACGCTCACGCCAAATGTGTCGACAATGCATGCGTCGACCAGAGCTTCTCAACATGTGGGTCAGGACCCCAAGTGGGGTTGACTTTGACTTTGAGTTGGGGGCTGCGGGAAGGTGAAGGTGGGGTCGCACGTTGACAACTAAAAAAATAAAAGTTTATAAAAAAGCATAGCTTATGAAACGGTTCTGGCAACAGATAGGCTATATGCTTCCATTCACCTTTGTGTTGCTTTTAAACTTTGTCGATAAGACACAATATCAGCAGGAATCACAATGTTGTATATCCATTTTCTAATAAATATTCCTATTAATAATAATAATATTACAGGGGACTGCTGTAAAATAACATTACAATAACAACAGTAATAGTTTGCAGCAAAGCTACATGATAGCCAGACACTGGCTTACCAACCCGATAATGCTTTTTCAGGAGGTCATGCACTCTAACTAAGAGCAAACCATAAACGTTCATATTTGCATGGGAGGAAGGACATTTCATTTAATGGGTAGACTAGACCATTGTTCTTTTTTTCCTGTGTAAATAAAATTACTGCTTCCATTGCTGAGAAACTGGTAATATACAGGAATATACACTTGTAAATTGACTATGCAGAACTATTTTTATTGGACTGACCGGGTTACGTCTACAGTACCTGGAGCATTCATGGTGTCAGACGTGGCTGAGTATGTGTTGTTCCACTCAGCATGCACCTGTTAACAGTTCAGCTTAATCGTGTTTATTAAACCGTATGTGCGGTCTGGGCAAACATATTAAGCATGTATCAAATCATTTTACTTGTAATTTCTCCTTCATCGTTCTAGACGGTCTGCTGTACAAAGCAGAACAAGCCTATTCTTAGTGACTCTGTCTCTGAATCAGGGCAGAGACTAAAAGCATTTTGACCTTGATGTTAAAATGACCAGTTTGCTGATATAACCTTTTTGATTTGTTGATTATCTTAGTTGCTTTACAGTACCTTAACCTTATAGTGGCTGATCTAAATCTATTGACTAAATAGTTCACATTTTAATTGCTTTCAGTTACAGGCTCAAATTAAATTGATTTGCCGGCCTTTTGTGCCTTTTGTTTGGATGTGGAACAGAATTGACGTGGTTTTACCCAGATTAAGTGACAGCTTGTTATCTATTAGCCACTCCCTAACAGACCCCCAAAGCCTCACACAAAGTGCCCTCAATCTCTGCAGCCTTCTTTCCTGACACAAGAAAGGCGGAATCGTCAGCATAAAGTAAAAGCTTACAGGGTAGAGATGTCATTGATCCCCAGGATAGAGCCCTGGAGCACACCACACATGCATCATTAACGACACAGACCTGTACTCTGCCTTTTACTTAATTGGCCTAAACCAATTAATTGTACATCTCATATAATGCTTACCTAATATAGTTTTAGACATCTCTGGGTTATTTTATAAATAACTATAAACAATGGTTGTATACAGAACTTTTTCAGGGGCTGGGTGTGTGAAACGAGATATAAGCTGTAGCCGTTTTCCGTTCTACAGTACATACAGTAGTGTAGAACCATTCATGGTTTACTTGTAGTTCCAGAGCACTGGAACACACTGGCACCGTTGCTTCTTTTTCTTTCTTTCTTTTTCTTTCTTTCTTTCTTTCTTTCTTTCTTTCTTTCTTTCTTTTTCTCCCTCTATACTCTCACGTTCAATTATCCTGCTCTCATTCTGCTGTCGTCCCTGAGGCCTCGTTCTGTTCTTATACTACTCAAGGGACGCGCACACGCGCAAAAGGCATGTCGTTTCACGTACACACATTTACACATGACATGTAAGTACATACATGTGCGTGTGCGCGCCCGCACACAGACATACATTCACACAAAATACACACTCAGAAACACACACACACACACTTTCAGACCAGAATAAATGAGGGTGAGCTGAGTAAAGCATGTGGGATGGTGTGAGGTTCTCTCTGAAGAGATAAGCTCTCAGGTTTCTAGTATTGATCTTCATGGAGTACGCTAAGGGATCCCAGGGAACCAGGAAGTTAAAAACTTCACTACCAGCAGATATTTAAAACAGATCCGATCCATGGACGTTCAACCGCTTAAACCCTCTATACTTGGTAGCCTGGGGTCCCCCAGGGGTCTATACTTTGCCCCCTCCTTTTTCCCCCCGTCTACACTAAATCTCTTTGCCGAAAATAGCAGACTATAAGCTCACAACGTGCTGCAACGATCTGCGTTGTCTGCTTGTATGTCTGCTATGTTTTTGCCAAATTGTTCACCTATTGTCATGATATGTCATGCCCCGATTTGGGACGTTAGGGTTCATGTTCTATTCTTTTAAAGATTATCTGTGATTAGGCCTGTCACATTTATTACATCATAGCCTAATCGCAACTATTTGAGATAACCGCAATTATTTTGCATAATCGTCATAATAGTTTCCATGTTGAAAATGTTCACATTTTCAAAAAATTGTGGAAATAGCCGATCTACAAGCTCACAACGTTATTAAATATGTCAGTCATTTCTTTGTATATTTTGGTTATTTGTCATATCTACCCTGTGCAACATCAAAGCCCATATGTTATTATTCTGTTATTCTCATGTTCAATGACAAAAACACCATTAAATCGTGATCGTGGTATTATTTAATTTTTTTTGGGGGGGGGGCGCCAATCGTTCAAGTTTATATAACGTTTAGGATGTGACACCGATCCCTCTCTTCCACGTGTCTCTCATCCATCCCCTCCCACGTGTCCCCATCTCTCTGCCCCACCATACCTCTGTCTTTACCTCCTTCCCTTCCATCCCTTCATCTCTGGACCAGGAACATGGAGCAGATGCCTAGCCTCTGGGGTTCCGCAGTCTTCTCTGTGTGTGTGTGTGTGTGTGTGTGTGAGTGTGTGTGTGTGTGTGTGTGTGTGTGTGTGTGTGTGTGTGTGTGTGTGTGTGTGTGTGTGTGTGTCTGTCTGTCTGTCTGTCTGTCTGTCTGTCTGTCTGTCTGTCTGTCTGTCTGTCTGTCTGTCTGTCTGTCTGTCTGTCTGTCTGTGTGTGTGTGTGTGTGTGTGTGTGTGTGTGTGTGTGTGTGTGTGTGTGCGTGTGCGTGTGCGTGTGTGCGTGTGTGTGTGTGCGTGCGTGCGTGTGCATGTGTGTGTGTTCACTGCCATGTGGTGGAGGGCTGAGATGAGTAGAGAGAGAAAGAGAGAGATGAGAGGTAGTGCCCTTTTAACCACTTAACCACTTAAACCCCAGGATCCATATTCTGAGGGAAAACATTCGCTGTAAATAGCCGAGCGACAAGCTCACAACGCCTTGCAGCGTGTTGTGAGCTTGTCGATCGGCTATTTTCGGCGAAGATAGTAGAGCGAAAACAGAAAGGACACTTAGCACAGAACCCTGAGGGACTCCGCTCAACCATACGGTGTTTAAGTGGTTAAACCCTCTAAACTTAGTAAGCTGGACCTGAGTTGGCTTTTTTTCCGTCTACAGCAAATCTCTTCACCAAAAATATCCGATCTACAAGCTCATAACGCGTCGCGTTGCGATACATTTTGAGCTTGTAGTTTTTGGCTATGTCGTCCCTCCCCAGAATGTGGATGCTGGGTACAAGTGGTCAAACTTATTTTTGGGTCTAACTTAGTTAGTTAATTTCCCCCTGTTCAATAACATACTTGTGTCTTTTTCGGCCATTTTTACCAACACACATCCACAAGCACACATGCATGCACACGCACACGACACGCACCCCCACACACACACACACCCCCCCCCACACACACACACACACCACACTGACTGGTTTGAAGATCAATACATGACCTTAGCAGAGAAGCGCTTTACAGCAGATGACCTCATCTAAACCAACCAGTTAAAACATCAATAGTAGTCAGGGAGGGGCGGGGCCAAGCTGTCAATCACTGTGGATTCTACAATACTCTGGTTTTTGGGGGGGGGGGTTGGGTCAAACAAGTAAAACCATTTTGGGGAGTTTGCATTTTTTTTCCTGACATCATATACGCGTAACATGGGAGCTCCTCAGGATTGTGGCATTTTTACCCTATTCACGAGTAGCTATTAGGGGTGCAACTAATCGGTGTAATCGGTTTTAAAAAATACATTAAATAGCTGCCGTATGAGCTTCTAGATCAGCTATTTTCACAATTTTTGCACGACACCATTGTATGAGGTATAAAAAGGGCTTAAGTGGTTAATCGATTATGAATCCTTTATTGGAATCTTTTATGTTGATTTGTTGAAATATATATATATATATATATATATATATATATATATATATATATATATATATATATATTTATATATATATATATATATTAATATAAACACACTTCTCGATTATTCAATTGAAAAACGAATTGATAGAATTATCGCTAATAAAATAATCAATAGTTGCATTTCTAAACCATAACAATCACATCTTGGATGATACTGCCATAGCTTTAATGGAAAATTAAAGAGACCGTTGGTAAAGTAGTGTGAGGACAACAACCACCCCTTGTCTTGAAAGTGAAAAAGTCTGAGGAGATGTTGTTTGAACCCATACCAGGGGAGTTGATGACGATGAAACCATCTCACAGGTCTCCTCAGTCCTCACACAAAATGTGCTCGGTGTTTGGAACAGCCATGATGTGGACAGTCTCTGTAGCAGAAAGACTGTACTTCCTGAGTCGAGTTCATGGTTGGTGTGTTGATCAAACGTAGAGTTCTTTGTCAGATAATGGCATCATCAGCCTGGTTTGGTAACCTCTCCATGAAACCAGTGGTGCAAAGTAACTAAGTACATGTACTTAAGTACTGTACTTAAGTAAAATTCTGAGGTATTTTTTACTTTACGTATTTCCAATTTGCAGTATTTTTACTTCTACTCCACTACATCTCAGAGGCAAATATTGTACTTTTACTCCACTACAACTAGTTACTTTGTAGATTAACCACTTCAGCCCTGTATACATTTCGGCCATTTGAAAATCGACGCTCTACAAGCTCACAACGCATCGCGATGCGACGCATTGTGAGCTTGTAGATCTGCTAGAGTTTTATACATTTTATACATTTGAAAACTTGTGAAATGGGACATTCTGCATAATGAGTACTTTCTACTTTTGGTAAATTTTTTAAGTACATTTCTAATTTTTAAAAGTATTTCTACATTGCAGTATTGATACGTTCACTTAAGTAGAAAAATCTGAGTACTTTTTCCACCACTGCATGAAAACCTAGGCAGATGTTTTTAAATATGGCAGGCTGCACAGTGACGTAAGCAACACAGCTGCAGCTAATCACATTAATAATGGGTGTGTTAGACTTTAGGTGCGTCAACACATGTCCCATCATGCTTGCACAACATTGGCATGCCCTTCTGTTAAGATCTAACACACTCATTATTCATTTGTTTGGTGTTTGTTTTGGTGTTTTTAATCTGCTGTAGTTCTTTGAAAAACAGAACTACAAAATCTGCCTGGAGTTTCATGCTCCTGTCCTCCAAACAGGTCCAATGAATGATGCAGACAACAGGGAATATTATAGTGGTGCGTGAGATGGCTTCCATGCTTACAGTCTACTGCAGTGATTCCCAACATGTGGGCTAGGGCCCACTGGTGGGCCATGAGGATATTGCAAGTGGGACCCCACATAATTGGCAAAACAAAAAAAGATGTTATTGATAATATAACATTAATAAAAAAAACTTTTTCTTTAAAACTTTGAAAAATATGTTTTCATTGTGATACAGATAAATAGGAACTTCAAGCATACTACGTTACTTCCATTGATCCAAGTCGGAACACAATCGATTGATCGATAAAATGCTCTGATAATGCACGCTGCCCACCCATCTGACCACTTAACTGATCAGATGGGTGGGCCGCAAACATTTTCGAGATCCTCAAGTGGGCCCCGATCCAGATAAGGTTGGGAAACACATGGTTACCGACCCATCCTATGTTCTATCTACACGAAGAATCAGCTACTGTCCTCTGGGAGGAGGTTCAGAGTCACTTATGGCAGATTAAATAGATTTCAATTTGAATTAATTCATTCTAGAATGTGGTCTAGTGCTGTGTAAGGCAGTGGTTAATTTGATTTTGATTTTGATTTGATTTGATTTTGGTTAAAAGAAATACAAGTAATGGCAATATAACTTAAACCCAGAAATACAGTTGTAAGTGTAATGAATGTGGTCGATCCGTGTTAAAAAAAGTCTTATATTTAAAAAAAAAAATAAGAATAGTGGAAATAGCAGATCTATAAGCTTCTATCTATAAGATCGGCTATTTCCACTATTAATGTTTATTTTTAAGTATAAAGTAATTAAATATGTGTTATTTGTCATATCTGCCCTGTGCAACTTTTGTTTACGAAAGCTAAAAGCCAAACAGAAATGTCATTTTTATTCATAATATTCCATACATTTTCAACGACAGAAATGCAATTAAATCGTTAATCGCAATTATTTGAGTGATAATTAATCGTCAACTTAAATTTCTAATCGTGACAGCCCTATTCACAACACGCGTTGTGACGCTTATTAGCACCGCTATGTTCAAATAGCTGCTGTATCTATGGGTTAAAGTGGTCAAACTGACTGTGATGCTTCATTAACTGCCTTTGCTGGGGACCCACTGGAAAACCCTCAAGGACCACTGGGGGTCCCCGGACCCCACTTTGAGAACCACTGGTGTAAGGGGGTAGTCATGCAGCACGGTTGCAGGTTGTCAGACTGCACCCCCTAGAGGCCTGCCCTGTCCCCCAGGCACCAGCACTTTCTCCATTTCTGGCACCGGCCACTTTTGGCCCCGACTGTGCTGTGGCAGCCCAGAGCATTATTTGGCAGAGGTGTGTCCTTGGTACTTAGTGCATTGGAGCCAGGCCTGCATTGAGCAGAACACTGCAGCACTACAGCAGAGAGAGAGAGACTCTACTGTCTATTAATACTCTCTCTCTCTCTCTCTCTCTCTCTCTCTCTCTCTCTCTCTCTCTCTCTCTCTCTCTCTCTCTCTCTCTCTCTCTCTCTCTCTCTCTCTGCCTCTCTCTCTCTCTGCCTCTCTCTCTCTCTCCGCCTCCTATTTACTCTGATTTCTTTATTTACTTTGTTTTCTTCCTCTTCAATTCATCAGTGTCTCTCACTCTACGTCTTTCTTTCTTTCTCTCTCTCTCTCTCTTTCTCTCTCTCTCACTCACTCACTCACACATACACACACACAGCAGGATTTGCAGCGTGACTTGGGGCTGTAGCCAGCATTCTGATGGGTGGCCCTCTCCTCTCCTCTCCTCTCCTCTCCTCTCCTCTCCTCTCCTCTCCTAATCCCTCACTTGCTGCTCTACCTTGGATATCTGTTGGTCCGTGTCTTTATAGCGCAGTAAGGAGAGGACAGAGGGCGAGAGACTCAGAGACAGAAGGAGAGAGATGTAACAGAGGACGGCCCACTAACTCTCCTCCGTCCGTCTGTCCGTCCGTCCGTCCGTCCGTCCGTCCGTCTCTCTGTCTCACTGTGTTTCTCTCCTCTCTGTCTATCCAGTCCTCTCATCAGCACACACACTGCCTCGTCTATCAGATTAAATTAGCAACAAGATGTCTGCGTTTGTCCTGAAACGAGCTCCCATCCATGCTACTGTATGTTCAGTATAGTACAGTATAGTATAATATTATACATCATAGTATGGTATATAGTGTAGTATAGTTACTTTGTGAATATATGTTTTGATAAGTGCTTTATTGATATTATTGTTATTATTGTTATTATTAGGACCACAATGGAAACAGGTCCCTACTTTTTTGTGGTATCCTTTTAGACTAAATGTTAACATTTCTGACTGCCGTGTTAAGTGGTCAGATGGGTGGGCCGCATGCGCTTTAAGAGCAAGGTTTTAAAGAAAACGTATCAAGACTTCTTTTTTTTTACATTCTTTTTTTAATATAATCTCATAATATCAGTAAAACCTTAGTGTTAAGAGGGCCCCCTATTTTGGGACCCACTTGCAATACCATTGCGGCCCACCAGTGGTCCCCAGCCCACAGGTTGAGAACCACTGGCCTAATGCATATCAAACTGGGGGTCCTCGAAATGGAAAAGGTTGAGAATCTTAAATATGTGTGTGTGTGTGTGTGTGTGTGGGGGGGGGGGGGGGGGGGGTATGACAGAACTACACTGACAGCTGCACGATCAGTGGAATTGAACGGTTGAGTTTTAATGAAATGGTGGGGGGGGCTCTCTCTCTGTATCTCCTTCTTTTCTCCATCGATCGAGCTCCGTCTGTCTGTCCGTCCGTCCGTTCGTTCCCTCTGTTCTCTCCTCTGCTCTGCTGATTCAGTTCGGGTCCGACCTCTGTCTCTTTCTCTTATTCAGCCCCCCTCCCCCTTGGAAATCACTATACCACACAGCCTGGGGAGGCCTGACCACTAGTAGTGGTCAGGCCTCTGGTTCTCAAAGTTGGGGGTCCAGCGTACCCTCGGGGGGTCATTGACTTTTCTCTGTTACAAGTAAAAGTCCGGAATTCAAAATGTACTTGAGTAAAAGTACAAGTATTGGCATCAAAATGTACTTAAAGTACCAAAAGTAAAAGTACTCATTATGCAGAATGTCCCATTTGAAGTGCTCAAATGTATAAAAAATATTTTGAAAATAGCAGATCTACAAGCTCACAATGCGACGCATTGTGAGCTTGTAGATCGGCTATTTTCAAATGGCCGAAATATACTATATAGGGCTGAAGTGGTTAATGTATGTTTTGTAATAGTAATACAAATCTACAAAGTAACTAGTAACTAAAGTTTTCAAATAATTGTAGTGGAGTAAAAGTACAATATTTGCCTCTGAGATGTAGTGGAGTAGAAGTAAAAGTACTGAAAATTGGAAATACTCAAGTAAAGTAAAAAATACCTCAAAATCTTACTTAAGTACAGTACTTGAGTAAATGTACTTAGTTACTTTACACCACTGGCGACAAGAACATACAAAGATACATCCCAAAGTTGAGCTGGTTTCAACTTCAGCTACAAAGATACAAAGCATGAATATGCTGTGTAGCTTTCTGTCTTTGTATCTTTTGTAACGCATGCAGCATTATTCCCTATTTTACTCTTTGGCTATTTTTGAAAAATAAAATCTTTTCTTATGGGGGTCCCTGGCACAAAACCTGAAATGGGGTTCCGCAGCATAAATTTGGGGGTCCTTCACATGGAAATGTTTGAGAATCACAGGGTTACCCTCCGTTTCCATTCAGCTCTGTGCTCTGTCCGTAATTCTGTTATTTATTTCTATGGGAACCTTCTTGATCTCCGATGTGTTCAAAATTCCTCCTATTCTTTCCCGTATTGAATTAGCCTTGAGTACGTTACAAAGAGTTTTATTGCTTTGTGTGCCAGGAAACAAGCAGGAGAGAGAGAGAGAGAGAGAGAGAGAGAGAGAGAGAGAGAGAGAGAGGGTTTTTTGAATGGGGTGGTCCAAGTCATTGACTCATACAGGGGTGGCATAAAGTACGAGTGCACGCACACACATTAATTACAATGGCTTTCATTCCTGTGTTTAAAGTTTAATTCCAACATACATTTAATTAAATTAAATTAAATGCCCTCTGTGCAGATCATAGTTTAGGATAATAATGGATAGCACCTGGGGTGGCCAGGGGTGCCACCTAAGGCCACTCCTTAGAAATGCCTCTGAGAGAGAGAGAGAAAGCAGGGCGAGAGAGGAGAGAGAGATAGTTTTACACAGTGTGTGCATGGATTTGTGCCTACGTACTGTATGTACAGTATGTGTAAGTACGTACGCAATTATGTACATGTAAATGTTGGTTCAGTAAGTCATTATGCGTGTGTGTGTGTGTGTGTGTGTGTGTGTGTGTGTGTGTGTGTGTGTGTGTGTGTGTGTGTGTGTGTGGTCTGCATCGTATTTACACATTAGCACTCGCTCAAGAGGCTGTGTTCCAGAATGCTGACTTACTGCATTCCACTGTCTGCAGTGCACTGTGTGTAAGTCACTGCAGCCTCTCACGTTCATTTAATAATACAAACCACCAATGATGGAAGAAGCACTCACATTTTTTACTTAAAGGTAGGGTAAGTGATATTTTTTGGTTAAAACAAAAAGTATTTTGTTAAAGCACTATATTCTGATAGTAATCATTGCTATAGAGTGTTTGTTCAGTAACAGGAGTCTCCCCGTCTCTCCAGCTCTTTGATAAACAGAAAATACAGTTTTCGGTAGGTGTCAATATCTCAGCCAATCAGGAGAAAGTACCCATTGTTAAGCTTAATTTTTATAGTGTTCCAGTTCCAATTTTGCCTGCTCATTTTTTAGTGTCATCACTTCCAATTTCACTTGTTTAATCTATATCCTGATTGAGTTCTCTATCCTGATTGGATAAAATTGGAAATGAAACTGAAACTGAAACGAAAATGCATTTTCTGTTTTATAAAGAGCTGGAGAGACAAGGAGACTCCTTTTACTGAACAAACACTCTATAGCAATGAGTACTATCAGAATATAGAGCTATTTAACACTTATTTTAACCAAAGAAAATCACTTACCCTACCTTTAAGTAAAAGTATCAATGTACTTAGTTACTTTCCAACACTGCAATCCACAATATGAGACGCGCTAAGCACTAGTTTGAATCAAGTAGCTGTGAAGATGGCTAGACTAGCAGTTTATTATGAATATCTCTGCAGCTAGGATACTGGTGGATGTATAATAAAATGAGGTTGACAAGAGAGACAGAGAGAAAGGGTGGAGAGAGGTTGATAGAAGGAGAGAGATCCGGGCAGCTTGTTTAGCACATGGAGTACAAATCAGGCGGCAAGCATCCGTTTTTTTAATGTAGCCAATAAGGAAGTGCCGAATTCCCTGCAGTTCTCATTAATGGCCTAGGCTAGCAGGTGTCGCTATTTCCCCCTTGCTGCCTGCAGAACAATTACCACGCCATTGATTACAATGGGGATTTGATCGGACTTTACACTTGATTTTATTACCATAGTAATCATTGTCATAAATACTTAATGCTTTCAGTCGCTAGTTTAAAGGTTCGATGACATTCATTTTCACTTTTTTTATTTTTTATGTTTTTTTTGGGGTTTTATGACCTCAATTACACCCAAAAAAATTGAACTTTGAACATTCAGTGGATTTTCTGTGGTCTGGGGTTTTCTGAATAATTAGGCTGAAAAGTAATCTGAGCTTGGCCCTTCGACAGTGAGGTCACAGTCGATTAATCCCGCCCACTCTCCTCCTCGCCCCTCCCCTCCCCTATCCTTTCCTTTGGGGGGGGGCGGAGCAGAGGCGATGATTGACAGGCAAAATCCCTCACCAGCGACACCCGCAGGCAAAGATTTCTTTTTTCATTGCAGTTGAAAAGGCTTTAGAAATGTGAGACAAAAACACCTACAGTGAATCACTGGAGTGGAATTTTCAGTTAAAACTTTTTGTACACGTTTGAAGGACCAGGACAAAGACTCTGAATGTGGTGTAAACATGAATGTCATGATACCTTTAAAGTCTTCTGTCAATTACCATGATATGCGTTTTTGTAAATTATGGTCCCATTCATTTTTAAATTGATGATAAAGTAGGGTATGCTTCTAGGGCTTCTACTGGCTCTACTGAGTGAAGACCCGCCCTCGCTGCCGATCCAGCCATTAGTTTCCGCTTGCTTTTCAGGACCGAAGGTTCCAAGATGGTGGATTTGAATTTGTCGAAAAGTGGCTTAAAAACGTTGCCGTTCCCTGAAGTCCATATCTTTTACAAAATGCCCATCTGTCATTCACTTTGTATGATGAATAGCGAAAATGTCTGATACACAAACTCACAACACGTAGTGATGCGATGCGCTTTGAGCTTGTAGATCCCTTATTTTCGCTATTTGGGAAAAAAGCTTTTTTTATACGCTTTATTTCAGATAGGTCAGTGTAGAGAGACAGGAAACCAAGGGCAGAGAGAAGGAGAGACATCACGCTCACAAAGAGCATGGTGTCGCTGCCGGGCATAAACCTTCTATCTCAATATTTGAACTTTTTACGTTTTTACGTACTTCATCAGACAAGAATGTCGCACAAAAGTAATGAAAATAGCATATCTACAAGCTCGCAACGTCTCCCGTCGTGAGCTTGTAGATCAGCTATTTTCACTATTTTAAATCGTTAATAATACAAAAGGAACGGTTTTGGACCTTCAAGGTTTCTACCCGACAGAGACGATATGGTCAGTGCATTAACTGGCTGTGCCACCAGGCACCCCAAAGTGTGAAACATTTTGAACATTTTTGAAATGTAATGTGGTTTAACTACTTGAACCATCCCTCTCTCTCTGTATACAGCATACCTGATGGACACATATACAGTACTGCTTTTTCACTCACGTCTGAGTCAGCAGAGATCCAATATCAAGTCTTATCCGTGTGTGTGTGTGTGTGTGTGTGTGTGTGTGTGTGTGTGTGTGTGTGTGTGTGTTTGTGTGCGCGCATGTGTATGAGGGATTCCAGCCATGCAGCACACCGACTGGACTCGCTCTCTTGGGGACCTGCGGGTCTATTTGTAGTGCAGTCACCTCTACAAGGGGACTACTGTGTCTGTGTGTGTGTGTGTGTGTGTGTGTGTGTGTGTGTGTATGTGTGTGTGTGTGTGTGTGCGCGCGCGCACGCACGCACGTGCACATGCACGTGTGTGTCTTTGCTGCAGTGCAAGTGAGGACATCCCTATGAAAAGATCAACTGCTGCGTCATGATATAAGTTTTTCAGTGGCAGCAGTACTTCCGCTTCCTCTCTGTTCATGTACTGTATTAACGACTCGAACCCTATAGCATCCCTATCTGGGGGGGGGGGACATACGCCAAACATAGCCGATCTACAAGCTCACAACGCGTCGCAAAGAGTCGCAAGTGCAGAGCCAGCCCCAGTCAACTAAGTATTACTTTACAAAGTATATATTGAGGGTTTAAGACAGGGTTTAAGTGGTCAAACAAGGAATGATCACCTCAAGGGAAAACAAGCCATTGCTACTGAGAAAGAATGTGTACACTACACTATGGAGGTTTTGGCACAATTATTCACTCCTGTAAGCACATTCTGTAATCGCCAGTCTCTTGGGGTCAGTATTGGTTCTCCAAAACAAGACAACTTTACATACTGTATGTATATCAGTTTCTAACCCCCCCCCCCATTATTATTTAACATATGTGTGGTTTATTATCAACTCACCTCTTGACATTTTACAATAGCTTAGGGTTACATTGAGATCAAATTACCAAAGAGGATTTTACTGCGTTGAAGCTGTGGGTGAGAGTTTTGGGGTTAAGGGTTAAGGGTGTTGCTGTAGAGGTCAGGGATAAGATTTTAGAGCATCCCTTCTCAAAGTGGGGTACAGGGACCCTCAGGGTTCATTGAGGGGACCCTTACTGGTCTGTAAGTCTGAGAATGTACAACTGCTGGGGTCCATTTGGTTCCATTTGTACACTCTAGGAGTTATGGGGGTCCTTGAATTAAAAAGAAATTGCGAACCAGTGGCTTAGAGTTTAGTGTTTGGTTAATGTGATACCTCCTATCACAGATGTTTCATGAAATCAGATCCCAGAACAGCTACTGATGGCTCAAAACGTTAAGTTCTCTCCCACAGCCACCCACGGCCACACAAACTCAATATAAAAGTCAATTGGCTTGATGCATTTGTCATTTGAAATTGTAATGCACACTAATCAAAACAGTAGCTGTCTAGCAATCTTTACACCCGCATTAACTATGATCAGATGTATATTGGCACTAAAGCCATTACCCAGTGGTTACATTGTGATTGGAGCCTTTCCATACAGAGACTGTATGAAGTAGCCTTTTTTAAGTTTTATACAGTGCATGAGTTATTTTCTCCAAGACAGCTTGTTACCATGAATATTCATATTCATCTGCAGGAGACTACACTTTAGTTTCAGTTTAAGGAATTGACTAGTTTCACTGTACTTTAGTTTAGTTTTTATGATCAACGACTTTCAAATAAACCAATCACTTCTCACTAGTTTTAGTCTTAATTTTTTCAGGTAGGATAAGGAAAGCCTTGATTTATTGAAGCTGAAAAGGTAGGACGAAAGAATGCATGAAAACAGATGGTGGTGAAACAAAAACGAAGATGATTTCACATGCAAAATTGACTGTATTTAGGTTCTTGTTGTTTGTTTTAACTTAAAATGTTAGTTCAGTTTCAGTAAACTAAATTATACTTTACATTTGAGTTTAAGTCTTTGTTTTAGTGAACTATATAATAAGCCTGCCTCACAGACAGCAGACAGATATTCTGTGACACAACTCACAGGAATCACTTCTGTGACCCTTTGGGCTTTTGATAACAGCATGTCCATGGTTGTAAAGTGAATGTGGTTTTGGAAATGGTTTTGCTTGCCACTGCAATATTGATGTCATACCTGCGGCATTCATCACTGTTTCTGTGTGTGTGTGTGTGTGTGTGTGTGTGTGTGTGTGTGTGTGTGTGTGTGTGTGTGTGTGTGTGTGTGTGTGTGTGTGTGTGTGTGTGGTTTATTTGAGGCTTCAAATAAACCAATCACTTCTGATATATCGGTTTGGCTGATAATTCAGCCATTAGTTGACTTTTTGGATCGGTATCGGCAGTTATGTGTCCCCTATATTCAAACTTTAAACAATAGCCGTTCTACAAGCCAACAAAATATCGCATTGCAACGTGTTGTGAACTTGTAGATCCGCTATTTCAATAATATTTTACTTTTTGACATTTTTTAAAAATCTCCTATAATGACATCCTAAAATAGGGATGTCGTGTTGAAAGTGATACATTATATGTTTTCTCTTCAAATTGATTTGAAAACAGTTTTTGACAAAGATCGGTAATCGGTGTGCTAGGGCTCTCAGGATCGGCCTCGGACCCACAAATTTGGCATGGCTCGGCCTCTAATCTCCACCCTTTTGCTCTCACTCGTCACTTTTCATCCCTCTGTGCTTTTCCTCTCGTTTATCTGTTGTATCTTATCCCCACCTTTCTCTCTCTCCTGCCTGTTGCTTCCATTCAACCTCTACTGTAGTTGTCTCTCTTTCTTTATCTGTCACTCAGCATCTTGCCCTCTACACCCCCACCCCCAATCTCTTTTTTCCCTGCAGTGGGGATTTGTTTAGGATGGAGGTGTACTGTTACCAGCTGGTACTCACATAAGTCAATAGTAACTAGGTTGTGTGACACCTGATTTACACTCCACAGTGTAAACCACTCTATTATCTGTATGAATTTAGAATGGCCAAGGTTTTTCATTTTTGTAATGTAATACCCTCAAAATAAACCTACTGTATCTATACAGTAGGGCTGTGTATGTATATTATATTCTAATATTGTAATTTGACTCAAATATTGCTAATATTACTACCTTCAATGGCAATGGCAGTCGTATTGACTGTTATATTATATATGGTATATCATTTCAGAGTTTGCTATTGTTCTCCTACTCTTGGACGTGTCTGGCACCATTGCCTATACAAGCAACAGTTGTTTATAGTTGTCTTTTGAATGACTGTTTATTTTTCACACTGTACATTTTTTTGTCATAATTTAGCCCTTGCCAATTCTTCATTGCCGTATTGCGGTGCCTGTCGCTGCCAGCCTCCACTTTCGCTGCCAACCTCCGTGCTGTTGACCAGGGGAGGTTGCCACATGCCTTCTCCATACACATGGAGTCATCAGCCAAGTCTTTACCTGACAGCAAGGGGAGAATGTAACATGTTCAGGCTATCTCACCCAGTTCCCCTACCCGCTGAACAGGTTCCTGCCGCACCCTGACCAACCAGTAGGAGTCGCTAGTGCCGCGATAAGGACACGATCCCCTGCCAGCTTTCCCACCCATGAATTGGTGAAATGGCACATTCTGAGAACTTAAAGTTATAGTTTGATGCCAATACTTTTGGTATTTTTCCTCCTTCGAATACAAGACTTTTAGTTGTAAGTAACAGAGGATTTCTAATACTACTTTTACTTTAAAGTAAAAAAACAACAACAACAACTAAATGGGTGCTTCTTCCACCACTGAGTATACCTGTGTGTGGCTACGTTCAAATACCACCGAAGTGGAAAAAGCGGCACTCCAAAGTAAAAGACTGGCTCAGATACACATTCTTATTTATTGAGAACGCTTGACGCGTTTCGGCCTCAGCCTTCCTCAGAGCAGATTTATAAAATCTACATTGCTCGCTCTCTCTCTTTCTCTCTTTCTCTCTCTCTCTCTCTCTCTCTCTCTCTCTCTCTCTCTCTCTCTCTCTCTCTCTCTCTCTCTCTCTCTCTCTGTCATTTCCTCTAGGGTCACAGTTGTAGGTCAGTGTGTGATGAGATCTTACACCAGGCCAGGCTAATTGATTGTGAATTGTCACGTAATCAGCATTCGTTTCAGTTCCTCCGATAATGTACTGTATGTCCTCCCCTCTGTAGGTTTTATTCCCCATCATTTTCTATTCCTGTCTCTATTTAATTTTGTTTTATATCTATTGTGCAATGCAGTTGTTTTCTTTTTTTCTTTCTTGCATATACTTGTTTTCTTCTCTCTCTCCCTTCCTCGCTCTCTCCATATGGGCATTATGAGCTAAGTACCAGGATAATGAGTCTTCTCTGAGTCACCATGCTTTAGCGTTTTTACTGATATGCAAACCTGTGTGTGTGTGTGTGTGTGTGTGTGTGTGTGTGTATGTGTGTGTGTGTGTGTGTGTGTGTGTGTGCGTGCGTGTGCGTGTGTGTGTGTTTTACCGCTGCTTTTAACAAGCCATAAAGACCTATACTGTATTTGACATTGTTGAGTACGCACTGGTTTTACTAATGGATGAGTTGCCTTGTCAGCAAGAATGAAACAAGAGTTTTTACTGGAAAATAATAAAATGACTCTGAATGGACAGGAAGGGAGGGAATTAAGAAATACAGCGAGGAGAAGGAGATAACAGATGAAGAGGGCTAGTTAATCCAGTGGCTCTCAAACATTTTCATGTCAAGGACCCCCAAATCTAAATGTATTTGGCCTCACACCCTCATTTGAATATTTTGTGCCAGGGACCCCTATAAGAGAGGATTTGTCAAAATCTTAAGCTTAAGTGTTTAAAACTTTTCCTCACTTTGAGAGCCAGTGAGTTAATCCTCTAATCTTGTGCAATTGGCATGATTGTTTAGAAGAAATGTGCTGTATGTAGATGTTAGATGCAGGTTGCTCTTCCTCTCCACCATATAAACAGTGTTTGGGGAGGACAGAGCGATGCCTCCATCTTGAGGCATCGCTTCTTGATGATGGCTTCACACTGTAGTCTTCATAGTCTCTGGCTCATGTACTAGAAACATGGGTCCTAGGATGCAGGTTTTCAAAGTGGGGGCTCCCAGGACACGGTTGCCAGATCTGCTTATTATAATTTCCCCGACAGATTTGATTTGAAAATAGCCGATCTACTAGCACACAAGCTTGTAGATCTGCTATTTTCAAATAGCTGATGTATATGTTAAAGTGCTCATGTGGCCCATAGTCGCTTCTTTTGGGCTGGTTTTCCTAGACCTGGTTGCTTGTTTCTCTCACAGAATCTGGCAACATTGGTCCTAGGATGCAGGTTTTCAAAGTTTGAGGTCGGTCGGCCCCATATATGGGCATTGCGGTCGGATCGGCGGTTCTGGGCAAAACGATTCACCATTTATGCCTATATATGGGCGTATAGGCGGTTCTGAATAACCGCCTATATCTGACAGACTCGATGGCGGGCACGGCACTCCCTTGGGTCGCCGGCGACCTGTGGGCCGAGTTTGAAGACGGACGGACCTTGGCCAAATGTCTTTTTATTCAGTGGCATAAATGGGCTTGCATACCTTCCACATGTCAGAACAGACTCTGGTACATGAAGAGATGTAAAGAGATGCCAAAACTGATCAAATATTAAAAGGGTGCTGGAGAGGGAAAGCGTGTCGCACACTGCAGCTCCATGTGTATTTCTGTTCATTTGAAGACATCTTGGCCACAGTGTAAAATCCTTAGTGCTCACTTATATCCATTTGTGACTCTGTGAGTGCATGTACAAATGGAAACAAGGGTCCATTTGGTTATGATGTGTACACTCTTACAGTAGTTAATTGAACACTCTGGATGCTCTTGTGAGCTTGTAGATCTTTACATTTCTTTGACATATTTTGAAACTTTTCGCTTATAATGATGATGACTTATTAATCGATACTTTTATTGAAGTATTGATTATAAATGTTTTTCATAATGGATTAAATCAAATAGTAATTTTGTCAAACACTCCAATCTATTCTGGGGCCAACATTTCGCTGGGGGCGTCTGGGGCGAACGCATTGTGAGCTTGTAGATTTGCTATTTTCAGCAAAGAGATTTGGTGTTGAGGGAAATACTACTGTGTGTGTGTGTGTGTGTGTGTGTGTGTGTGTGTGTGTGTGTGTGTGTGTGTGTGTGTGTGTGTGTGTGTGTGTGTGTGTGTGTGTGTGTGTGTGTGTGTATCCAGGACAGCTTTAGATAGCAGTGTTAAATTAGATCATGATAATAGGCTGAGGGAGCTGATCTGTCCCCTGGAGAACCACACTGTCTATCTTCATCACTGACCTGTGTGTGTGTGTGTGTGTGTGTGTGTGTGTGTGTGTGTGTGTGTGTGTGTGTGTGTGTGTGTGTGTGTGTGTGTGTGTGTGTGTGTGTGTGTGTGTGTGTGTGTGTGTGTGTGTGTGTGTGTGTGTGTGTGTGTGTGTGTGTGTGTGTACGTGCACATGCACAAGTCTCTTTACATACACACCGCACACTTCACATTGCATTATCTGAATGTTCTTATGTATTGTGGCAAACCAGGGGAAGCTCTGCCTCAGATGTCAGTCAAGCCCAGGCTGGGCCAGGTAATAGAGGGCGTATACTTTCCTGTCCAGGTCCTGCAGCCAGTAGGTAGCTGGCTGTGGTCACACCTGCAGCCCATCTAACAATCAGCCAGCTGAGTACTTAAGTCACCAGCTCCCAGGCAGCTG